>NC_054055.1:49813081-50127527 GCF_017639655.2 Falco naumanni
GCAAAACCAATTTTTATTTAACTAACCATAAACTTCAAGTTCATCTTCTGTCTATTATCTTCTAGTTCTTCTTTCTTTGCTGTGTCTTATATTCTGGTTGACTTTATAGAAATACATGTTAAACAAAAACTATTTTTCCAAGCTTATGCTCTTACCACTAAGATATTATCTTAGTTACCTAAGAGTTCTGTTGGAATTCTTGTACATTTTTTGTGAAGCTTTTATTAGGTACGTATAATGAAATTACTGGCACTGATAACTTCAGCGGTAGTTTAAAAATGGTCATGATTGCTGAATTCCCAAGGATATTATCTGTAACAGATGATTGGATTTGATTAGCTACACTTATCTTTTTTAAATTATGTGCATATCAAGTAGATGAAAACAACCCAAACCCCCTAGTCGTATGTGGGTTTTCTGCACCTTTAAGACAACCAAGTGCTTAGTATAGAACCCAGACAAATTCTGGGTTAGAGGAGTTTGCCCAGCATCACCATAAATCTCCTGCACTGTCCCCTCTCCTAGCTGGATGGCCTTATTCTTTCCCATGTTTACAGTGGCTGAGCAGAGTTGAGGAAGAAGGACCATTCTCTCTACCTAGCAGTCATGTAAGGGGATTAGACTTGCTGTTTTTCAGGGCTGAGACAACAATTTACATACTTTATCAAATACATGAGGCAATTGAAAGCAATGGGAATAATCTGATGGATTGGGAAGGATAGCCCTGGACCTAATTTTTTGCTTTGCTGCACTGGACTACGCTAAAGCTGGATTAAAGCAGAATTGGTGAAGTTGTCAAATGCAGCAGCTCTTGAAAAGATCTTCTATCACAGGGCTTTTATAGAGACTATTCTTTAGGTAAGCTCTATTTCTGCCCCCCCCCGCCCCCCCTCTACCCCCCCCCCCCCCCCCCTTATTATACATGTATCTGTACAACAGGTTCAATAGATTTACAAGGCAAATCTCAAAGACAGTTTTATTCCTAACATTTAATTAAATTTCAAGTTTCTGTTTTATATAATAGGAATTTGCTCTATAATCTTCAGAATTTTTGAAGCACTACAGCAGTATCATCCTTCAGAGATTTATATCTCAATAGGATAGTATGGGATTCCAGCCTCTTAGTTACACCAGATTTCATTTAGCTGCCTGTCACTAGCAAAGCTGAATGTGTACCTTGGAAAACATACTGAAGGAAATTACTGTAACTCATTCACTTGATGAAAGATGAACAGCATATTGAAATTCTGGACAGAACAGAGAACTAAAAATTGCCAGTGTTTAGTTTGGGCAGTGTGCAGGTTAAACAGGCAGTGCATAACTAAAATTGACAGTTCACAGACTAGTCAATCAAACAAATTGTGAAACTATTCTGGGGCTACCACAAAAAGGTTAAGAAATATCTGTTGTCTTAACAACAATTTTAAACCCCCACAAATCAACAAAAATATAACACACAAAAAAAAAAACCCAACCAAAAACACCACAACCCCAAAATCCCCCAAAGCCCAAACCCCCACAGTCCAAAATAAGACATAAAATATTGTGTTATAATGCTCAAACAATGTATATAATGGTGATGCTCATGCTATTCCATTACATAGTAGAAGAAAATATTCCCAGACACTTGAATTTAATCAACTCTACCACTAGTTTTTAAAATGGCCCCAGCTATGCTTTTGGCAAACAACGACTATCACTCTGTCTCTCCAAATATTCATTAGTATGGTCCATGAGTTATGATCATAGCTAGGCAACATTCCCTGTAGACAGTTTCCATTTGCCCACCTGTTTTAGAGAGGAAAAGAGTTTGTATTACCATGGATTTGGGCTGTTCCATGCCATCCATTGGGTTACATATTCAGTCTTTAGAGACATAGTTAATGTGGAAAAATAGGAGTGAAAGAGTATATTTAAATGGTAGAATATGAACCTCACTATAAAGTGCAAAAATTGGTGTAAAAATGTAAAAGGCTTATACTCCCGTTTCAAGCTGGACATTGCAGTGGCAGAAACAGATACACAAAAACTGGATGAAATGCTACATAGATAGTAGAGGTAAAATGGATGAAACTTGGGTCTAAAAGTAATGAAAAAGTCCTAGTTAGGGAGTATGTGAAGGAATTTCATAGTGAAATGATGAATTGGAAAACATACAATTTACTAAATACCACAGGGAAGAAAGCAAACAAAAATAGTCATAACAGGCATAAAAATTTGTCAAGTGTTTCATGTCAACAGAATGCACTAATTGGATATATGTAAAAAAGATGCACTAATTAGAGTAGCTAGGAATAAAAAAAACAAAACCAAAAAACCCACAACAAACAACAGAAAGTATTTGAGAATGTCTCTGAGGCTGTAGAAAAAACTCTCAAACAAGACTTAACACTCCAAATGTCCATATAGCCTATAGTTAATTCTACAAGGAAAACTCTTTCACTAAGTGAGAAGTGACTTGAGGAGCAGAATAAAATCGTCATTAAGTCTTTGAGCAGGCAAGAGACTCAGCAAGGGACATACTTACTGACACTTCTAGCAGACAGAAGGAAATACAAACATGGACTCTCTCCTTATGTAGGAAATCAAAAAGGATAAAATAAACTTTCCATTAAGGGAAGAGAAAGGAAGGGGAGACAGGGGAAGATATATCTACAAGTTCAAATAGCTTTCAAAAAAAGAAGAGCTTTGGTCCGAGGCTAAAAAAGTAAAATGATAAACTAATATCTGTCTAAAAACTAAGATAAAAAGGAAACAGCATAGCCAACTAAAATGCTAACATAGAAAACATTCAATCAAATTAAAGCTGAAAAATGTAGGTCAGACTGAAATTGAATTTATAATGCATAAATTCATTGATCTGTCTAAAATAAATTATTTTTAATATTGGAGAATTCATGCCTTAACCTGGAACATGAATAAAAAAGGGTTTAGTCTAAGCTTTAAAAACTCATGAATGTGGTAAATAAATTGACACCATATTTTAGATGTATAAAGTATCTCTTTGCAGAACAGATAATGAACTTCTGTGAGTCTGCTGTCGTAGGTGACAATACCAGTAAATTCAAAATGAGATTACACAAATTAATTAACAGTAGGTCATCAGCAGATACCAGAAGGGACATCAAGAAATGCACTTTTTTAGAACCTCAGTACAACTACTGTGGATTTGGGGAGATGGTAAGGTTCTGCAGGGAGGAGACAAGCGCTTTTGCCTTCTCTTCATGGCCTCTCCCATTGCTATTCCTGTAAAGAGTGTACTGGGCTAGCTGAACTGCTGCTTCCCTCCTTACTGGTCTTGAAAGTCCCAGGCCCACAGCTAAGCAGGTGGTGATGACCCTGTTACAGAACAGGGAAGTGTAGCAGCACACAGGGCACAGTCTGTAAAATCAAGCAGTTACTAAGTCCTAAGTGGGACTTGGACCAGAACTGCTTCTGGATGGCAAAGCCCATGATTCCCTCCATGGTCAGTGATGCTTCCACCATCATCTGCTTCCTCTGAAGACTGAATGAATCATGTTCTATTTCATGGTTTGAGTCTAGCTTATGATTGTTATATGGAGATGGCAAACCAAGTATTAAGATTTGACCTTATGTGCCAAGGGTCCGGGTGAATAGGAACTGTAAAATAAGCTGTGCTATAAAATTCTGTGCTACGCTATTTACAAAATTGTACTACACTGATTCTGCTTACCAAAATCCTATGCTATTCTGATAAAAAAAATATTGCTATGCTAATTATAAAATTCTGTTTAAAAAGAAAAAAAAATAATTGTAACTACAACTTAATGCTGTCAACATTTTGCCAAGGATCCCCAGAAGAACTTGCCTGTCCCCATAATACTGGGTGACAAGTCTTTGTGTTTTTAACTCAAATGATCTTAACCTTGCCTTCAGGAGCTGGAGAAGCAATTGAAATGGAATTAAAGAAATTAATAAAACCTTGGACAACTGTTACATATTTCCTTCCAATCTTCCAGAGTTAGTTGGATGTGTCACAAAAAAATTTGGGTGGCAAATAAAAAGATGATAAAATACATCTGACCATTCAAAACCCTTTTAACAGGTCCTTGCAGGGTTATGCTGATTATTATTTTTTTTTAAGAAAGAAGGAAACTATGCAAACGTTATAGAAAGTATTGCCATATATCAGAAAACAAGAAAAAAATAAGAAACACAAAACAGCTGTAGTGTAGCTGTTATTATTTATAGAATGTATTATTGATTCAGAAAAAAAGAGTTAATAATTCTGCAAATTTTTACTCAATATAAAAGTTTAGTGTTATTTAAATCTAGAGATAACTTTGAAAAACCTCAGGAAGTATAACTACGCTACATTAATAGCACAGAGACTGTTAGATTTCAGTTACAGAAGAATACATAATGTGGATGACATCAAGCTCAGTGTTGCACTTGACGCACTTGAGTAGAGGGATGCCACCCAGTGGGACTATGACAAGCTTGAGGAGTGGGCCCATGCAAACCTCATGAAATTCAAGGCCAAATGAAAGGGCCTGCACCTGTGCTGGGGCAATCACCAGTGCCAGTACAGACTGGAGGATGAATTGGTTGAAAGCAGCCCTGCAGAGAAGGATGTGGGGGTACTGGTGGATGAAAGATTGGACATGCAATGTGCACTTGCAGTCCAAAAAGCCAATTGTATCCTAGGATGCACAAAAAGGATTGTGTGTCTTCAATACAAGAAAGCCTATTAGAGCAGGTCCAGAGGAGTGCCACAAAAACAATCAGCGAGCTGGAGCACCTCTGCTATGAAGACTGGCTGAGAAGGTTGTGGTTGTTCAGTGTGGTGTAGAGAATGTTCCAGGGAGACCTTGTTGTGGCATTTCAATAACTGAAGAGGGCTTATAAGAAAGAATGGATCAGACTTTTTAATAGGGCCTGTAGTGACAGGACAAGGAATAATGGTTTTAAAATGAAGAATGGTGAATTTAGATTGGAAGAATTTTTTTTGTGATATGGGTGGTGAGACAATGGAACAAGTTGCCCAGAGAAATTGTGAATGTCCCATCATTGGAAGTATTCAAGTTCAGGCTGGAGGGTTTTGAGCAACTTGATCTAGTGGAAGATGTCCCTGCCCATGATCTAGGTGATCTTTAAATGTCCCATTATTTCTATAAATGCAGTAAGATTCACAACATAGTCTAACTAGATTGTCTGCAGGATTCATTAATCCAGCCACCACATTTTGCTGAACGAGTTAGGCAATATTTGAAGCAGTAAGCAAACTTAATATCTGAAAAATACATCTCTTGACTATTTGTATCACAAAATAGATGAGAATGATCCTGCTGCTGTTGCTATAGTAGTAATGGCCAACATATGAAAGAAAGGAGAGGAGAATGAGTAAGCCATCTGAAAATAATTTGTCCTTTCTACTTATTTCCACCATTGTTAGAGGAGAAAACATCTGCTTAGCTGAACATGTACACTTTCTTATAGAATTAGTCATCTGTCTAATGGATCTGTTGAAAATAATGAGCAAAATGAAAAACAAAGAAAAGTGTGATGTCGTTGGTCATATAAGTCCCCTTCTTCCAGAAAATGTTTCTAAGGTCATGGGGGGAATAACAAAAAAACCCCACCCTGCTAAACTCTAAAGATGAAAGGGGCATACCTACAGTCCTGCCAATGTAATAAAATACATGCCAAATTAAATAATTATTTTTGTATTATAAATAATTTTAAGTTTTCATTCATTACTAATGTTTTTTTTTTTCTTTTTTTCCTTTTCTTTGACACATCAGCTATTATTGAACTAAGACATGGATACATCCAAACTCATCCAGTATTACAGACAAATCTGAAAAAAAATATGTCCATCTAACTGGAAAGTTTTAGGAGAAAGAATGTCAAAGTTTGAATTTAATTTATTTTTTTTATTTTATTCTTAATTTTTATTAACCTAATACTTGGTGTACTGAGATATGACAGTCACAGCTTGTTACAAATTTTATGAAGAGTACCTACAGAAATTATGGATTGAACATCTCTTAAATTTTCTGATTCTATCTTTTCATAGCTAAATAAAATTATCACCATAGGATAATTCAGGTAGGAAGATACCTCAGTTTTCTCTAGTTCAACATCTTGTTTAAAGCCAAGGTAGCCTTGAGGTCATCCCAGGCTGCCCAGCATCTTGTCCAGGCAGGTTTCGAAACCCTCTGTCCTCATGTGGAAATTTTTTTTCTCCTTATATCCAGTCTACTTTCTTCCTCCAATTTATGCCCATTACCTCTTATTCTCCCACCACATGCCACTGTGAAGAGCCTGGCTTCATCTCTGTATGGGGGGCTGCTGTTAGGTGCTCCACAGCCTTTTCTCTAGGCTGAACAAGCTCAGGTCCCTCAGTCTCTCTACATAAGACAAGTGCTACAGTCCAACCATCCTGGTGGCACTCCCCAGGACTTGCCCCAGTATATTGATGTCTTTTCTGTACGGGGAGATGCAACACTGGACACAATATTATTGTTGTTGTCTGACAAGTATTGAGTAAAAGGTAAGGGACATAATCACTTGCCTAGACCTGCTGCCTGTTCACGCAGCCCCAGATGCTGTTGGCCATCTCTGCTGCTGGCTGACATTCATCTTGCTGCCCCAGAGCCCCTCTGAGCCCTGAGATGCTCCCCAGCTTGTCAGTCCTCACCCTTCATTAGGAAAGAATAGTTCTAACTGGAAGGAACCCACACTGATCATCTAGTCCATCTGCCTGACCACTTCAGGGCTGACCAAAAGTTAAAGGATATTATTTAGTGCGTTGTCAAAGTGGTTCTCAAACATGGTCAAGCCTGGAGCATCAGCTGTCTCTTCTAGGAAGCCTGTTCCACCCTTTCAGTAAAGAAACATTTCCTAATATTGGGTCTCAACTTCACCCGACACACCTTTGAGCCATTCCCACATGTCCTGCCACTGTATACCAAGGAGAAGAGATCAGCACCTCCATCTCCACTTCCCCTTCTCTGGAAGCCATGGAGAGCAATGAGGTTACCCCTCAGTCTCCTTTTCTGCAAACTAGACAAATCCAGTGTCCTGGATTTATTGCTTCCTTCCCAGGAGCAGAACACTGTATTTGTCCTTTTTTTTTGGAATTCATGATGTTCCAGCTTACCCATTCCTTTAGGTCACTTTGGATAGCTGCCCTGTGTTCCAGCACATCTGCTGCATCTCTCACAATTGATGCCACCTGTGAACCTGATGAAAATCCACAGTGTCACCTCCTGCAGGTCACTGGTGAAGGTGTTAAATAGGACATGTCCCAGCACAGACCCCTGCAGCACTCTTCTTGTCACCAGTCTCCAGGCAGAGCATGACCCAATAGCCACAACAGTTTTTGCCTGTCCAGTTGTCTGCCCATCCAGACTGTAATGTACCAAATTAAATACAAGAAACACGGTGACAAGGCTTGCTAAAGTCATGATCAAATTACATTCGCTACTGTTCCTCTATACAGAGATTATTTTTATGACTGAAGGCAATCAAGCTGGCTTTTTATATTCTTCTACAAATGGGTGCTATGTAAGTCCAAAGCAAAGTAATCAAGAGATATTTTCAAAATACATTTCATTTTTTCATGTTTCATTTGAAAATGTGTAGAATTGGAACTTGCTAATTGCTTCCTGAAAGACAGTATAGTAAAATGAAACTCTGACTACCCTTAGCAAAACAGTCCAGAAGATTAAAAATTTTTCTAATTCATTGTAATACTTACAAGACTTCTCACAGACTACTGGGGTTTTTTTGCAAATTACTAAGGATGCAAATGCAATTAACCATCAAGGTTGCGTCCACACAAAATATACTGTGCTCATTTATTTTGACAAGTGAATTTTTACTTTAATTACTTACAATATAATTTTAAGTTGTGCTAATAAATCAGGGATGCATATCTTACTAAAGCAAAATTTTAAAGTAGTATGAGCTCTCAGTAAAACTTTCTTATATTACATCTTCTCTGCAAAAAGAAATAAACCAACTAGATTACAAATAAATGAAATGGGAGTTTACAGCTACTGTAGAGAAGAAAGATCACACTCAGAAGTGTTGTGTGATTTCAAAGCAAGGGGAATAAATTTACAATATGCAGCATATGTAACAAGAATGCTAAAGAGGGTATATAGCCAGTGGCAACAGCCTGACAGACCCTGGGGTGGAAGGGGAATGACAGCCCTTTTTGTCATGGGGTGAGGGGCATACTTGTTACCCTTCCCTATTGGACCCCCAGAAGGAACAGGCAGGGGTAGAGGGAAAAGGTGACATTTTGTCACATGACATAGATTGCACAGACTAGCAGCAAGTCAAAGCATCCTACTTGCATCTCTCTATGTGCCTGGATTTCCTTTATGGAAAATAAAATCCACCAGATTTGGGGCCTACCAAATCTTGCTGAAAATATTTACTTGGATCCAGCCTGGTCGTAGCACCAATGCCAGGGATGGGGAAATGGTTCCAGGTATAGGATAAAATGTGGCCTGAGTCCACTTCTCCTTTCACAAACTTCCATGCCCACGACACATTTTGAGTGGGATTTCCAACTACCTGATAGCTTCAAGGCCTGATAACAAGCCTTCTTAGGTCTAGAAGTTAGATTAAAAAATAATCCTCTAAAGAATAGCTGTGATTCCTGCTATACAGTATAAAAAAAGCTGATGAAAATATGTGTTTAGAAATCAACTCTGTAAAAGGTGGAAAAAAGGAATTATGAGAAAAATAATTGTAGATTTAGGTCACCATTAAAAAGTATAGGACAGACAAATTCTAATTCAATAGGTACAATCCTTGTGAATCAGGTCAAAATTTATTTAAGTTAACTCTGTTTGATTTGGTAATTTACCTTGGTTAGTCAAACTGATGAAACAATGATTTGTTAGTTTATCTGACTCTATCTTACACGTATCCATTTTTTTACTAGATTATTTTAATTGAATAGCTGTGACCTTCATGATAAGCAGAAAAAAAGATATTATCTTGACTTTGCCTTGACCTACAATTCTCACAAAAGCACATCTCATATCTGACTAATAGAGAAAGGAGAAAAGTTTCTGAGGTGTTGCCCCTTTGCCATACCTTAAGCAACAGATTATTAGTAACCAGGATGTCGTCTGTCAATACACTGGATGCTTTTCTTTCTCATTTTGTTCTTATTCTCATTTAATTTACCTCATCTGCATCTAAAACACACTAAAGCAGTTGAACTGCAAATGAACATTCTGTGACTGGCAGACACTTCTCAACAAATTCAAATCTTCATAGCTAAACCCAACCTGGGCTGGGAAGAAGGCAGACAAAGAAGCCTCAGTGAAGCACTTAGCATTTAGCTAAGGCAACCAAAGGGAGAGGACACTGAAAAGCATTATGATTGCTGAGGCGTTGGTCTGGTCTCAGAAAACTTTGAATAATAACAGTAACTGTATTTACATGGAGGAGTTGGCATAGGGGAAAGGAAATGCTATGCAGCAGAAATGGAAGAAGAAATTGTTGCTCTGGTTGTTGTTGCAATAACTGAGTATGGATTTTTGCTACAAATGAAGTAACAGTGGAAAGAGTTCACCAATGCAATGTAAAGTGAAGTAGTCCTGGCCCTGGAAGCCTGTTGTTATAAAGGAATAGACTGAACTGGGGAGTAAACACTGTATAAACACATCTTTTCTGCACTGGGCTTCTCTGAACTCTCTGAACCTAGGACTTGCTGAGTGTGTGTGTATACCATCACGTAAATAAAACCAAGGAATGAGCCCAAGCACTCCTGATTGTCTGCAATGTTCAGATGGTAGTTTAATCCCTAGTTCTGTTTTGAATTGATTTGAATAGTTGTTTCCATGTAAAGCTCGGTAGGACTGAGCCTAGTCTCAAGTATCATGGATGTGAGCCAACCAAATAAAGTGCTGCTTAATTTTGGGGATAGGGATTGGCAAATTTGGGTCTCTTGTATTCAGTAGTGCAGTAGAACAAACATAGCTATTGTGGTTTTGTATGAAATATGAAATATTAAGCATGATCCAGACTTTTGAGACTCTCAAAATGTAACTCCTAAATCAATCTCAAATATTATCTTTTAGCTGGTGAGCTCTTTACAAGGGTAAGACACGGCTTTATATCTGACTGCTGTGAATCTAGACATGAGCACATAATAATGATGTAACTGGTGACAGTGTATGATTATTTTGTAGTATTCACATCACCTTAGCATCATTAATAACCATAAGCACAAAATGACAAGTGGACAAAAGGAGTTCAGAAAAATATGTGCAAGAACTAAAATCTGCAAGAACAAACAGTGAAGACATCTGGTAAAAAGAGCAGTCTTGCAGAGCAGGTACTGACAGTGTGACTGATGGAAACAGAATTATCCTGCAGAGTAAGCAAAACCATAACAAGTTCTGATCCCAAATGTATTATACTAAGACCTGATGAGATCATTCCTTTCTCTTTCGAGCTAGGGACAGAAAAGTATAAAGCATCAGCATTGGGACAGGAAAGGTGGGGAATAAAGAAGACAGCTCAGCTTCAGCTCCAGTTTCCCTGTCAAAGATCATGATGACGTTGATCTTGGTGACTAAGCATAATCATGAACCACAGACAGCCATGAGTGCTAACTGAAAATTTGAGTTCCATGGTATTTTATACTTATGGCTAGTTTAGGACAAGTTTGTTAAGTAGTAACTGGTTTTTCTATGTGCTGATAATGCCTGATAATGATTAAATAGCAAATGGTAATGTGCATTGTTAATGAATATCAGTCCAGTAAAGGATTGCTTTCAAGTTATTTATCAATCCTCTAAACTCTGCACTCAGAACAATCTTCAATTCCTTAACTGGTGTATAGATAAATCTATACACTGAGCTACAACAAATTCTACTGACCTATGTATTTACTTAACTAAGTGTCCCAGTGGTCATTGGAGAGAATTTATGGTTACTATGAAACCTTTGCTAAAACAGCACATAGCAATATGGTTTCTGATCCATTCACCATCCATACACATGCTTGTCTCACAACCAACCTATAAACAGCTTGCACAGTTATATCTAGTTAACCATCCAATGCCATGCTAAACTCTTGAACATTTAGAATATTATGCATTTTAAAGAACAATTGATAATCTCATGAGGCTCAATACTTTCAGACAGACTGCATGAACCTCGTCTAGCGGGTAACTTTAACATGGCATAAAAAGGGTGGTACACATATACACTACGAACTGAACATGCTTCTGTTTCTTCCTTTACCAGCAATATACTGTAAAACAAATTTCTCAGTAGTATTTAGCTTTTCTGCTGTTTATTTTTACATGTTGCAATCCAGAGCACCTTCTTACTAGGCAGTTTCTACTCTGACAGGGTCTACCCCAGTATATTCTTTGCTCTAAGAGTACTATTGGACTCCTTCTCTATTAGACAACTTGCTCTCTCCTCAGGAAACAATTATTGTCTTTCATTTAGTATGCATTTTAGTCTATTGCTTTATTGCTTTCTCAAATGTTAAAGGAAATAAAATATTTTTATAAAAGTAATGTTATTAGGTATAAAAGAAGTATCTTTACAAATGTCAAGATCTTCCAAGATCATATTGGTTGGGATATTTTAGTATATACTGACCTTCATTGTTCAAATAAAGTAACCAATCTCTCTTGTCCATGTATGGTTGCTTGGAAAAGGCATAAAAATTTGAAATAAAATTGATATGATAGTGTGGTAACAAGATTGGAATTTAATTGCAAAAAGAGCTTTCTTCTATTCATAGAAGTATTAAACTATAAGTGAGTTTCTGTCATAGCATTACATTCCTTCACTTGTAGCTGAAATGCTATTCTATAGTTAGAATCAATATGCAGTACATTTGATTTATGTGTTTAGTAATTATGGCATAAAAATGCAGACCATGACAGTAAGGATAGTATATTTGTACTGAATTTTGTGAAGGAAAGATTAAGAGCTCCATAAGCTTTGCCAATGTAAGAATTATGATTCTGATCATACAACATTTAAAAAAAACAACAACACCCAAACACCTCCTAAATTAAATTAATTTTAATAAAGACTATATATTACAAGTCTTTTTCTTTGGCCTTTCTGTTGTGTTTACTCTGCTATAATATGACATCTCTTGGCTGAGCTGTACTGCAGACAGCTTCTTGAGGAACTGTTGAATTGGAAGTATTGGCTGGCCAGAAGACCTGTCTGACTTGCAGAGCAGAAAACAGAACTTTCAAAGTAAGAGGTAAACTCTTGAAGACAACTGCCAACATCACACTTTTTCTGGGTATGTTGTGAAAAGCTAGACTGCCTGGATAATTTTGTAAAATTCAGTGCTTTTACTATAAAGACACTTCAAACTTTGAAATTAACCATGATAGAAAGGCTAGTGGTTTCTCGGCCAATACTCACAATATTGCTAGACTATTGCAGAGCTGTTGTTTGCCCTACTCAGTTATTCATGTGATACTGGCATGCCAGGTTCCTGTGGGGTAAAAAAAAAGAGAAAATTAGTCTATTTTTTCAAACCTGCAACTGCAGGCTATGGCCAATGCATAATAAATACAATAGGAATTAAATATTCATTATCAGAGTAACCATGCCAATCATTTGTTTCTTTTATGATTTAAAAGCATCAGATAAACAAAACTGTTTAGCTGTGAAAACTTTTACAACTCTCTGCTGAACAGCAGTTACAGCAATATATCAGGTGAAAGACATACATTTTTAATAACCACTTAAAATAAATGTTAGAGTTGTTTTAGATACTGGAGGTCTTTTTAAATTTTTAAAAGTTTTGGCTTTTTTTTCACTCATATTAGGCTTTTTCATATGTGATGTAAGCATTACATTAAAAGAATGCACCTTGATTACAATCTATACAGAGGATCAAGAGGGCTTATGAGTGTCTTGAGATCTCTGTATTAATTTGAAATATATATAACCAATTAAGAGAAGAATACCAAACACCAGTGTTGCACAGTTATTGAGAAACAGTGGACTGCTGTGTCTGGATTATTCAAATAGATCTGAGACACAAGGCAAATCTCAAAACCTCAAGGAAGCACTTTTTTAGGCTCCCCTACTAGTTAAACCTGTCTGTTAGTAACTAAGAATGAAACACAATGGGCTGAGGCCAATGGTATGAAGCTCAACAATGAGAAGACCCAGGACCTTTGCTTGGGTTACATAACCCCATGCAAGGCTACAGGCTTGGAGAAGAGTGGCTGGGAAGCTGCATGGCAGAAAATGGCCTGGGGTGCTTGTTAAAAGCCAGCTTAAATGTGAGCTAGCAGTGTGTCCAGATGTCCCAGAAGGCCAACAGCATCCTGGCTTGTATCAGAAACAGTGTGGCCAGCAGGGCTGGGGAAGTGATCGTTCCCCTGTCCTTGACGTTGGTGAGGTTGCATCTCAAATGCTGTATTCAGTTTTGGGGCCCCTCACTACAAGAGGGATGTTGAGGTGCTGGAGTGTGTCCAGAGAAGGGCAATGAAGCTGGTGAAGGGTTTTGAGCACAAGTCTTATGAGGAGCAGCTGAGAGAACTGGGGTTGCTTAGTCTGGAAAGGAGGAGGCTTAAGGAGGATGTTACTGCTCTCTTACCACTACCTGACAGGAGGCTGTAGGCAGGTGAGGGTAGGTCTCTTCTTCCAGATAACAAGATATAAGACAAGAGGAAATGGCCTCAGATTGCGCCAGAAGAGGTTTAGATGGGATATTAGGAAAAATTTCCTCACTGAAAGGGTGTTCAATCATTGGAACAGGCTGCCCAGGGAGATGGTGGAATCACCATCGCTGAAAGTCTTTAAAAAATGCGTAGATGTCATGCTTAGGGATATGGTTTAGTGGTGGACTTGTCAGTCTTGAGTTGGTGGTTGGACTTGATGATCTGAAAGATCTTTTCCAACCTAAATGACTCTGTGATTCTATGATTATATTTTACTGGGGTTACTCACTTTTTCAATGTCCTGAGTACAGATCATCAAGGGCAAGCCATTTTTTTTTTCCTGATATGCCCAGATAAACACCAACCAGTATTTCCATCCAGTACCATCCAGTCATTCCGTTTATATGTGCAGTTTAAGTACTGTAGCTTTACTAAGCAGGCACCAGAAAAAAAAAAATATGCAATTTTCCATGTGTTTCCAGGTCAATCTTAAGGATAGGATCTGTAATACCACACACAATCAGTTGTTCATTCACCCTCTTTTGAGTGAGGCAGATCCGGTTCATGTAGGTTCATAAAGTCACTTTACGTCCTGTGGTGATCCACCTCAATTTCAATTTTAGCTGCAGAAGACACTCCCATTAATTGTGTCTTACGTACCAACCCATCATAGATGGCTTGTATTTGCCATGGTCTCAAACAGCATTACATATTTCTGTGGAGGTAACTAGTTCCTTCTCAGCCTCTTAAGGCAACCTTAATTGTATTGACTGGGTTTACACAAAATGTAATGGGTGCTTAAACACTTGGACAAGGCTTACAATGCTGTGAGTAAAACAGTAATCAGCACACATGTTTGAATACCTTAACTCAGCCTGAGAAAACAGGCTGGCATGTAGTCCGGGTGGTGTTACTGAAAGAGTGTCATAAACAAGGTTTCAAGATTTCCTCCTTTATAAGGAAAATGTAAGTATTATTCTGCTTTGCCAGACAGAACACAAACTGAAAATAAACATTCTGGTAAACTGATGGAGTTATATCTGGTACTCTTTGATGGCCCAGAGTTAATAGACGTGACTGTCAAAACAGGACTTAATGTCAGGACAGAATCTTAAACTTAGGAATACAGTGGCAAAACATTTTCACCCAAGAAAAGGCTAAGCTAGATCATGATCGCTGCTGACAAGTGTGAAATTAAAACTACACCTTTTTGAAATGTTAATTATAAAGGCATGAAATTGCATCCTTGTTTTGCAACCATACAGGAAGACTCTTAACTCATCACACAATATTTTTCTTGCATAACTGCCCTTTTATAGGTTGTCCTAAATTTCTCCAGTTAAAACTTGAACAGGCAACTAGAAACAAAATTGAGAAAATAATGACTAATTTATAAAAGGTTCTGATTTTTTCCTTGCCTTTGCTCTTTCAAATTATAGTAGGAGTACAGATTTTGCCATCTGTCATTGTGCTAGAACACTAGAGTTTCTACTTAGTGGAGAAAAATATGAATGCTGTTTTAAATTTCCTTTGAAAATAAAGTATTTCTTGCTTGAAAATCAGAAATACTCAAGTGGCTAATACACACAATGAGCATTAGGTGGTTATGGGCTCTGCCACAGGTAAATTTCCATTTGTTCCTTGCCTCAAATTGGACAAAATATGTTAGGATGTGCCTTGTCTTGAAGGTGCTTATTTTATTGTTGTTTAGAGGTGTTAGGAAGAAATTCCCCCTGCCCAGCTGCTGGAGCCCATCCCAGTACACCCAGGGACCCAGGATCTCTGTCCCAAGCTGAGACAACTGGCTGCTTTTTACTAGTTTGCACATTCAACCAGTAGCAAAGTTCACCACGTCTCACAGAGACACAGACAAGCAGGCATACACACACATATTTATGTATCTAATCTATATATGTATAAACTGAATGTATGTATTAACTGGGTTTTGAACAGAATTTCTATTGCTGAGTTGAAACATTTTGCATCAGATTGTAGATAAGGACTCTAATTCTGCAGTAGTAAATGGATTCTAGTTAATATAATATAAACAGTCTATGCAATGTAGTTTTGAATACCTAGACTAGTTTCCCCAGTACTGTCGCTTCCTCTTACTTAACAAATCAGTCAATAACTAAGTATCAGTCATTTGTGACACAATTCTCATTAGTCAGAAGAAGAACTATGAAGTGAAAAGCTTTGTATTCTTTTATGTCCTAATGCTTCTTACTATTCATAAAATATTTTCAGTAGGATCAGTGTCTAAATCTTGGACTATCTTTAAATAAAACAAATAAATTTTATTCCTGTTAATTGCACTGCAGGAATTAGGACTGTCTCATTTCTTCAAATAAAAGAATATTTATTTAAGTAACTAAGTACTTTGAATTCCCTATTTTAATTAATTAGCTCTACATTCATAGTTCTCACATATTGTAAAATTTGTACATGGCTACATGACAGATCCTAGTTGCCAATAAAAACATGATTACAAGTGTATTTTTTCAAGATGTATTAAAAGAAGAAATATGATACAATTTTAAGCTAACTAGGACCTCAAAAATCATTAGGGTTTGTGCAAAATACAGTGGTTTAGATCTGTTACATGAGATGTTTTTAAGCTTTTTAACAGCAGCTTGCTGTATCTTCACAGAATAATTGAAACACTGCTAGACATGCCAAAAAAAGATAGCTAAAGAGATTTTCAAGCCTTGCAAAATCTTGTGTTCTTTTTTTCCAGAAAGCTAGATAAGAATGTACTCATTTTGATCTTTTTTGAACTATGACTTTCTGTTTTGCTTTCTGATTTCTCTTCATTTTTTAAATAGTTTATAAGTATTTAGCTATTGGACTTGTTACATTTTAACTGAGTTGATGAGTTCAATTTAATTATTTTTTTCTTTAGTAAAATGAGACCAAAAAAAATGTTTTCCCACATTAGCCTTGTTATCAAAAGGCTGCCTTTTATCCTCACATTTGTAACAGTCAACTCATTTCAGTACAAATATATAATCCACAATTTCTCAAGTGGAAGAACATGTTACAGAGATTAGTGAGAAATAGTGATTGGCATTTGGATATCAGAAATTAACATTGTGATTGGCATTTAGATGTCAGAAATTAATATCAAACCTAGACCTTCATTGATCAAGGCTCTCAGTCTGTTTGAGGATATGTGTTATTAAGAAAACCCTAGAAATCATCTCTTACTGCCAGCAAGAACAGACTGGTACTTTTCACGCTGAAATGATTCTCGCTAAATGCTTTCACCTGTGCTTTGTGCATACTGGTTTAGTCCATCAAGCACCACAGTATATTCTTACCCATGAATAAGTGTGGTGGGTTGACTTTGGCCAGTTGCTAGGTGTCTATCCACATGTGGATAAAAAATGTTTTCTTCATAAAAAAATTAATTCATAAAAACATTAGCAAGTGCCCTGGTTTTAGCTGGGATAGAGGAATTTTTTTTTTCCTAGTAGCTGGTACAGTGCTGTGTTTTGGAGTAAGTATGAGAATGTTGATAACCCACTGCTGGTTTAGTTGTTGCTAAGTAGTGCTTACTCTAAGTCAAGGACTTTTCAGTTTCCAATGCTCTACCAGTAAGGAGGAGCACAAGAAGCTTCAAAAGAACAGAGCCAGGACAACCAACCCAAACTTGCCAAAGGGATATTCCATGTTATAGAACGCCACGCTGAGTACATAAACCAGGGGCAGCTGGCTGTGAGCAGACGATTGCTGCTCATGGACTGGCTATTAATTGGTCAGTGGGTGGTGAGCAATTGTATTGTGCATCACTTGTTTTTCTTGGGGTTTATTCCTTTCTCTCTTATTCCTTTTCACTACAAAGCTTATGATTATAGAATTTTATTTCAATTATTAAACTGTTCTTGTTTTGACCCATGGGTTTTACCTTTTTCTGATTCTACTCCCTATCCCACTGTGGGGGGATGGGGCAGGGAGGGAGTGAGCGGCTGCATAGTACTTAACTGCCAGCTGGGGTTCAACCATGACAGTCTTTTTTGGCACCCAGCATAGGGCTCAAAGGGTTTGAGATAGTGACAGATTTGATTGGAATGTGCTAGATTGAATTTATGGCTCTTACTGCTGTTCAGCTATTAATTGGCAGGCTCCTGTGCTTGCCACGATGCTTGCTTGACTTACTTTAAATTATAGTCTAGTGCTCATTAGTGGCTGCTTTTTACTTTCATTGCTTGCTGTACTGCTTCTTACCTTACTCCACTGTGTCTAGAAACACTTTGATAACAGCAATAGCAATGCGCCTAGGCTGGCAGATGACCAGGGCATCGCTGCTGTTTCTGTGCTGCTATACTGGTCAGGCTGGAACTCCAGTGTGTGAACTTGAGTCAAAGGGACTGTGACCTGTGGATGAATCCATGTGGGAGCAGGACATCCTGAAGCATCTGTGGCCATAGATAACCCCATGCCAGAGCAGATACATGTTGAAGCATCTGTGTCTGTGATTGTGTCTGTGCCACATCAGGTATAGCTCTGAAGCGATTGTGGCCCAAGGATAAATCCACACGGTAACAGGTGCACCTCAGAGCAACTGTGGCTGTGGATAAGTCTATGCTGTAGCACATATGTACCTGAAGATACTGTGGCTCATAGATAAAGCTCCACTTGGAGCATGTACACCCCTAAGGAACTGCAGTCTGTGGATAAGTCCAAGCTGGAGGAGGGGGAAGGGGAGAAGTTCATTGCAATGTTAAACCTGATGGTCTGGTCCAAAGGGACTAGGAGTATAAATTGTAATGGAAATACCTTTAAATTGTTGCAACTCATGATTTGAGTTGCATGTTATAGGAATTAATATAGCAGGAACCACCTGAACCAGTGGAGGACAAGCCCTACAAAAAGCAGTGCAAGTGCAACAGTGACCTGAACTGAACTGGCTTTGGTTCCCAAAAACCCCACAAAACACACAACCTCTCCTGTCCTGAGCGACCACCATAATAGGTGGAGCCCAAAGTCAATGGACAATGAAATCAATGTACATTTTGTGGACATTCTACAGACATTTCACAGGGTGGTCCACAAACTAGGGGAATGATGCCTGTGTATTAGTCAAAGGATGAAAAGAGGGGTAAAGGGTAATAAGAATGTATTGGATACTGTGTGATATGAACATAATGTATATATTATGGAATAAGGGGTGGAGGATGTGCTGTTTTGGCTGAGGTAGGGTTAATTTTCTTTGTATTAGCTAGTATGAGGCTATGTTTTAGATTTGTGCTGAAAACTGTTGATAACACAGGGATGTTTCATTACTGCTGAGCAGTGCTCATACAAAGTCAAAGCCTTTTCTTCCTCTCACACCATCCCATCAGCAAGCAGGCTGGGGGTGAACAAGAAGATAGGAGGACAGAAGGCTGGGACCCCAGCTGACCAAAGGGATATTCCAGACCATATGACATCATGCTCAGCATATAAAACTATGGGAAGAAGGAAAGGGGAGATGCTTGAAGTGATGGCATTTTGTCTCCCCAAGTAACTGTTAAGCATGATGGAGCCCTGCTTTCCTGCAGATGGCTGAACTGCCTGCTGATGGGAAGCTGTGAATGAATTCCTTGTTTTACTTTGTGTTGGGGTCTGCAGTGGGTCCGCAGACAAGTTAGTTGACTTCAAAGACTTAGCCGTGTACCTTTAAGACAGCCACAAATTGTCAGGTATGTAAACAGGATGTGAAGAACCGGAACTTACAACCGCAGCATATGGGCACCTAAAGCAACAGCAAATAGCAAGCAAGAAGAAGGACACAAAAACCTATCAGGGTCTAACACTTGCACTGTCTAAGATATATAAATAGTTTGTATAAACAATAAAGGCCATTTTGTCCGAACCCAGCCACGCAGACATAGTGTGTTTTTTAAGTCCGCCTTGACTTGCTTCACCACAACTTTGCTTGCATGTGCAGCTTTTGCTTTACTTATTAAACTGTCTTTATCTCAACCCACGAGTTTTCTCACCTTTACTCTTCTGATTCTCTCTCCCATCTCACCAGCGTGGAGTGAGCAAGCAGTGGTGTGTTGCTTAGTTGCCAGCTGGGGTTAAACCATGACAGCAAGACAATTATTCTTATTGAAATTTCCAGTCATCCTTGATTTTTAAGCTTAGCACATGTTTTGTTTTGTTTGTCATACACAAACTGTGTATGAAAACTGTGTCATTTCATTGACACAGTTATTTGCCAATGTAAGATTCAGACTGAAAAAAATGGTAACACCTATGTTGCTAAAATATTAGAGTGATCTAATGGAATCATAGTTTGGTATCTGCATAGGTGCAAAATCAATTACATTTTACTTCTTCACTTGTCCATGATAAAGTAACACAATAGTTACTGTGAAAAGAACAAAGAACTACAGAAACAAAGGAACAGTTATCTCAGAGAATAATACAATAAACATGAAGTGCTGCTGTTTTCAATGTATATCTTGAATTTTTCACCATTTTTTTTTTAAATATAAATCCATCTGTGCTCATCTGTCTTACTACCTAGTCTTCATTTAACTGTTTAATTTTATTACATTAAGTAAGATTCTGTTGTTTTGTTTTGGTTTGGGTTTTTTAAATATATATAGTAAGAGTCATAGTTCTTAATCAGGTAGACATAGCTGTATTTCTCCTCATCTTATACTTTTTCTGTTTTGTTATTCATGTCTGTCTTTAAGGTCATGCAGCACATTGTGTTTCAAATCCACTTCATTTTCTGACTACTCTATGTCTTGGATTTCACCACTTTAACCTTTCCATAGCTTGTCAGCACTTACTACTAGCCTTAGATGGCTCCTCCTTCTTTACGTCCAAAGGTTATTTTGGCATTAGAAATTTTTAACCTCCCTGGTACTGAAAAAAACACCCTATTTATCTCATCTTTTCATTAACTAGATTTTACACAGAAGTTTTTTGAAGTGGCATCAAGAGCATTTTGGATAATGTTAGCACCATATTGAAGTGAGATATCAAAGTAATGTTGAAGAAAACTATAGAAGTATTTGAAAGTTGTTTTTAAATGTTATTGTGAAATAAAGGGGAAATTTTATTCTTGCATTATTAAGGAAATTCAGGTCAAGTAAGATCAGCACTAAAAAGCTATCTGTATAGAGTATATAGGTTGTAAATTTTACTATATCATTAACACAAAACCTTTATCATAGAAAGACAGAAGACAAAAGCACTCTGATGAGAGTAGTGAAGATGGACTTTAGTTTTTAAAAGATTATTCTGCTTATGGTTGTTATTTGTATCTAAAAATACATGAAAACATTGTCTATCTTATTCATAGGAGAAATGTCAAAACATGTTTAGAAAACAACAATGTTTTTAATGAGTGTTCTAACTAACCTCATACTCACATTAAAAACTTAAATTGCATGACATACATTCCTGTAGTATGTATGGAAAGTACTGTTTACATATTCTTATCTGAGTTACAAAAGTAAGTATGTTATGTGGTCAATACTTACATTAGTTTGTTAAAGACATGACTTTAATGGTAAAGTTCAAGAATTTCTCATAAGGGTATGAACATAACTGTTGAGGCACAGAAAGGCTTATTTCCTGTTGGAGAACCAGTTCCTGGGCAAGTTGATAAAGACCACAGTATTTGTGACACCTACAGTCATATCCTCTGCATTAGATCACAGTTGTCATATCTACCCATCTTATACGCAGTTCCACCTGTTAAGGCCATCAAAAATTTAGCAGCAATCTAACTTCACTTCAAATTTATGTAGGAAAAATTGCATAGTTTATATGATTAAGGAGGATGTTTTCAACATTTTTTAAGTTGTGCTATGCTGGCAATGCCAAACTTTTCCCCAAGAAATTAAATTCACATACTTCTTCAACAAGACATAACAGTTTTGACAAACTATAGTACAAAATCCAAATCCATATAAGCTCTTAGACATTCATTTTCCAGTCAAGATAATTAGGGTTGTCAAATAGTCTGGTGCCAAGAGACTCATGTCTAGAGGATTCCTTGTTTCAGTCTTTCATCTTTAGCTGTCAATATACAGAACTCATTAATGTCAGTGTCAGAATCTACACCAGTATTTGTGGCAGACCAAAACCCTGTAGTTTAATATGCTTGTGTTATAGACTGTCAATCTTTTCACACTCTTACAGTTTTCAGATTGCTTGTAAGGGTGTCATACTAAAAGCATGCTGAGAAGACATTCTGAATATATATCGTATTCAAAGGAAGACAGTTTATTACATACTATGTTACATAGGGGTTTTTTGTTTAGAAATTTCAGATATTGCTTGTAAGTACCGTATCTGCAGCATCTTTTTGCTATTAAAGTAATTCGGGGGGGGGGGGGGGGGGGGGGGGGGGGGAGGAGCAAAAAAAAACCCCACCCACCCCCCAAAAAAAATCTGTCTTGAATTTTGTAAGACTTTTGACATAACATTAAATCTTAGAACTGAAGGGTGCTGAAGAAAGGTTATTCAGATAAAACAATGTGTAAAAAAATGACAGAATGCTTGTAACATAACAGAAATTGAAGGTATGTCAGGAAGAACTCTATAGAGCATTATCAGCCTTGGTCAGCCTGTCATTCATATTATTACAAAAGTAAGTTTCCAACCAAGTCAAACTGACTAGATTGATAATCTCATATAATTTAAATTGTTATATAAGACGTTATAGAAAATCACATTTGATATATTTGGGGTTACAAGAAGTTTCCTTTTTATGGTTAGGTAAATCCATGAAATCTGTCAACAACCACTATTTGTTAAAGAATTTATGATTTCAGCCATCTGTGCTAAAATTTAAGAAAAATCTAAACAAATTTATTTGCACTAGGTAATTTGGAGTAATCAGTTGGGATAATGAGGGAAGGTCCATGCAAACTTTCAAATTTGTAGTTGCAGAGGTACAAGTTAAAGGTGGCTCCCGTTGAAACTGGGAGAACTCTTCCTTTATTTTCAGTACAACTCAAGTCTGACTTGAACTTCATTGTTACTTACAAAGAGAAATTAAAACCGAAGCCTGACCGTGTAGTCACTATTCCATTTGTCCAGTGGGCTAGGGATTACCAATTTGGAGGACACCTTCAATAGCTTTGAAGTTAATATATAGCCTACTCGGTAGAGTAAGTTAAAGTAAGAACTCAGTAGGGTCATGTCCTTGTTTCAGCTGGAATAGAGTTAATTTTCTTCCTAATAGCTGATAGAGTACTGTGCTTTGGATCTAGGATAAGAATAATGTTGATAACACACTGATGTTTTAGTTTTTGTTGAGCAGTGCTTATACTAAGTCAAAGACTTTTCAGCTTTTCATACTGTCCTGCCAGTGAGCAGGCTGGGGGTGCACAAGAAGCTGGGAGGTGACACAGCCAGGACAGCTGACTCGAACTGGCCAAAGGGATATTCAACACCATATGGCATCATGCTGAACAATAAAACTGGAAGAGCTGTCCAGGTGGTGGCAGCTTGCTGACTGGGGACTGGCTGGGTATCCATAGGGGTGGTGAGCAACTGCATTGTGCATCACTTGTTTTGCATATTCTTTTATTATTATTATTATTTCCCCTTCCTTTTAGGTCTGATTAAATTCTCTCTATCTTAACCTGTGAATTTTACCTTTTTTCCAATTCTCTTCCCCATTCCACTGAGGGGTGGGGGAGTGGGAAAATGGCTGCATGGTGTTCAGCTGCCTGCCGGGTTCAGCCACAACATATCACAAGATATGCACCTTGATGAGACATATCTTAGCACTACAATACTTAGAAACAAATTACAGTTGTAAGATATTGTTGTGGGAGAATTTGCACCTGTACAGGTTTAACTTAGGTGCTCTGATCTTTGTGCCAGTCTTTTTCCTTTTATTTGTTTTTGAACAGTGTTGTGAAGGCTAAAATCTCTTTTTACACAGTTCATGAACTTAACCTAAGAAACAAATTTCATCTTTCCCTTCTTCCTGATTTAACTTTTAACTCTGTGTAGTTTTGTAGCTCATGATTTTTATCAATAGCACCCTCTACTGGGACATAATGTGCGATTTTATTTTCAATGTTTAGATGAATCCACACCAGACAAATTTGACTGGAACCTCTTGATCAAAATAGTTTAAAAAAAATACTCAAATAATTTCATATTAAAAAAAAAAAAAAGAAGAAGGAAGGTGATGGGTCATTTTCAATATAACCACAGCACATGTGAGACACTTAGTATTTTTTGTAGTATGAAAGCATCATAAACAATTATGATTTTCACCCATCTTTTACTTTGTTCTTTTACAGAGGTATATCATATGGACAAAGTTTCCATTTTGAACTCAGATGTATCACCAAATTTGAGTGTCAAGGTCCTGAATGCACTGATGGGTCTTAATGACTCTCACCAACCTTTCCTGGGTCCTCCACCCATTCTCTCAACATAATACACCAGGGAGCTCCACTGAAGTTCAGGCATTGGCTTCTGGGTCCTTGTGTGAGCTCTATTGTAGGTATAACTGTCTCTAGCCTTGTCTTCTCAGCTCTACTCTATCTTGTACTCTAAGCAATTTAACTTGTTTCTTAGCTGGATCCCTTGGATATACATTGTACTTCTCTCCATACCCATCTCCTCGACAGACTCTGGACCACCATTGTACCCATGTTTTCAGCTGTGTGTCCTTTTGCTTCTGCTTGGACAACCTACATGGTCCCTGGATTTGATCTCTCCCCTCCAGTTCTTCTGGACTTTTAACGGATTGTGTTACTGTCCACCAGGGAGCAGCCCTGCTCCTGCTGCTTCCTGTCTTTGTGAAAGTTGTGAATTATAATTCATTCCCAAGTGCAATGCACTGACCCCTTATGGGAAAGATAAGAAAACTGTAGACTTTAAAACCTCTTGGAGATGTTTGTATAGATATTATACAAAAATAAAGTGAAAAAAATCCCAACAACCTACAAAACCAAACCTGTCACTGTCATAACGTATAAGTGGAAATATATACAAAGAAATCTTGAAAAATATTAATAGACTTTTGTGGATGAATAGCGATTTCTAGATTTTTCAAAGGAATCTGTGCAAATGAAAATTTTAACATTTCAAAAGAATTAACAAAGAATACGAACATACACAAAAGATGACAAGAAATTAAACCTCTCATCTGCACTGCTAGAAAGAAACAACTTAAAAATGCAAAAGCTACAATAAATATTCTTTCAGTTTAGACATTTTTTTACATTTTACAGATCATGCCTACCTAGGAACAGGATGGCAAACTAGAGTACATCATTTTAACTTGTTTGTAGTAAAGCAAATTTATGGTAATGATGAGGTAAAAAATAGGTTCTGTCCTAGAGTAGTATATCCCTGGCCTTGAGTTCCTGTTCATTCTGAGATACCTGCATGCTTTTCCAAACTACTTTTGCAAATGCAATATGACCCTCTCTCCTTGCAATCTAACATCTGTAGTGTTGGAAAAATTTAGTCCTAGTAACTGAGTGCCTCAGTGTTTTGCGGTGCTTTTAAAATGTACAGTTTCAAGCTTAACAGAAAATTTATGATTGGGAAAAAGAAGTTAAGCCAACATGTTCTGCAAGATTAATTCAGTCAATATATTGGAGATGTTTACTGTAGGATGATCTGAATCATCCTCATCACTAGCTGGACCACATAGCGAAAACATGCAAAATTATTTCTGCTTCACAAAGTGCCCAAAAAAATTCTAGACAGGGGTCAGATTTCAAAGGAATGAATTTCATCAATACTGATAACTAGCGCTTTTTTGTTGTTGTTGTTTTTTTTTTGTTTGTTTTTTGTTTTTTTTATCACCTTCCCAGAGGTCCAGGTAAAGCTGACCGGTCTTAGTTCCTCAGATCCTCCTTCCTGCCAAACCGACATTTTCTTTCTTTCAGTCCACCACTGATCGTTATATGGGCTTTGGCGTTTCCAACACCGTACCTATATACTCAGATAGTGTTTCTATATTCCTTCTGTGACACTCGTCCCTCCTTCCACCTCCTGTATGCTTCCTTTTTGTGTTTGAGTTTAGTCAGGATCTTCTTGTTCATCCATGCAGGCCTCTGGCTACCCTTGCTCAACTTCCTGTGTGTGGGGATGGATTACCTGTGAGCTTGGAGGATGTGGTCCCTGAAAATCAACCTGCTCTCCTGGAACCCCTTCTTGCCAGTGTTTTCTCGCTGGGATTCTTCCAAGCAGGTCCCCAACCAGACACAAAATCTGTTTTCCTGAAGTTCAGTGCTGGGATCCTGCTTTTTAATATGCTTCACTACTCAGGATCCTGAACTCTGCCATCTGTCTCATGATTATCACAGCCAAAGTTGCCCCCAATATTCACATGCCTGACTTATTTTTCCTGGTTTAAATGTGCTGTCTGTTTCTCCCTTACTGGCTTGTCTTGTCACTTCACCTTATTTTCTTAACCTTGAGACGGCTTTCTAAACCACTGAAGTTTAGCAACATGATCTGAAACAGTGACTTGTAGCTGGAAGTATACTGAAATATCATTTACTTTCTGTATCAGCTGTTTTGTCCATACACTGAAATTAGGTGGAGGCAAAAAACAGCTGGAATGCCCTACAAAACACTAAGACCATTTGGTTTGCTCTGTACAGTGGACTTCATCAAGCTCATTTAACCAGGTAATATAAGCTGCTGTTTCATAGCTAATTTCTAGGGCTTGCTCATGTATGTAATGAATTGGAGAACTCCTTTCCTTCTCTGTTGATTTGTTTGTTTGGTGCTTGATCAAAAATGAAACCATGGGAAAACCAATAGGGACATTTAGAAAAGAATCAGTACTCAAATCCTTCCCCAACTAGTCTCATTCAGTAAAGAACCTACACCGTGTAACATAATACTCTATTTTTGTTTCTTCCTGGTTGAATATCTTCCTTTTATGTTTTGCCTTTTTCTAGAACTCCATGTGGGGATAACAACATAAGACAGAAACAAAACTAGAATCCCAGTGAGCCTTGTTCAGAACAGCTGAACAGTACAGCACTGAGTGGCCTTGCCCTATAGATTAACATATCCAGAATTAAATTAGAGTAGTTAATTGTCACAGGAAGCTATGGTCACAAACACAGACTAGGCACACATTCAATGAGATACTTTCTTTCACTCACATAGGCATCAATACTCTTTAAGTTAGACCAGCAGCTCATTCTCTGCTCCATGCAGAGGAAAAGGCCTTAACCTGCATGTGAAATGGATTGTCAATGTGTTTCAATTTGCAGGATTGAATGCCTGCTGGCAAAGAAAGTACAATGAATGTTTACAGGCAAAGCACAGGAGTGATCACTCATAGGGGATGGGGAGAAAAAATAATCTTGCCACATATTCCCAGTAGTATCTAACCAAAAGTATTCTGCTAAATGGATAAACAGAGTATATCTTTAGAAAACACGGACAGAGGTTGTACTCATAGTCTATTTCAAATGTTTACAACTTTACAAATAAAAATTTACCCTTTCTGATTCCCTGCTGCTGAAGATAAACATCCACATAAATCTGCACACAGTACCTCAAATAATGTTTTTCTTCTGGTTTTCTTAAGCCAAGGTGGAGCATTAAATAGATTTCTAGGTCAAAAGCAAAGGATTTTCTAGTGGTTAAAGAACTTAATATAATATTTAGCAAAATTGGATTCAACTCCCAACTCTGCTGTAAAGTCCTTATACTACACTGCCCTAGACACGTAACACCAGTTTTTCAAAGCTAATTGAGCATGTAAAGACACACATAGACATGAGTGGGATTTCTATAAATGCCTGATGTATTTAGCTACTTTGTGCTATAAGCTTACTTACTGTTTTAGACAGCAAGCTATCTAAAAATCTGAGCCCTAACCACCTCCTCCCTCACCGTGGTCTCAGTCTAACTGCCTGTGAGTGTGTACCATAAAATTTAAATATTTCACAAAGAGGCAGGAAAAGAAATGCATTAAGAATTTAAAGCTCAATGTACACTATTGGGAGCTATATAAGTGACTTTACATAACTGATTTTAGTCATAACCCACATCAGAAATGTTACATGCAGAATTTACTGTTTCAATCTGCAGCCACAAAGTGTCATCAGTTAAGAGAAGGAAGTCTGAGCAATATAATGGTTTTTCTGACACCAACATATTTGAATGACTGTTGCTTTACATGTCCCTGTTCTAGGATTTTGAGATATTTTCATTGTGCACATTCATAGCTAACTAAATTTACCTTAGTGAAGGAAAATATATCTCTAGTGAACAACAATGGGAAGTATTTGAACATGTCTCCCATGTACTGTGAAGGAATCTGTAAGCATCTAGAGAGGTGACATTGTCTGCTCTGAGCACTCCTGGTTTTTACTTTAGTTGATTCAAGCACTCAGGCTTTTTCCTCATCTTGTTAAAAAAAAAAACAAAAACAAAAACAAAAACAAAAACCAAAACCAACCAACCACCAAACAACCCCCATCTACAAAGTGTTTACCTTACTTGGGACCAAGTACAGCATATGGCCGTATTTTGTCCTTTGACTTGTTTTTGTCATAGTATTTCTAGGGCTTGTGACATAGTGGAAATTGTGGAAGAAACAGGATATTTGTAGTGGTCAGACACTTGGGACTTATTATTAAAAGGCAATGAAGCAGATATATGTGGACATATATGTATGTATATAAAAAAGTACTTCCTATAAGTTATGTATCCAAAGTGTCTGTACAATGTTTACTCATGTGAGACCCCCAACTTGTCGGAAGTTTAAAACACTTTAAAATAAGATGGATTCCAATTGTTTATTATTTATTGGAATCATTCCATATAATATGTAATGTATCTTACACAATATAATAGAAAACCTAGTGCATCTCATTTTCCTTCAGTCATGACAAAATCACAGAGCATCTAACATTAACTGAATTAAAACTGATAAGAATGGAAGTCTAATGCTAGAATCTGTACACAGCTTAAAGACATATTTTGCTTTCCATTTTTAAGCAGAATGACTCCTTGGCTTTGGATACATCAGTTGCTTAGAAATGGGTATTGCAATAACCCCCTGGGGTATATATGTCAGACACCTTTACACCAAAGCAACAGTGTCCTTTCTCTAACTATATTGTGCTTAACTGGAGTAGACAATAATTATAATAAAATATAAATTATTATATTATATAAAATTATATTCTTACATAATATAAATGACTATATTTTATATTTCTGCTATTCATACTGTTTTCAGGTTAGGGAATGAAAAAGAATGAATAAAGTCGTATTAAAATGGTAGAGCTAGCATATGATTGCTGATTGTTAGGGGATTTTATCTGTTGTTGGCCAGTGTTTTGGTCCATTATATAAATGGACCATGCAACTACTGCACCAATCAAATTCAACATTTATTAACCTGGTTACTTGCTTTAGTTTCACACTTAGAGTAAGTAGTTACTTCATTTCCCATGCAAGGATGTTTAATCTATACTGATGAATGATCACCAGAGGCTATAAATCTTGGCTCCGTATTTTCAGATCAAAATAATGCTTCACCATTTTCATTGTCATATTCAGAACCGTGTAATGGACTTTCTATACAGAAACAGATTATATATCTAGACCATCATCCTGCAGAAATGAACATAATGAAGATTTCTCATATCACTGAAAGAATTCAGAAAAAAAAAAAAAAGAATCTACAGTCATGTTTTGAAGTTATGAGGAAAAGTATTAAGGACACAATAAAAGCAAATGTCATAAACTATCACTTTTTAACTGTTTTATAAACATATATCACATGAAATACGTATTACTATGTCTTCTTACACTCAAGAAATTGAGCAGTAGTGATGCCAGACTGATAGCATAATATCTCTACTTCTGCCTTTGCTCAGTCCCTATTTCAAACGCAGAGTGCAGTTTAACTTTTATTTACCTCCGATAGGATTCGGTTCAACACAGGCATGCCTAAATGGACATGTATTCTTGCAGGGACAGGATTTAATTACTTATAAACAGGCATCTAGAGTCAATTCAGGCTGTGAAATAGCTTTCTGTGGACCTCAGCTGACAATGCAGAGGTGTATTGTCTTCCTGTAAATCCTATGTAGTATCTGCAAGGCATGTACAGATCCCTGGACTGAAATGGACTAAATGTCCTTAAGCAACTGTATTATGCTGTATGCAAGTAACCGTTTGTGTATGCAAATTACCATCACCATGGAGTACTCTTCCTGAACTCTTGTGTTCTTCTCTGGAAAAGTATAGGTCTACAGTTTTCATATCTGTCAACCACATGGTCATGTCTCAGATATCCTAGTGTGCCTCATATGTCAATGCATGTTTTTGCACAGCCAGTTCTTCTAGAGCCATTGCATTTTATTGCTTAAGAATTTTGGAAATATCTGTTTAATTTGACTATGTATAAAAATAAAATTTTATATATAATTGTGGGTTCTTCAAATCAAGAAGACTGCCTCAGATACTAAGGATGGGGGCAGGGGAGATATCCAACATCAATGAGATTCTGTGTTATAGCACTGTTTTCTTTTAAATTGTGTCTTCAATATATGAGGGTTAGGAACCACATGATTTTACTATCAATTTTAATTTTGAATGATCTTGGAAACCCAAGATAAAACCTCAAATCTCATCTGGGATTTCTGGGTTTGATACAAAATAAATCAACTAAGGAAAAACACTTATTCTAATCTATATTCCATCCAGCCCCAAAGGAAAGAAAATGTCTCTTTGTCATGGAAAAAAAACCTCTAACCCAAAACCAACCAACCAAAAAAACAAAGAAGAGGTAGACACAAACAACCTGCTTCCCTACCCTGATAAACCACAAGCTATATAGGCAAGCTGGTATGGATAATCTGGATAGATACTTTTTCATTTACCTTATTAATGGGAATGTTTTCTGTGACAGCTGCATAGTATAATATTTAAATAAGAGGTAACACTTCTTCCCTAAATGTTCTTCAAGCTATTATCCTGTGTCAAAAGGTTATATTCATGTCTGACATTTAATGTACTATATAATGTCACTATGGCCTTTCTTCAGTTTTGCATTCCTCCCTAGAGTATGAGGTTTCAGATGAATAACTTGTTTAGAACTTCAATAACGTACATGTATGTGTATTTTAAAATATGGTTACAGATTCTACTTTTTCCCTGAGATTTTACTATTAATATTTATCCATTAAAGTATTATACATATAGCATATTATTTTCATTAATTCTTATTAGGTGGTAATTATTCAGCACACCATGATTGATTATGTTGTCAGCTTCTGGATTTAAAATTGTTTCTCTACCTTTAGATTACTTGACCTCATACTTTAACTGTTAAGCAGTACCATTTTGCAAAATTACCTTGATAGTATATTTTGATAAATATATTTTGATATTTTGATAAATAAGTCACCGATTACATTGATTTGTATTTCCTTTTTGCCCTTTATCTTTCTTTTTCAGCTTTCTTTTCTTGAAATTATTTTATGTAGTAAGATATGGAGTAGTACTTATAAGGATAAAGAAAGAAAATGCTACAGGGATGGACTCTGACATTGTAGCAAGAATCTGCGCATCATTACATATTCACTGAGATAATATATTTATAATTCATATGTTCTATTTTTATACTATTTATACCAAACCCCCTTAATACACCTTAAAACCCCCTTACTTTTCATATGGTCTAATTATGTCTTTATGACATTTATATCCAAATAAACAACTTTTTAGCACAGTAAAACAAACCCAGCCTTCAGTTCTGTGTTGTGGACTTGTACATGACTGAGTTCAACTTTTCTACATTCAACCACAATTAATGAGCTTACATAATAGTCTGTATTGTGACACTTCTATCATTTCCATTCTAATTCTTCCTGAAGCCTTCCACTGTACCTTTAAGAAAGAAAAACTGTCAAAGTTTATAATATAGGCTATAATTTATTTTACAAATTCTATTAAGTTATGGTATAAAATTATGAATTTGGGCAGTCACCGGTCTTATGTTGGGCCTACAGAGAAAATTCACCAGGAAGTCCCACTGAAGGTGTGCAATCTATATACAGAAGTGACCTGTTACAACTGATTTATTAATAAGTATGTCAACATTCTCGTGATTCAATATTTGAAAAAAAAAATATTTCAAATGGAGATGGACATAAGATTCGTGACCCAAGTGGATTTCATGAAAAGAGGATGTTTTTTTCTAAACTTCTTGCACCCTGGGAGTGTGTATCTAACTGAGAGCCACCCGTAGTCTTTAGGGTCTCAGTCCACTTATAGGTGTTATTGGAAGAGCACTGAATACAAAATTCTGTCTCTTAATCAGGGTTTAGAATATCATCAGAATCCATATAATCCTTGGAAACCTGTCTGTGTGTGGCATAACATCATACCATTCACTGAACAGGTGCATGCTGCACGCAGATTGCATCTCATCTTACTAGGCAAAGCCAAAGTAAAGAAAGTATCTGCTTGAATTTTGGAATTGCTAAAGCAATTTTGAACCGATAATTTTAAACACCTAAACCCTATTGATTTTACAAAGATCCTCCTATAAGCATTATGTTTGTGATGACTGATGTAAGATTATCATGTTTTGGTGTTGTGTTTTGTTTTGTTTTTTTTTTTTTTTTTGGGGGGAGGGGAGGGGAGAAATCAGTTTCCTTTTATTCCAGCTTTGCTTGTTCTTATAATTATGAACATAATATTTGATTAAATTCTTACTATTACAGAGTAATGATATTGGAGGAGCTACAATCAATTCTCCTGTGAGTATGCCAAATCAATTAATTCATGCCAGTGAAGCTACACTAGAAATTATTTTAATCGGGGTATAAAACATCTACATTATCTATGAGAGAAAAAACATGCTGAAGAGGCTATTACCTGCATTTGAGGTATTATTGTTTGAGAAAAGATATACTTTTGTGTGAGTTAAGATTTCATGTAACATATGGACCACTAAACTGATTTCTGAAATGCCTCCACAGATTTACTCACTTATATTTGATACCATGTTCTGATAATTTTGCCTCAGACTTAAGAAGTGACACTTGTTATGGTGCAACAAAGGAAATTAGTTTTCCAGCTAGCTTTCAGAGAGAGAGACAAAAAAAGGAGAACATTTTATGTGGGGAAAATGTGATAGTCTAATACATGAAAAGTTTTACATTAATTTAAAATCATCACTGCAGCAAGTCAGAAGACAGCTTGAAATGGTTTTCACATTTTCTTACCAGTGTGCTAATGCATTTGGAGTTCTTTTTTTCCTATCACAAGCTCTCCTTAGCCCTGTCATCAAAGTTTTAGCCCCACACTCCAGTCCCTTGTCCACTTGGAGTAGAAAGAGGCCAAGGTACTCTTTTAAATAATCTGGAACAGTTATACTCTTTATTTTCCTCTTAGGCTCAAGAGATGACCCTTATTATTCCCAAAGAGACAGCACATATGAAGACATGCATACATGATATTAAAGCATGTATATGCCTGAGCAGGAGGCCTTGGGTGCATTAAGATGCAAGGCAATTAATTTCTGTCAGTGCTGTCAGCGACAGATTCAGGCTGACTGCAGATTAACAGTTGCTACTTTAATTATAGCCTGATCACATTTTCAAACTTTTCTTTGTAACACCAAAGTGTGTAGGGAAAAAATACTTGACACACACACACACATATATATATATATGTATAAATACATATAAATATATCGCAAATAAATGCTGAGAGAGCAACATGTATCATATGACCCATGAAACTATAGATTTGCTATCCACAAACAGCACATTTATGTTATAGAAATTTGTTTACTAAAATGAAAGGTAAAAAGGGTAATTTTACAACTTCTGTAGAATTACTTTTAAGCATTTTAGATACTACAGGGTCTGTCATTAACCTTATGAAATACAATAGCCTTAAAAAGCCCTCAAAACAAGGTCTTCCACATAGAAAGAAACTTCACAGAATCCTCTATACAAAAATTATTTTCATTTGGTAACAGTGTTTTGTTTGTTATTAGCAGTTCTATCTGGTATTTAGACTATCTAGACTTTGTATTTTATCAGAAATGTCTTATACTTTAAACGTCTTATTCCACAACTGTTGTGGAAACATGTACGTAAAATATTTACTAAATACTTGAAAAAATAGAACACAATGTAATTGACAAAACAAAAAAAAATATGTAATTTTATAATTCAGAATTGTTGCAGATATATTTATATATCAGGGATTTAGAGATCAGGGTCATGGGAGTAATTAAAGCACTGACAATTCATCCTTAACTTAATTGATTTATAGCACTCTAAGAATTCTTCCACGTTATTAATTTTTACCGCAATACAGACAAAACCGTTAAACCTTAAATTTCTGTATTAACTATGAGTTTACAATAACACAGAGGTGATGTTTCCAGCTCTGATGGCAACAGTCCTGGGTGGTTCTTCTCTAGGAAAATCAAGGTGTTCATCCTTGAGAGTGATTCAGTGAAGGAAGCCAGAACTGAGCTGTCTTATAACTTCTGCCTCACTTATACCCAATATTTTTATGTTTCTTGTCCCTCTGCCAAAAGAAGGATCCCACCTGCTGTTAATACAGCTTATCTCATTTGCTTTGGTTTTCTAGTTATCCTACTTGACTGCTTGACAGGACATTCTGCTTGTTTGCAGTCCCTTGTGTTTGTCTTGTTCCTGCACAAATTTTTTGTTTCTTGGATCCCTATTATATGTACCTACACAGATCCTTGCTCCTTTGATGGTAGCATTATGCAAATACTTGTGTAACATGCTTAGATGTTGTGACTGCCTAGGCCATCACTCTTACACTGTGCTTATATACTGTTGTTGCTTAAACAAGTTTAGTCTATGTTATTTGAGTTTAAGGTTAACTCATCATCATTATTTCCTGACAAATGCACTTTGATTTACAACTGTCACAACTGTATTTTGGCTACAGAATGAAAGATTTATTTTACCCAGGTATTACCCCATTCTGACAATTAGTTCTTCCTAAACTCTTGAAAACTTGGTGAAAACACATAGAAGTTACAAGTCTGTTGTTAATTGGCTGTCTAGGCTTTATAGTCTCTCTATTGTTGATAGAGAAAGATAGGTGCCTCTTGACTAATTCAGACATAGTTATTTAGATTGAATAAACTGCTTTGTGAAGGTGCCTGCAACTCCTCATAAATGACAAATGTAATATTAATTCAAAAGCTAGTTCAGAATTACCTTTTAGGTAAATAAAGCTGTATGAGATTAATCAAACCAATGATGTCTTAAACAAAAACTTTGAGAAAGAACAACAATAAGCATGGAAAGGGATACAAAAGACCAAAATCATGCTTTCTTTTGTAACTTGCTCTAAATCTTCATAAAAATCTACCTTTGGGACTCCTGTTCACATATAAGTATTGCCAAATTTACATTAGAGTTTAACCAATAAATTACTGGATCAATTAAAAAAAATAAATTAGTCCTCTGCTCTGCAATTTATTATTTTTAGTGCAGAGGCGTTTCTAAACTAAACAATCACATCTCTGCCAGCCTCTCCTTATAGGAAAGATGCTCTAAGACCTAAATTATCTTCTTGGCCCTTTGCTGGACTCAGTCTGGTATATCCAGGTCTCCTGTGTACTGGGGAGCCCAGACCTGCACCCACGGGTCCAGGTGTGTCCTCACCAGTGCTGGGTAGAGAGGAAAGATCACCTCCATCAACCTGATGATGATGATTTTCCTAACGCAGCCCAGGATACTTCTGTCCACCATTGCTGCAACTGCTCATTGCTCCCTAATGGGCAATGTGTGGTCTTCTAGGATTCCTAGGTCCTTCTCTGCCCAACTGCTTTCCAGATGGATGGCCTCTAGTGTACTGGTGCCTGGGATGCCAGCCTGTTCCAAAAGAGGTTTCCTCTTACAGTCCCAACTATTGTAAACTGATCTACTTAATGGATATGGAGAAATCCACTTGCAGTATTTTGCTTTGCATACAGCCTAAAATAATGAGTTCTGGACTTCTGTTTTTGGTTTTCTTTTGTTTTGTTTTCAATTTTACTGAAGTAGATTTCATCAGAAAACAAAATAAAGCATTTGCTTGAAAAGAAAAATTGAAATTATCAGTTAGGATAAATTATCCATAAGATTAGCAATTAATTGATCTAAAAATATTAATAATGCTTTACGCAAGACACTGCATTTGGAACAGACAATAGAAATAATTTATGATTTCTTTGACTCACCACAAGATGTAAATTTGCACAGAATTTAGTTCAATTTACCTCACTTAGATTATTGGTTCATTAGCATCAATATCCTGTCTTTGGCAGTGTTACTGAAAGATGATTCACAAAACCACTTCACCCAGCAACTTTTCTAATTTATCTAGGCAGCTGTCCTATGATTTTTGCGAACAGAAAACCACTTTATGCTATGTATAGAGATGAGTTAATGCCTTGCCATACAATGTTTGAGCCTCATCCTTTAGAGTACATCAACAGAAACTGCAATAGTTCAGTTAGCCAAAATATCATGGTGACCTATATTCCCATCTCCCAGTACTTCGACATATATGCTGAAATATATAAAGTAGATACCTAAAAGAACCAAAAGTATGGTTGAATGCTAATAAAAAGCTTTATTGTGGAAGATGAAAGGAATCTTCTTTATCTTACTCTAGATAATGATTATGAGAGGAGAACAGGGTGTCTTGATTACTTAATAGAGATGTTAGAACACTGTTCTTAGTAACATTATCCTAGATGGAATGAAAATCGAAGGCTTGAAGTTCAAGTTTAGTTTAGGCTATGGGCTATGGAAACAATTCTATCTTTTTTAACAAGGAAAGCCATAACTCACAAAATACTTCATATTTATTACTGGATATTATTGAAATTTTTGAACTGGCATTTTTTGAACAAATAATTGCCATTTAAATAGTAGTATAGGAAGCAAGAACATAGCACAGGAATGTCTGTTTTTTGCAAAAAACCCCAACAACCCAAACCAACTAAAGAAAACAGAAAATAAATCAAACAAAACCTCAGAGAATAGAGGGCTAAAAGAGACTTAAGGATTCTTTTCTTAAGACTTTGATCTTAAGAAACTGTGATCTTAAATGCTGCATGGTCTCCTTCCACCAAAAGTGAGAAAAATTTAAAATCTCCATGTGGAAAAATAATTTTTTTGTGTCCTCACGACTCACAGTTACAGCTCATGTACATTGTAGACAATACAAATACCTAGAACAAAGAGTGAGGAGGTGTTTTCTTACAACATAATTGAGAACATTATTGGCAACAGTAGTAAGCTCACGTTGTAAGACAGTATTTGACATTTTCATTAAATTGGGTGATTTCCAATGCAAAGTATTATTTGCTGATGGTGAATGTCTTTTACTATTCTCTTTTACTTTATCTATATCTCTTTTACTATAAATTTTCTACTATATGCATATTTAAGTGTATATTTGTACATATAAAACTTTAATATAATTAAAAATCCATATGTTAAGAGATTATTTAATCTTTTGTGAAGTTTATGTTTCTGAAATAACTGAGAAAGTGAATTTCATATATATATATATATATATATATATATATAGTACGCTTGTGATGATTGCCAAGGAAACATAGCCTGAGTTGAAATGAGTGAATTCAGCCATTTTATAAGATCTGTTTTCTCTGACTTTAATCCTTTCCGTTTAATTAATTTTCTGAAACATTAGTGAGGTAATTAAAAACAGTCACATAACTATATAATTTTCATTTAGAAAGAATATATTAATTCCTTACACATCTGCTTATTTACAGTCAATTTGGCTATCCTTAAGTCACACAGTACGGTATGTAAAGAACTATTCTACCATGTATTAATGTCAATTTTATTTCAAATATAGCCTCTATTCTAAAACCTGATTTGGTTTATTTTAACTGTTTCATACAGAACTGTTCAGGATTCTGAACTGTGACGAACAGGAAAAGCAGACAAAGTGAAGATAAATCAATAGCAAAACCAATGTTTGAATTCCAGTACTATGTGCTGCTAAAAACTAAGGGATTAAAATTCATTCTGCATTAAGATTCATTTCTGCAGTCACTGTAGATATCAGGAATACCTCATCTAACCCTATAATTATCCATCTACATCACTGTCTTCTTTTATTATGATGGCCTTTCAATAGTGAAAATAGGTAACAGCTCAACAACTAATTTAATGTAAAAATAAGTACATGTTTATGCACAGATGATTCAGTGCTTTGTAGGGGTTTTATCCACTTAAACAGATTACCAATTTGCCATAAAATTTAATTTCCAAACTTTTGAACTTTTCAGGTGCTATTATTTGCTCTTTTATAAACAGTAGGGGGAAAAAACACCCAAAAAAAGCAAAAAACGCAGGAAACTTCACACTGTTGAGACTGAGAACAAGAAGGAAATATGTAAGCTGGATATTTCTTAAAGACTAAACACAATTCATATAATACAGATATGGAATAAGTAGCAGTTAAATTAATTCAACTGTCAAGTTCTTTTGCATTATAGTTTATGAAAGAATTTAACAGATTAAAATTCTGATAGAAGAAAAACAAGTATTTAAGAGAGAATATTACAAGGTTTAGATACAAAAATAAAATCAGAAACAAAAGAAGAAAAAATGAAAATAAAGCAATAGGTAGGAAAAATAAATTGACATTCTAAAATGTGAGGCAGAAGGAAGGAAAATGAGAGCATGTAATTTAAAAATTATATTTTTTTTTAAATTTAATCAGTAAGTAATATTGCATGATGAGTTGCTGACGAGCGAGGGAAAGCAAGCAGCCGATTCAATGTGAGTGATAAAGCAAGCTTCGATTTATTACGGCATGATTATGTCTTATATACAGTTCTAGTTAATTATGCCTACTAGTCATCTGCTAATTGGCTAAGCTCTAAAGGGTTACATTTTCATACGTCCTCCTACTTGTGGTTTCTGTGGATAGCTAGCTACATATATTTTTTTCTCTCTTGTCTATGCGAATTCCTCAAAGTTATTTACAACATTAGGCACAAGGTCAGTGCCTTTCTCAGCTTCCTTATCAGCGTGCCTCAGCACAGCTGCAAGGCCTGCTTCAGCTAACTTTCGCTAACTTTGTTTCACAAAGATCTTTAAGGGAGTCATGGCCGTGATCACACAGCCATTCTGCAACAAGTTGCAATATTGGAAAGAAAAACTCTCATTGACTTAAAGCTAGTGGTTCAAGTTCATTTTAAGATACAGCTTACATATGGAAGGCATGAAGATACAGAATAAACTTCATATCACCTGGATGTCAATATATAATGTACACCCATATTCATTCTATCAGTTTTAATGCAACATGAAATTGATTTAAAGGTTTTATTATATTTTGTTTGTTTCTCTTAGCACTTAGTCCAGCACCGATTTACTGACACTAATGAATTTAATTTGCAACATTCCTGTAAAATAGAAAAATATTGTCACTAAGACCTCTACAGTGCAAGCCCCCCAGAATTTATTATGTAATTCTCCATTTTTAAAGGTTTTTTGGTTTACTGAAAAAAAACCCAACCAAAATAACACATATCTTAAGTTAGTAAGTATAATGTTTTACAAAAGAATCAAATTGAATCAAAACAATGATGGCTTCTTCAACTGTAAACATTTAAAAGCATGTATATGTTTTTTTCTTATGTATTAGTAGTGCATGTCTTTATTATTCCTATAATATTTAACTGGAAACTGCAGAAACAGCCATGCATTTATATTTTATTCACTGAACCCTGTACAAATTTTACTTTACTAATGTATGAAAGCTGTATGCCTTTGGAACTTTCTTCACTTGATTCATCCTCAGTCTGCTCTAAACCAAGAAAAAGGCTCTCAATTTTAACTTGCAAAATGGAAGACAAAAGACACAGTAGATACTGAATGAGACAAAAACTAGTCACTGTACTTAAGAAAAGAAATCCAAGTATTAGAACTGATATATTTATTAAATCTGAATAAATTATTCTTCCTATCTGTAGTAAAAGAGAATATGGTGAACATTAAAATATCTCTCCTGCAGAATTGAAAATTCTTGCTTATTGGGTTAGTTTGTCTCGTAAATATTTGCTGTCAGATTTAATTTGAAGATTTTTTTTTTAAAGGTAAAACTAACGTCTTTTAAAATATAGTTCTGCAACACAATATTTGGATGTCTGAATGTGGATGTTTATGCTAGGGTTTCAAACAAATGGCTGGGGCACTGACTAGACACTCACCAGCGATTAAGCTAACTAAACAGGACATGAGAACCTGCTGGACATTAGATAGGAAGTTGCTGGATGCTATAAATAGAGTGAGCAGCTTACAAAGTTTACAGATAGCACTTTTGAGGTATTGCACAGGTGTCTAAGGGAGAGGTTTCAGAGAAATGGCCAAACATCACAGGCAGCTGAATGAGAGCACTATGGACCTTCAGGGGAGCAAGAGTTGCACCAGGCCAACAGTGCCTCAGCAACACCATCTGTGATACCGCACTGTATTGGGGCTGGCTGAGCCCCATAGCAGCCCTCAGTGCTGTGCAAGCCCTATGGTTGCTAACCAGTGTTTTGACTACTGCTGAGCAGTGCTCTCACAGCATCAAGGCTGTCTCTCCAACCCTCCACCTGCCACACACACCCACACACACCCACATCCACCAGTAGGCTGGGGGTACTGGGATATTCTGTACCCATACATAGGGGATATTCCATACCTTATGATATCTGCTCAGATATAAAAACTAAGAGAAATGGGGAGGAAAGTGGGGCATTTGTTTTTTACAACATTTGCCTTTGGCAGCAACTGCTACGTGTACTGAAGCCCTGCTTTCTGGGAAGTGGCCAAACATCACCTGCTGATGGGAAGTAGATAACATCTTTTGTTTTCCTTCACTACCATGCATATGCCTTTTGCTATTGCAAACACAAGATGTTTATTTTTCCATCTTATTTACACACACACACATACCCCAGCCTTGTTCTGCAGAGGAGAGGAGTGATAGAGTGGCTTGGTGGGCACCTAGCTTCCACCCAAGGTCAACCCACCACACATGTAAGGAAGAGATGGTCCAGGTAACAGCATCAGATAAACCAAATTTGGATACAGATGCAGCAAAGCTGGACTCAATGGACTGTTTATTTGGGAATACACAAGGGCAGAGAAAGAGAAATATGCAGCAATAGAAGTTAAGGTCAAGACACAGGAAAAGCGGTAGTAAGGTATGCAGATCAGGTGACTGGGGCTGTCTGGGGATCCCTGCAAACCAGTCCTGTCTTGTAACTGATCACCACAACCTAAATCAGAAGAATAAACAAAACTTGTGGCTGACTATACAATATATGTCAAATCTGTTTTTTCGGGGGGTCAAGATGATCCAGGGTGCTTTCCATAACTAGCAGGAGAACACCCAGACAGACAGACTGAGCATCTTGATATCACCTTGTCAGTGTCTGATTTTGGCCAGATGCCATCAGCATCTGCCTATAGCTTCTGGATTGCTTATATGAAAGATGCTGGAAAATAAAATCAACATTGAGATGCTTACGCATAGCAGTGAAAAAAAAAGGTTGGTTTGTGCAACTAGCATAGCTTTAATATTTTAATCTTCCAAAGAAAATGGTAATTACATATCCTATTTCAAATATTAACAGTGAGATCAAGTACAGTTTTTCTATTATATTATCTTGTTAAATTATTATTTCTGGATTAATGCTATAAAATACACATAATATAGAGCAGCACTAACTGCTGCTAAATTGCCCCATGTGTAAACTATTCAATTAATTCCTTCTAAAAGGAAAAATAGTGAAGGATAGTTTCTTAAAATGAGGAAATACCATTTTTAGTGCCTTTAAAATGAAATTAAAGATTAGAAAAGCATATCAGTGTAGGTAATAATATGCTGTGCTAGAATGACTGTACTTTTTTGTGCAGAAATGTATGATATATTTCTCCTGAAAGAGTTAAAATTGATAACTATTGCTATATATCACATGATTTTTCTATTTTTGAGGAGATTTAAGGAATTTCTGTGCTACAGCTGCTGTCCCAGGTAAGACTGGCATTTATTTCAGTATACTGAACCTATGGAAGATTATGTTAGAAATACTGCACTTAAAATCCCCTTGTTTTCAATGCAAAATTGCCATCCTGAACAAGGATTCCTCTTGGGGCTTTTTGAAAGTTTTTCCTTCATTTTCCTTAGGTGTATTGGGAAATAGGATCCTATGAAACCTATTGTTTCCACCCTTGCTACTACTCAGGATTGCCTGTACCACCAGCTTAAAGACATTCATTAAAATTCCTGTAGCACTTGTAGAGGAAACAGCAGAGAGAAGCTTAAACTGAAATATATTTATATTTTTCCAGCTTTCTGAACTGGACAAAACCTAAATCTTGTCCCGAGGATAGGATATTTCCTGTTCTTGTTCCATGTATGGAGGAGACTTTCAGGAATTTGTGAAGACCCTCAAAAATGAATGCTGCATTTATTAATCCAAATAATTTCTATATATATAAAAAAAAATAAAAAAAAAAAAAGGGGGAATTTACTGTGTAGACACAGAAGACCTTGACTTTGGAATCATAAAGAAAAGACGTTTTCCCTTATTTTCATGTTAAGTGTCTGTGAAATATAGTACATAGTACAGTAATATCCCAAAATGATCACTGTCTGCATAAAAAAGGCATAGGCCCAGTATGAAGAGAAACAGAATTTTATAAGGAGGTACAGAAATTGTTCAAACAGTATCTAAACCCTCTGTCTACCTTTCTAAACAATTTTTCTCTATTTGCTTGAGATTTGATAGAGAATACTCATCAAATTCCTGTGCTTCAGAAGTTACATATATACTTACTTGAAGAGTATATTCACCTGAAAAATGTGTTTAACTGTAACTAACATTTTACTTATTATTATTATGCTTGCAAAGTACACATAAACCCCATCCCCCTATATCACAGGATCATAGAATGGTTTGGGTTGGAAAGGACCTTAAAGATCATCTAGTTCCACCCCTCCCCTCCCCCTTGGCATGGGCAAGGACACCTTCCACTAGACCAGGTTGCTCAAAGCCTCATCCAGCCTGGCCTTGAACACTTGTATGAATTGGGCATCCACAATTTCTCTGGGCAATCTGTTCCATTGTCTTACCATCCTCACGGTAAAGAGTTCCTTCCAGATATCTAATCTAAATCTACCCTTTTTTAGTTTAAAACCATTACCCCTTGTTGTATTACTACAGGCCCTATTAAAAGTTTGTCCCCATCTGTCTTAAGTCCCCTTTAAATATTGAAAGGCTACTATAAGGTCTCCCCAGAATCTTTTCTTCTCCAGACTGAACAAACCCAAGTCTCTCAGCCTGGAAAGATACTCCAGCCCTCTGATCATCTTTGTGACCCTCCTCTAGACTTGCTCCAACAGGTCCATGTGCTTCTTGTGTTGGAGGCCCCAGAGCTAGATGCAGGACTCCAGGTAAAGTCTCACAAGAGTGAAGTTGAGGGGAAGAATTACCTCCTTTGACCTGCTGGCCCCATTTATTTTGATCAGCCCACGATATGGTTGGTTTTGTGACTTGCAAGCACACATTGTCGGGCCACGTTGAGCTTCTCATCCACCAGACTCCCAAGTCCTCCTTAGGGCTGCTCTCAATTCATTTTCCACCCAGCCCATATTGATACTAGAGGTATCAATCAAGGCAGGACCTTGCACTTGGCTGTAGAGGAATGAAGTCAGTGAGTTGATTAGCATTGATAATATGCAGCTGTGACCTTGCCTAGAAGGCAGTGGGTTGATTGACATGGTTGATGTGCAGGTGTAGCTCATTCCTGTTAAGTAGTTAAATAGCACTGAGGATGGTGGGAGAGGTGGTTGGATGGAGTGTGGTCTGGTCTGGACTCTGGAGGAAGGAGAAAGAGCAGGGACAGTAGAATCTGGCTGATGATAAAGCCTTGTTGCATCCAGCTGGTTTTGGTTGTGCTGCAGCACTTAACCTTGTTGAACTTCATCAGGTTCACATGGGCCTACCTCTCAAGCCTGTCAAGGTCCCTCTGGATGGCAATTTTGCTTTTGTAACCTAGTAAGCAACTGTTTCTCTGTTGATACACAAAACTGAGGTAAAGTTGTGAGTTGATTAGGATGTTGAATTGAAGCAGTAGTCTTTCCTGAATGTAACGGGGTGCTAGTGAGTTAAGTTGTCATACCAGATGATGTTTTAGATAAATATTTTTATTTATTTCATAAAACTTTGACCATATATTAATTATCATAATATGCTTATGAAAGGATGTAAGACCTTTTGTGTACTGCATAAGGATTGCCTAGAACATAACTCAGTGCACTTGTAGGTAAATGGGAGATACTATTTACTATGTTTTCTCAAGTGCTATCTACAAAAGGAGCTGGGAATGGGCAGATGATGCCAGGTCTTCTCTCCCTAAATTAGTCAGAAAAAATTGCTTGGCTTCATGAGACTGTGTTGGCTTTTCTGGAAGTATATCATTAATTCCTCTTTGCAGCAACTCAACAGTTAGAAGCTTTTGCTGGAGCTGCATGTCAGTAGTCAGATGTCTCTTCCTGTCCCTTCTAGGGTGTTGTGCTCTGCACAGCACTTGACAAGTCTTTTCCTTACAGCACAATAGCTCTTTTTTTGTATATATGTAGTTTGCCTATTATCTCAGCAACCGTGATCACATAGTGTTCTAAAAATCCTAAATAAGTAAAATTGATTGTAATGATTATAGGAGTTACTGGACAAAATAAATGATTTAGCATTTGGAAAATTAAATATAGAGGTGTTCACACAGGCAGTGTAGTTTACAAACCCTCAGGCTAACATTTTAGTATAAATGTCAAACTCTCCAGCTCTATGTATTTGTGAAAGCAAAGCAAAGAGATAAGAGATAATAACTGATAGAAAGATCATGGGAATGAGGAATGGATTTTGGGGGGTGGCAGGAGAGAATTGCGTTATTGAATCAATTATTCTTTTTCAAATAAGATGAAAGTGCAAAGAGATCCATCAAATCATGGGGGCATTTTGATAGCACATTTATCTGTATGTTCAGTTTCAAGCCATCTTGCAAAAGAAAAGATGGAAATACAGTTCAAATGCAGGTAGTTATATATGTTCAGACTTTAAATCACTGGACAAAAAATCAGAAATAGGAAGGTAATGTAAATATTCTCAATAACAACCAAGTTTCTGATGAAAAATTACATATGTTCCTATTTCTTTAACTTGCGAATTAGAAAAAATATTGATATATAGGTGTAAAGAAAATTATTAGAAAAATGAGGAAAATATTTTATGGCATGAAAGTAAAAATGTTTCTTTTGCAAGGCCTAAGAACATAAAGACTGAGAAGTGATATGATAAAAGTTATGAATACAATCACAGATTAAATAACAGGGATATAGAAAATTATGTAATATAATACGTAGTAATAGCTCTAAACAATTTAGTTGGAATGGTCCCCCACAACAATCTTGCTCCTAAATCTGAGAGATGTAGCTTTGACAGATGGACAGTTAGATGGATAAGGAATTGGCTGGATGGTCATGTCCAAAGAGTTACAGTCAATGCCTCAATGTCCAAGTGGAAACCAGTAATGAGTGGTGTCCCTTCAGGGTTCATATTGTCAACACCTTTATTGATAAAGTCAATATCTTTATCAATGACACAGTGAGACTGAGTACACTCTCAGCAAGTTTGCAGATGACAAGCTGAGTGGTGTAGCTGATATGCTTCAAGGAAGGAATGCAATCAAAAGGAAACTTCAGAGGTTTGAGGAATGGGCCCATGCAAACCTCATTAAGTTCAACAGGGCCAAGTACAAGGGCCTGCACCTGGGTTGGGGCAGTCCCAAGTGTCAGTGTGCAGACTGGAGGATGAATGGATTGAAAAACAGCACTGTGGAGAAGGATTTGGGAATACAGTTGAATGAAAAACTGGAGCCAGCAAAGTGCACTTGGCAGCCCAGAAGACTGGTCATATCCTGGGCTGTATAAAAAGAAGCGTAGCCAGCAGGTCAAGGGAGGTGATTCTCCCTTTCTGCTCTGCTCTCATAAGACCCCATCTAGGGCACTGAGTCTAGAAATGGAGCCCTCAGTGCAGGAAAGCCATGCACCTGTTAGAGTAGGTCCAGAAATGATCAAAGGGCTGCAGCACCTATTCTGTGAAGATAGGCTGAGACACTTGGGGCTGTTCAGCCTGGTGAAGAAAGGGTCCAGGTACACCTGTTTTCAGCCTTTCAATATGTAAGACAGAGAAAAACTTTTTACCAAGGCCTGTGGTGATAGGCTAGAGTAATGATTTTAAATTGAGAGTAGATTTATATATTGGACATAAGGAAGAAAGTCTTTTACAATGAAGGTGGTGATAAACAGGAACAGGTTGTGCAGAAAAGTCATGGATGACTCATCCCTGGAAATGTTCAAGGCCAGGTTGAATGGGTCTTTGAGTAACCTGGTCTAGTAGAAGATGTCCCTACCCATGGCAAGGGAATTGAACTGGATGATCTTTAAAGGTCCCTCCCAACACAACCCATTCTATAGTTCTATTATTCGATGAAATAAAGCATGCATATATTTAGACAGGATATTAGAAGGACTTTTTAACTATCAATGGTATAACATTTGTAATAGTCTTTAAAGTTTTTCTACTTTTATTTTTTTTCAGAATACTTGTATTTATCCTATGCTTCAGTCCTGTGAAGCATAAGCCATGCAAAGGCCCAAAAGATTTTTCCTTTCTCCATTAGTCCATAGAGAGGCTCATGGGAATGCCAGACTTCATTGTCTGCTGAAGCATACAAGGTTGGCCTCAGGAAGAAAAACAATGTTGGACAGATTACATTTGATATCATAACGATTTTGTGAAACCTCTAGGGTGGCTGGTGTTGCTCACATGTCTGAGATCACTAGATCATCATTTTTATTACTAGAAAGATTTTTTCATAAAGTCAGACTGGCACAGATTTTTCTGGCTATTTTAATAAATTTCTTGCCAGAAGTTTTTTTTTTCCCTTCTCTTCCTATGATACAGACTTGTAGGCTTCTGATAATTTGTAAAATCTTAAATAACTTGAAGTCACAAATTTTTGAAAGAAATTATAGACAAGGACTGTACCTTGTAGCTTTTGCTATCTCTAGAGGTACATGATGCATAGTATATGGATGGTTATGGTTTAAGGTGGGGAACAAAACTCAGTGACCACTATAGATCTTTAGAATAAATTATAGATTGACCTCTACCTCCTAAAAACACCCAGAAATTACATGGAAGCATGTTAGTTGGCTCAGGATAAAACTATAATTTAATATTATAATATATGTTTTAATTTCAATCCAAATAAGTATTACCTGGCTCTGTTTAGCATGTTAATACAGGCATCTTTTTTTTATTTTTAGATTTGCCACACCTGATGGCTGCAAAAGTCTAGCCCAAGGACATTCCTTATAAAGATCTCTTACTCAACATTTGAACCATCAATTAAAAGAGTGTATTAAAGCACATGAAAATAAAAATAAGTGCATCCATTGCAGGTGGAAAAATACCTTCAAACATGACATTACACAACAGTAGCTACTAGTTTTCAGAGAGCTTGAAACAATAGATTAATGTCAAAATTAGTTATCCCATTCATTGCAAAAAATTATTGTAGGCGTCTGGTGAACACAAATACGGTGTTGATAACACAAAATTTTGGCTATTGCTAAGCAGTGCTTACACAGCACCAAGGCCTTTTCTGTGTCACTCTGCCCTGAAGCAAATAGGTTAGGAGTGAAAAAGGCTGGGAGGGGACACAGCTGGGACAGCTCATCCTTAGCTGACCAAATGCATATCCCATACCATACAACATCATGCCCAGCAATAAAAAATGGGGGAGAGAGTTTTTCCAAAGTAGCCATTGCTCAGGGCCTGGCTGGGTATTAGTCTGCTGGTAATAGGTAGTGAGGGATTGCTGTAGTATCACTTAGTTTTCTTTCTGTTGTTTTTAGTGGGTTTTTTTCACCCTTCACCTATTAAACTGTCTTTATTGCAACCAATGCATTTTCTCATTTTTGCCCTTCCAATCCTCTCTTCCATCCCATTGGGGTGGAGTGAGTAAATTATTGGGTGAGGGTTTACCTGCTTACTGGGGTCAACCCACCACAGTTTACAAAAGGGTAACCATCTGATGGAAAATTCTTAGCAACTGTTTAAGAAAAATGCAAGTGTTTTCTCTTCTTACGTCACTTTAGTAGGGGTCACAGGGAATCTGCATCTGATCTCTTGGAAGAGCACTACTCAATGTTGGTGCCACAAAGCCTTACAAAGCCCTACAGATCTAAAGTGAATGACAGCCCTGTCACTGATCAGCACTGTGACATGCTACTTACCTGTCTGTCTGTCTGCTTGTCAGAAACAAAGAGCGAAAAGGAAAACCCAGGTGTCTTGGAATATTTCAGAACAGACAGGTAATTTTCTCTTTGCATTGAGAGTGTCTTAATTGTTTTGATTCTGCTGCCATTAAAGTCATTTTAGCTAAGATCTGGTGCTGTTAGAAAATGTTGGGAGTTTTATCCAGTCTTGTATGACTGAGTATAGCATACTTTACTAGAGATTGTTTCTCTATCTGCAGAAAATGTTACATATATGTAGTGCTCTTCTACTAAAAAAAATATTGGCATGTGGCAAATAAAGAAAAATGGTTTGTGGTAATCAGGGTAATTCATGAGCAGTGGTCATTTTACTTTCCACCATTCCATTGAAGTGCTACAGTTAGAAAACTGATTCTGATTTCTGTTAACCATCAAACTCCAAAAAACAGTTCTAGAACTGTTCAGTGAAAATAATGGATTTGCTCTTTTACTCTTCTAGGATTCAGAATGTAAATCTAAGTGTGCATCACCCTTTTCTCATGGCTTCTTTTTTTTTTTTTTTTTCTTTCCTTGATTATTGTCTGTTGCCAGTTTATCCTTCTCTCCATTTTCCTTAACTTGTGCAGTACTTTGCTTTTTTCAGTACTACCCAAATTCTTTATGCATTTGCTTTTTCATTATTCTTCTGCTTCCTTTCCACTCTCTTTGTGTAAATGATAGGATAAAACAAGAATTAAAGGTAATGAAAGAAAACAAACTGAATAATCAATTTTGAATTAAAAATATATTTACTATAACTACACAAGGGTTTCAAAAATACACCTCCCATATAAAAAATAAATAAATCACATTTTTCAAATGCAATACAGTCTTAACTGCTAACTTGTTTGAGTAGTGTACACACAATAGTCATAAGCATGGATCAGGTGTTTAAAATACTGGTTTTTGAACCATGATCAAGATATTTGAAAAGAATATATATGTTTTTTTATAGCCATTAGCCCTTACTAAAGCAGGAAGCAGAATAAAACACAATAGATAAAAAAGTACTTTAATAAGTAGAAAAACGAGGAAAAGTCAAATCTTCTCTCTTTTTCCTTAATTAACAACACTTTCAGAGGTGCAACAAATCTGTCAGGATGCAAAGCAGTCTATAGAAGCCAGTGAAAAACACAAGACACTATCCATAACCTCATAATAACCCCAGACACAGTGGAGGTCTAGGTTACAGAATAAACAAAAGATAAAAAATCTTATAAATTAATAGACAAAGATTTTGAAGTGTTCTTCATTATCATTAGAAAGGATCTTCTTCAATTGGTTAGTCTGTAATTAGAGGAGATTTTGCACCTTTTTAATCAAACAGACAATAAAGTCAACTATCAGACAAAACTATATTCAATACCAGATTACTTCCACTCTATTTGTGTGTATTCATTCTAGAAGTGGCAATCTGTAAATCACTGTTCTAAACTTGTATGCTGACTGGGGAATTTAGTAAAACAAGCCTACTCCAGAACAAATTCATAGCCTTCTCAGAATGACACAAGTTCAATTTGAACTAGTGATAAAGTCTGTCTGTGCTATACCTGCATATTGTGAGACATTGGCTCTATAAGAAGTAATCACAGAAATAAACTTGGCTTGGAAAATTCAGTCCATGCTCTACTTCTACTTGAAGGTACTTCTGTTCCTTATCCAAGTACAGCAATTTTTCTATAAATAGAAATGTTGGTAGAATGAGCAACCTTTGCCTTATTCAATGGTATTTTTTGTTCTGCCTTTCTCCTACAAATATTAGCACATTACAGCATACAGGATTTGATATACTTAAAATCAATATTCTATATGGGGATTTTTTAAATAAATTTCCTGTATTTTTTCTAAAGAAAATTATTTAACTGCAGTTCTAAATAATTTGTAAAACATTTTGTTGACAATGAAAGGAATCCATGAAAGGAAAAGGTCCATATGATTGGGTTTTTATAGCCATTTATTTTATTTTTAGGATATATCTGAATAAGCAGTGACTAATATTAGCTGAGGGAAAGAAAAGGGGCAAGTTATTTAACAGGAGTTTATGTTTTATTTTATTTGCTGTCAACCATATTAAGTACATTATTCAATACACTCTGAAGCATCAGTGTCTGGCTAACCAGAGTAAAATGCTTAAGATTCTAGTTCTTCAAATATGGACAGCTAAAAAATATACATACAGTTGGTTTATAAATTTCCAGTGCTCAAATTCATCAGTTCAGTCAGAGTGTGGACCCTAGCCCTGTTTGGGTGACTAGAAGACTCCCTTCCTGGTGTCTGAGTGATGTCACTACAAAAGCAGTCCCTTGCTTTCCCCATGTTTGTGCCCAGCCCAGGAAAGCAGTGAAGTGCACAACCCTTCAATCTCTGCTCTCATCATTGTCACACAGCAGCTAAAGCTCTGCCTTTTGTTACATAAATCAATAACCCAACTGCAATTGTTAGTAATCCCTTCATTATACACAAAGAATATCTAATCTAACAGACTGGCAGCACGCACAGTCCTGTGTCATCCAGTCAGACTTTTACTTATTCACCTTTCCATGATTTTATTAAATTATCATCAGTCTCAGACAGACCATGCCTTTCTGCTGGGAATTTCAACCAGTCACCTTAGCATTGTAGTCAGTTTGCTTTTTACAAGTGATCATGTTAAGGTTAGAGTTTGCACATTTGTCTCTGGCAGGCTTTAGATGTCAAGGGAAGGGCAAACAGTGGTAAAAAGCACCATGATATGAGTTAAAAATCTTCTTTATTTATCGTCCCTGACAAACCCTGGAAAGCAGCCCATGATTGCTTATGACTGATATACCACTATTGAGAGAAACTGCAGCAGGTTGCACAACAAAAAGGTGCGCAGGGCCTGAGGGAGTCAGTGAATGGGGCAGAATGCTGCAGCTGAAGGAGGAGGTACCTGGTCCAGCAACATCAAAGAGCCTTCTCCTGCAAGTTTAGGAAGGTTTCAAATTCAAGAACCTGCCAAAAGACATCCAGAACTCTCTGGACTATGCTGATGAAGTAGACACACCAGTGTCTGATTGAGCTCTGGGGAATCCTTTCCTAGTGCTTGGTCTTTCAGCGACCTGCACAGTGACATCCTGTTCCATGGCTGGGATAATGTGACCATGATGCCAAACTTTTTGCTGGAACAGGTAAACCTCAACTAACAGGATCCTTCAGTCCTGCTGGGAACTAAAATCCTCGATAATGTTTGAAGTGTCTCTTGGTCAAGATGCATGAAAACATGATATTCAATGAAGATTTCTGTCTACATCTAGACTAGACCTGTGTAGTTTGGGCCAGGTTTCCCTCTCCTAGAATATCCTTCAGGTTGATTCTTTGGCTGGTCACTTCTTGCCAGCTCTTCCTCTTACTTCTCTTGCTCCCAACAAGCTCTGGATGGCACTTTCTCCACAGAGTGTACATAGTGCTGCAACAGTCAGTCCTGTCCAGTTGGTAAACTTCTGTGTGGGAACAGAAGATGCTTAACTCCCATCGTGAATTGCTTTTTCTGACTGAATTTTTTAGTCTAAAACAATTGTTTAGTATTTTTTAGAAAAAAAATGTCTGACTGAATTTTTGAATTAAAATTTAGCAAATCTTGTGCAGTGACCGTTTCACAAAATCAATAATAACAAGAAGAAAGTACCATCTCAAACCTATTCTGCACAGTTCTTCATTGGGAAAGATCCTACCAAAAATTAGTAAGTAGTTAGTGTCATCTTATTTGGGGTTCTGTGGCTACAGCACAGCAAAGAATACTGGCCCAGGTCACTATCTACAATGATTTCACACAGAAGTTGGTGAATTTATTTATTCACATCAGCTGAAAAGCTGACCAGTATGTTTGATATGGGACAGCAATTATTGAAGCAATAATTGAAATAGTTGCTAATATTTGAAATAATTGTTAATGTTACAAGATATCTGTTAATATTTTCATGTCCATACCCTCTTCTCAGACATTTCTGGATACTTTATTTAAAGTTATGATCTTACTTTATTCAACAAAACAGCTCATTAACATTTATAAATATATTTGGTGCCTGGTTTTTTTAGCAGTTCCACTGCATAAAACTTGCTCATGATTTCTGACTTGTAATTAACTCTGTCATTGACATTGATCATGAAGTTAATTCCAGTAAGTCTTAAACACTTTATGAATTGAAAAATGTTCAGAACTACTCAAACAAGAAAGTATTTTGCCTACCCTTATCATAGTATCAAAAAGACATGACAGTGATTTTTATTATTGAATTATTATCCAGTGTTTCTAACATAAGAGCAGGAAACCACTGGGATGCATCAAGCTGGCTGATGAGACCACAAAATAAGGGTGAGTAGGAGTAGAGCACCAGAGCTAGAGACAGTCTTAAAAGTGATTAAGTTCATTTAAAATTTACCTTTTTTTTTTTTCTTCTAATGTCTCTTTTTTTATTATTTATTTTATGTTCTCTACTACCTCCCTACAAATTTTCTCCAATCTGACAACTCAGAATTTTTTTTTCGTCATTTTATTTCAAAGATTATTCCATTATGTTGAATCACACTGTTTTTTTCACAAAGAATCCTCCCAGAAGTATTATGTTCCTTAATTTTTTTCATCAATATCTACTCTATGGATTTACTTTCTACAATATATAACTTTTATTAAAGATATTCTGGATTATTAATTAGATCAAATAATTAGATTATTTAAAATAAAGATATAAAAATTATATTTCATTCACAATTGTCTGACCATATAATCTCATCTAAAATGATTTTATATTACCAGGCAACAATGTTCACAATTACCTCTTGCACTATGATTACATTACTTCCAGTTCTTCAGAAAAGACATAATGGAAATCAGACAAACAGTATTAAAAAATAAAACAAACATACACCACAACAAAAAATCTCCTTTGTACAAATGTCTTTTTACAGAAAATCCACTCCAAAGTAAATTTCAAAATGTGTAATCTGTATCAAAAGAGTAAGGTGGGTTTTTTCCCCAGAAAATGTTAAAGTACAGAAGTTTTATTTTTTGAAAATAGAATTCTTTGAAAACTGTCAAAGAGGGTCCTTATGTGTGTGTGTGTACATACATACATACATACATACGTGTGTGTGTGTGTGTATTAATGAATGAATGATTTATGGAAATTCCAGTGTCTAGTCAGCATTTAAATCTGCAGAAACTGTGGAAAATTTCCATTCCTCTGTAGACAGCCAAAAACAACAGTGCATTGCTGGACACAAATATTCCACCAAGCTTTAAGAAGAAACTTATCCATATGGGTGACATGGATATCAAAAGACAGAAGAGGGAATTGGCCAAGGAAGATGTGAGTACAAGAGGGGAGAGATTTGAACATTTTTGCAAGAAACCATTAGAAAATCTCCTGCCTTTCTGCCTGTCTGACTATACTGAATCTTACTTATCCAGAGAAAAATGGCAAACACAAATGTGTTTTATTTCCTCTGAAAAAAAAAAAAAAAAAGAAGAGGAAATTCGCATCTTGGGTACCACTCATCAAACTTCCTAGATCCCTCTAACTACGAAATCCCATTTTGAACTACCCAAGGCCTGTGAGAGGTAATGAAAATCTCTATGTCTTTATGAAAGAGCCATGCACGCCAAAGCATATATATGTTATTTCATACGTAATTTATACTGAAGAGACCTTTACAAATAATGTTCAGATTTATTTCACAGAAGTTATTCACCAAAAGGGACAGCTTAGAAGTATGAGACTTCATAACCTCTTGAAAGGTCTTCATACATTTATGTATTAAAGCCTATCCAGTTATTCTACACTTCTGTTTAATAATCAGATTTGTTGAGCTATGCACAAGATTTCCTTATTAAAGTGCAAGTAGATGTTAAAATGTGATTAATTATAGTTTTATGTTTAATGAGTCAATCACAATTGTATTTGTATAACTACAACATAAAATAACTCACTTGTATCTTTACAGATACTCATGGAATGAGAAAAAAGCTAACAAATTTAGAGTTTGGGAAAAAGTTATTTGGTTTATCTATTGTTCTCTGAAGAATTTATCTCTGAAAGTTAAATAAAAATAATTCTTAATTAAATAATTTTTTAAAAGAAGATTTTTAAGTCATCTTGTCTTCTGTACTAATAATCTGTGTGGGTTTTTCACATAAGAAATTATAATTTAGTATTGATTTTAAATTTAATTTAGTCCACTGAACTGATATTTATTATCAGATATCTGCCATAGTTTAAGATGTTTATAAAGCAAACCCATGCTATTTTCTGAAAATTATATGAAGAAATCTGATTCTTGATCATACCTTGATTTGGTCTCTGTTTATAAGATAATCTCTATTGACAGAAATCATCCATAAATTAGCAGTATATTTTCCTCAAAATGCAATATATGGTAAATGAAACTATGCACGTTTGGATCAGATACAATAGTAAAAATGGATAAATGTAAAAGGAGGAAATATAGAAATGTGGGATATTTATTTCGTCAATTGAACTGTTTACAACTTTGTATCCTGAGCTTCCTAATTTCTAGGAAATTAAAAAAAATCTGACCACAATTTGTAGTTGAATTAATTATTGAATTTCAGATTGCCTGAAACATTTTGTAATACCCAAAACATTCTCTGAGGTGATTTTCATCTTGTCTCAGGAAAATATTTTTCAGACTCTTCCAGAACTTCCATTATTGACTTTTGCTTCAACCATAAAATGAATTTATTATTTCACAATTCTCAGTAAATATTCTTAGGTGGATATGTAGATAGCTATATATCATATCATATCATATCAATAGCTCTTAATATAGCTTCAGAAGGACAATCCATGACAGACGTTTGTGCCTAACTTCCCTAAACAGAGCATGGTAACAGCTACATGCTTCAGACTGTTGACATAACCAGGAGTCTAACCAAAGGGCATCACGTATCTAACCTGTGGGAAAATACTGAAATAAAAACACCTTCAGTCTCATGTCTGTCAATTATGTAAGTTTCTCAGCTTTAGAGTCCTCACTAATCAGAATCTACCCTATACCAGTTTTGTTTGAAAAACAGAATTTCTAGTAGTGATTTCATTCCTTCCATACCCTTTATAGGAAAGCTTTCTTGTTATAAAGATTCCAGGATATGGAAAATTTCATTTCAATGCTTTCTTTTGCATAAATAGGTAAAAATGCATATCTCTCAGAGTTATGCTTCAAGTACAATCTTTTACACTAAACTGAAGTGGTAAGTAATAGGTGAAGGAAAGAGATAACTTTCAACTGCTTTCAAGCGGGCTATACGGTTGAAACAAAAGGCGATTCATCTGAGTGACACAGGAATGAAGCTCAAGAATGTAACCTGTTTTGCCTTTCCATTTGTTTTCCCAGAAAAGGAAGTTTAAAAGACTGATTGTCTCAATAAAACAATACAAAGCACCAAAACCAAAACAAAGTGAAAAACAGCAAAGACTTGGCTATGGAAGTAATTTTCAGAAATAAGTAGAACAAGGAATGCCAAAATCAGCATTTTAGACTAAGGATGTGTTGATCAAGTCCAATGCTGTGTTATGACACCAAGACAGAATAAAACCTGTTAAAATACTTATAAGATGAATTTGGCAGGAAGATCCATAACTTGTAAACTTTGAAATGTTTTCCATAATTGCAACATTCAGAAAAAAATATCAAATTAAGGGTGATACATCTTCATTTACAGTGAAGACTAGATTGTCCAGGGCTATGTGATAAAAGATGCCTTCTTAAATTTCTGTACATTGCTTTTGAGTTACATTATTTGAATGTAAGCACTGCTGAGATATGCAGCAATACCATAAAGCACTGTCTATTTTAGACTTGGCTCCGTCTGTGATAATGAGTGCAAAAATCATTACCAACCAGCCTATTTTGCTCTCGCATTTATTAGCTATTTTCCAAGTGGTAATCAAAAATAAAGGAAGAACTAAAAAAAAAAAAAAAACAAAAAACAAAAAAAAAAAAAACCAAAAACAAAACAACTCACACATAGTGGAAAATGGCTACAATTGCAATTACAAAAAGAACAGTTTTTCTTAACAGTACAATTAAAAACCTTGGTCTGGACAGGATTGTGGAGGAGAGCAGTAGAAGAGGAAGGAAGAGTTCAGCCTAAAGGGAGCATTCTAAGTAAAGCTGATTGCATCCATGCTGGATTGCATACCTGCCTAAGCTGCTTTTAAGATTCTTCTTAATTCAGCAGAATTAAACTGTTCCACTATGTAAGTTTTTCATTGGATCCAGATAAGCAAATTCATTAAGAAAAAATAATCATAAACAAAATCAAGCTGGGAACAACTCCATAAGATTCATTAGTGTTAAAAAAAAGTATGAAGTAGTAGTAGGTAGTTTGTACGGCTACAGTAACTGCCATAGTATCTAACCAACAAAGAAAATTGGCTGCACACCTAAATAATATGATGTATTCATTAGTTTTAAGGGAATAATCCTTGACTCAAGGCAATACCTGGTTTAACAAACTTTGGACAAAAATTCTTCACAAAAAATGTGGAAGCTGTGCCTGCACCACCTTTTTTGCTTTAATGGTGGCGTTTATTCAGTGAAGATAGATTCTTCTCATTATTGTTCCGGCTCAGTACGGTTAAACTTTCACAGTGGACTGCTATAGAGCAAGACTTCCCATGCAAAAGGTGTCAGGTTTTCTCTCTGTCTTGTATGTCTCTGTACCAGCACAACGTCTTGAAAGATAAATGTTGCTGAAGCATTATACACACGGACAGTTAAATCTGTATTGTTAAATTCATTTATTCCAGAAATTGTCAGTGAGTCCCAAATAAAAGCAGAGGAGCCCATATATGCTGAAATCAGCTTAACCCACAGTAAAGCAGACTGACTATGCCCATACTTGGCCTTTAATCCTTGCTGTCAGCCATATGCCTCTGTAAATCTATGACATAAATAATGTTTCCTGAGTGGCACTTTTCGTTCTCTGAATTCAAATTGTCTAGAAGAGTGAGAATATTGTTATGCAGTATACAACAGTAGTGATTTTTATACCACAAACCTGAAATTACCTCCTGCAAGGCTGGAGTGCAACTTGAGTATAGGAAAGAAGATACTAAGGTGGCTGGGACAGGCAAAGAATCACGTTTGATGCAGACTAATCCGTAATACCTCTCCGAAGTGATCCCTGTAGTGAAATAACCCCTGAAGCACACTTGGGCATTATCTTGGACAGATGATTGTTGGAACATCCCAAGCCAGAGGCAGGGAGTGAGAAGGGATTATATGATAAGGAGTGTCATCACTCAGATGTGCTTCCCCAACATTCTTTGATTTAGTAGAATAGGCATATTTACTATACATCCAGAAAAAGTCTTCTGAATAAGAGTGTTCAAAAAATATTGCATAGAATATTCTTAACCATTGAATTGTTCTCATTTTGTGGAGGAAATAAAACTAAAAGACATCTCATGGAAAAATGAAAATTTAACAGAATATCGTTGAGAACACCAGAGTAATTTTATTTTGCAGTTGTTGAAATATTAGAGCACAGAAGGCTGTACATTTGTTCTGGAATCGTTTTTTGTTATGTATTATCTATACAGTGTTTTCCTTCTGGCACCTCCATTTTGGTTCCTTCAAAATAACTGTCTCTGAATTTTTAAAACAATGAATACAATAATGATATTAATTACAAATTAAGTCTTTAATATAATTGTAAGAAAAACAAATCACAAAAACAAATCAGAAAAAACCAAAAAGGTCTAGAATTAAAAATAAAACATAAATAAAATCAGATATACAAATGAAGACTTAACCTGAAGTCAAATATTATTTGAGATTATCATGTCAGCCTACCTTTTTATATTAGAGATCTGTCAAAACCAGTAGCCACATGGAGAAACATCAGCTCCACATCTTTGTATCAAACTAGGAGGGAAGCTGAACATGTATTCCCAAAGGGCACACCCAGAGATAGACATAGACAACACATACCTATAAAAATACAGATCTGGCCACACCAGCCATAGACAGACACAGAGAATCCACATAAACACAGCACAACCAACATAATCCTGCTTTCCTCTGTGGCTGGTCAGAATAAAAGCCACTTAGTGGAAAATATATATGCTTATATATACATCTGTGAGACATGGATCCCTCTAGCTCAGACACTTGGTTTGACCAGTAGTTGCCCCTGGGTGCCAGTCTCCCCATTTACTAGCACCTGCACTGGGCCCCTGCACAGCAACCCCACTGCAGTTGCTGGTACTGACCCCTCGCACACATGCACCAACACACAGATACACAAACACACACACACTTTGCATCCCTCCAGGAGCTGCAATTCCACGCACAGTCCATCCATCAGATCTTTGCTCTTCCACTGTTGCCTTAGACACAGATGGATAGACACACATACACAGACACGTACACGAATATGCATCTCAGCTGACCCCTGGACCTGGGTCGTGCTTGCCTATCCAACTAAGTTGTTGGGTTCTCCTGCCTGCCCTATGCCTCTGCCCTGCTCTGTGAGTGGAGAGATGAGCTTCTTATCACATAACCAAACATTTTTCTAGAATTGTTTTTTGGTTTTTTTTCAGAGACAAATCTTCCTTTTTTTTTTTCCAAATAATTTTAATTATAAAGGACATGCCAAAATTTTGATGCACTCAAAATAGCAGCCAATAATTTTTGCTAGGACAAAGACTATATCTTGTTGGATTAGTTTGAACTTTACAGATACTTAAATAATATTATGATATATTTCAAATGAACGAGGACAGTAATTTATGCAATGTTAAAATGGAAAATCTGTGTAAGTGAAAATTATAAAAACTGTAATATGACTTTTAGGAATGCCCAGTTTAATATTGAAACTTAAAAATTGCTGAGAACTGGTATAAGTGATCAGACAGCAGCTCTTGCAACAATTGTATTTGTGAACTTCAGCTTCTTTTGCACTTTTAATTATACCTTGTCCCCTGGATCAGATCATCAAGAAAGAATGCAAGAAGGCACTATAAGCTTGAAAGTGTAATAACAATAGCAATAATAGCAATAATAGCAATCACCATTATCATCATCCCTGTGCTTTGAAGGAATTTATCTGTAAAAAAAAGAAAATTTCAGAAAACAGCAGCCTAGTTAAGCCTTTTCTGTGCTGACCTACAGGGTACTGTACAGCTTTTGTTCCTGTGAAAAGGGAAAGAACAACCTACAGCTCTGAAATGAAGAAATATAAAATGCAAGTAAATAAAATTCGGCTGAAGGATGAAGAAATACACAGGACACTACTGCAAATTAAATGCATTACACTAGATTGATGTGGAGAGTATCTAGCACACAACAGAAGTGTATGTGCTCTGTATCATTCATGGTAACAAGAGCACTTGGATAATTCTGTGACTTCTTAAAAGCAGTATCACAACAGTGATGTGATATACATGTTATTACTGTTTTATTCTAAAGGGGAAGAGGTGACTAATGTGGCAAAGAGGGCAGGCTGTGGAATACTTAAAAGGCCAAAGGAGTAATCTCTAGGATATTACTTATATGCAAGGAGAAGCCAGACTGACGTTAGGACTTATGCTCTTCTTGCTATACTCAGCCTTAGGCAGCAACTCTCACAACACAAAACTTTGACTCCTACTATCAGACTGAACAAGAAGTCTGTGCATGGCTGTCTCATGAATTCTATCAATTATGGGTTTTGAGTTTAACAAGTCTCTGGCCTATAAGAATACAAAGTTCTGTTTAAGTAGCTGCTGGTTCACAGTAGCTTCTGCAAAAACCCTCAGTCACTGCAAGCATAAGTGGGTGTCTTCTGTTTCCCATGAGGAGAGATTGAGATAGCAAGTGAAACTGATCTCCATAAACCACAATCCTGTTTCTGTGCAAGGACACAGGCAAACACATAGGAAAGAGAAAGGTGGTTACAGACCTTCCTCTAAATGGCACTGAGCAACTCTGGTTTACTTCATTGTCCCTTGCCCTATGGACTCTCTCTCTCTTGTCCTTCATTCTCTCAAGGAATTATATGAGCACTATCTGAGCTATTGCAGAGACACAGCATCTTCAGTATCTTGCAGCATACCAAATGTGAGAGGATAGTTACAGAGACTATCTGGAAGGCAACTGGAGGCAGCTCATCAAGGGTCATTAGACAGGGACTTTTTGTAGGGCATGAATCATATGATGATGGACTTGAGTGGTTGTGTTCTGGACAGTCTAATAAGGTAGAAAAGAAAAACCTTAATACTAAGAATTTTGTACCACAATTACTACTTCAAGGGAGAGATTTAATAGAGCTGGCATATGCTCAGGATATTTTCATGAAACTAACTCTGAACATCAGGCAAATCATCATTTCACAGCCTGCTTCACTGGCTGTCATCGTGGTTTTCAGCAGCACCAGGAAAAGAGCCAACATATGACACCCCATGCCTGCAAAAGGCAGGCATTGGATTGCATCTACAGCAGCAGGCCCACTAAAGCTGGAGCTCCTGAGCAGCTACGTAGAAACAGAAGCACCTGCTTAGGATATAGATAGGCAGAGGAGAGCAGACCAGTGTTATGAAAGATAATATATTTTTATTATTATATTTTAATTAGTAATTTAGAAATATATGTAATTGTTTGTGGGGTTTTGCTGTTCTTATTTTTCTTACTGTCATTTAAAGGTAATTTTAAAAGGTGCTTGGGAATTAAGCTCTCAGTCTTGTGGGCACAGTTATGTAGGCCGCTGCTCACTTTTCCCTTTTGCACCTTTTAGGACAAGAGCAGAGGCAGTTCTTTGTTCTTAACTGTCTTTTTCTGGGAGTATTCTGCTCTCGTTCCAACTAGGTATCTTCTGAATAGAAATGCTTTCTGGAGTTTCAGAGTATTTTTAATTGGCTCCAGAAATAGAACTCTCTAGCTTTCAAGTTCCCTGCATAACTAATAGACATCCCTGGGGAAGACAGGGCTTTTAGTGTGGGAGACTTGAGCTGGCTTGATGCCTGCTAATGACCATAAGACATCTGAAGGATCTTATGAATCCATGTACCAGATTATTGTGTTTTAACCCTAGCTGGTAATTAAGTACCACACAGCCATTTGCTTACTCCCTCCTCACCCAGAGGGATAGAGAGAAGAGTTGGAAAGGAATGTAAAACTCAAGGGTTGAGATAAGAACAATTTAATAGTTGAAACAGAATATAAATGAAAGAAAAATAATAACAATGACGACAATAACAGTTATAATGAATAGGGGAAGGGAAAGAATAAGATCCAGAGGGAAAGGAAGAAAGAAACACATGGTGCACAATGCAATTACTCACTACTTGCCCACCAATGCTCAGCCAGTCCCTAAGCAGCAATCTTCCCATCCTGGCCAACCCCCTAGATATATATACCATGCATGACACCCCATGGCATGGAATACCTCTGTGGCTAGTTCGGGTCAGCTGACCTGGGTCTGTCCCCTCCTGATTCCTTGTGCTTCTCCAGCCTTCTTGCTAACAAGGCCTGTGAAACTGAAAATTCTCACATCAAAGCCAAAACACAGCACTGCACTAGCTCCTTAGAAGATAATTAACTCCATCCCAGCTGAAACCAGGACACAGATATACAGTGATGCATACCCAAGGTGGCAGCCCATTATGCTTTGCAGTGTTTAGGCACCTCCTGTAAGTTATACTGAGGGACCAACAGTTCATAAAGGATATAAAAATTCAGCATTTTGACATGCAATACTGATCTTAGTTTGTGTTTTCATACAGATTCTGTAGTGATGTTGCCTCTTGCTATAACCTTTAGTACTGCATTAAAGGTCCCTTCGAACCCAAACCATTCTGTGATTCTGTGATTCTGTGATTCTGTGATTCTGTGATTCTGTGATTCTGTGATTCTGTGATTCTGTGATGTAACTTATTTTCCCACCTAGTATTCATGGGAAAGTTCAGGTGCAAGTCTTGTGGTCAGTGTTGGTACTGATGTTGCAAGACCTTTGACAAAAAGTTTCCAGCAGGGTGAAAAATACTACATAAGCCAGGTAAGTCATGTATAGCAGAAATGCAGAAAAGGCATAGGTGGGTCAGTAACAAGGTTTTACATGGCTGCTGTTTACTTCATATGTTTTGACATGTTGCCCTGAGTTTGCTGTCAGGGCACATTAAGATTTGCCCACGAGTTTCCAGACCCAACACCCAGCACAATGTTCCAGTGTAAGGATGGCTCAGGAAAATTCTACAAAAACACCCAAGACACATACTAATGTTCCTGTGCCCAAAATTAAAAGCAAAATATAATCAGGTTTTCTTGATTGTAAGCAATCTTTTTTGTTTGTTGGTTTGGTTTTGTTGTTTTGTTGGGTTTTGTGGGTTTGGTTTTGTTTTTTGTTGTGTTTTATATGTTGGATTATTTCACCAACACAAAATCTGGTAAAATTAAAACTGATTCTCAGAATACTCATTAGTCTGGCAAGTTTTAAAATCAAGGGTCTCCTCCACTTGAGCAAAATCATATACACCTAGAGTTTACCAAGGGAGAGCCAGGACTAAAAGCTGTGATTAGCAAGGGACACTTCTCTTGAAAAGAAATTCAAAATCAGTCCATGGAACTTGGTGTTTTGCCAGTTGACAGGATCAATAGATAGCATGCAGACACCAATGAAAAAATAACCTTAGTTTACTGTTTGTTTCAAATTAATACAGAAAATGAGACAATGGGCACATAAAAAAAGGATTAGCTTACAATACCATAGTTCAAGCAACAAAACAAATAAGCAAGGTAATGCACCTAATCATTACTACCAAAGGTTAGCTATAGTGATTAAGAAAGATACATCACCAATTGCCCTAATATGTTACCATCATCCAGATCCACAATCGCTGGGAAGCCCCTGCTGCAGCAAGGATTTGGAGAGCCTGTCCTGGCAATTGGGATGTCCTACACAGGGCGTCCCCTTGTAGGTGAGGTCTCCAAAGTTGCTGCAAGAGCGTCCAGCTTTTACACAGTTGAATAAACATCTTTCATAATTTCAAATGTGGAAACATCTGGAATAACTTCCCCCCATTGGATTCCATCCCAAACCTGGCCAGAACTCAGGGAGCGACCCAAAAGGGGTATTTTTGACTATTACAAAACTGATTACATATTTAACAAGATGTGTGGTCAAACTGACTGGGGTGTGTCACAAGACAAGATAATTTCAAGTACAAAATCATCTGGAGGGTCTTGTGACATGCTCCCAGACAAAGATAAATCTTTTCTGCTTAGACTACTTTCTTTTCTTGCCAATTATAATTATTTTAATATAGCACCATAAGCTTAATACACCAAAATACTAAACCTAACACCATACATGTTTAAACATATGGTTATGTTGTTAAATTCATCTAAAAGTCAACTTTATTCTGGGCCATCTGTGAGGTCCTGTTGCATGCTGGTCCAAGACTGGAGTGAGGTTCTGCTTGGAATCTCAGGAACAGAATTAAGACTCAAAACAAAGTCAAGAGCAAATGAAATTTATTTGCCTGACAACAGGTTTGCAAATGCAAAGGAGAGAGTGAGAGATAAAGAGAGAAAGAGAACAAAGGAAAGAAACCAAAGAAAGAAAGAAAGAAGAAAGAAGAGAGAAGAAAGAAAGAAAGAAAGGAAAAAAAGAAAGAAAAACAAAAAAGAAATAAAGGAAAAAAAGAAAGAAAAAGAAAAAAGAAAGAGAGAAAGAAAATAGAAAGAAGAAAGACAAGAAAGAAAGAAAGAAAGAAAGAAAGAAAGAAAATAAATAAATAAATAAATCAAGAAAGAAAGAAAGAAAGAAAGAAAGAAAAGAAAGAAAGAAAGAAAGAAAGAAAGTTAATGCACAGCAATAGCTACCACCCTGGAGCTGCGGCGTCCCAACAGTACGATTTGTTTCCAAGTCCAGTGGGGGAACGCTCCATCCAATGTTGGTTGGTTCCGTTCATTTATAGGGTTGTCATGAGCTGTTCTGTTTAACCACACCTTCCATCCAGCACTGGTGTGCGTGCCCAATACCATCAAGTGGTGCTCAGAGGTCTCCAGGCCTCTCAGTCCCCCTGACCCTGGGTCTGGGCACATGCACAGAGCATTGGTTAAGTTTCTTAGAATTAGTTGCCCCATGGTGTCAGTTGGTGGGTTTCCTGCCTTAACAACACTGAGATAAACCTCTGTTGTGGCAGTGGTGGTGGCTTCCTGCCTTATCGATGTTGAGATAAACATTTGCTGTGGTGATGGTGTGAGTTTCCTGCCATAGCAATGTTGAGACAAACATCTGCTGTGGCGATGGTGGTTCTCACCAGTGCAGTCTCTTACAGGTCCCCAGTACTTCACTTGGGGAGGACAATGAATTATTGTATCTATACTCTTTCTGACAGTTCAGTTTTGGAGCTACTGGACACAACCCAGGGAAGGACCACAAAGGTTGTGAAGGGACTGGCACATCTCTCCTATGAGGAAAAGCTGAGAGAGCTGGGACTGTTCATCCTGGAAAAAAGAAGTTTCAGTGAGGGATCTCATCAGTGTATATAGATGCCTAAAGGGAGCATGCAGAGGCTGGAGCCAAGCTCTTTTCAGTGATGCTCAGTGGCAGAACTAGAGGCAATGAGCACAACCTGAAATGCAGGAGGTTCTGTCTGAACATCACAGAACTTTTACTGTGAGTGTGACTAAGCACTGGAACAGGGTTCCCAGGGAGGTTGTGGAATGTCCATCCTTGGAGATCTTCAAAAGTCATCTGGACAGGTCTTGGACAACTGGCTCTAGCTGGCTTTGCTTGAGTAGTGGGGTTGGACCAGATGACCTCCACATGTTCTGTCCTACCTCAACCTTTTCCGTGCTTCTTCCATTTCTACTGGGGATGGAGTTTAGTTCATCTCACATCAGCTACCTAAAAGTAACAGCCAAAATCTATGGTCTGAGTTCAATGAGCAAGCAGCAAAAAATCTTAGACAACTATCTTAACGTGGAATTCCATCCAATGTCCCTTACATATGTTTGTTCATGTTTAGATAACTGTCTTTCTCTTTGAAACCCCAGCCGTGCATATCAGTTTAGAAATATGATCATTACTTATAACTGCAAAGCAGAAAGGCATGTTCATGCTCAACATTTTCATAACACAGGCCTAGTTCATAAAGTTGGTATTTTCACTATCTAAAACTAAGCAGTTATTAGAATTTTCTTCCTTATAATACTGCATCATAAAATCTTACTGTACCTGCTTGCCTTTCCAATATTGGTTACTGAAAGACTTTGCCAGCCATATCAGCTACCATAGGTATAGTTAACAGAAGCATGGTCTTCTGAATCTTCTAATGGAGGCCCAGTCAAAGTGAAATACTTGGAAACTTGTAAAATACTAAAATGAAAATGAAATCATGTTCTGCTGCTTCGAGACACATAAATCAAAATAGCAATGTTAAGAGTGAAAATATATCGAAAACTCAATCATTTTCTCCTGAACTAAATATGAAGTCAGAGCTTGCAAAAAACCCAAACTGAGCAGTGACAGACATGACAATAGTCAATATGGACTACAGATAATATAGACTACTGGCAGTAGACAGTAGTACAATAGTTCCATTCCAAGAATCAATGACACACAATGAGAAATAAATAAGGTATGAGAAAAATACTGCATCAACAAGATCTTTATATCTGAATGTGCCATATTGTACACCATCTGTGCTTTGATGCCAGAAACCAATTTAATATAAAAATCTATTGTGTTTACGTGACAAGGTTTTGATAGCGGGGGCACTGCAGGGGTAACTTTTGTGAGTAGCCATCAGAAGCTGCCCCCATGTCAGACACAGCCAGTTCTAGTCATCTCCAAAATGGACCTACCACTGGGAAAGGGTAAAAACTTTTTTTTTTTTTTTTTTTTTTTCCCCCCTGGAAAGGAGGGTAAAGTGCAAATGAGCTTTACTGACCAACCTGCAGGATTTTCATTAGTTAATTTTTATTGTGTTCCTACTTGCTGCAATGATATAAATGTATTTGGCATGAAAATTTCCATGTATGCTCATGAATGACTTTATTTAGATATGCAGTCTATTTTCAGAAAAAAAAACCATCCTGATTATTTTTTTAATCCAGTAAAACAGTCCTTTCTTCAGAAAAGTGAGTAGTCATGGGTAAAAAGTGGGTAGTCATGGAGATCAAAATTCACCTACCTGTGCACATCATAGTTTTGTTTGTCTTCTTTCTTTTTTTTTTAATTTTTTTTGGCCTTTTTTCTTTCTTTCTGGGAAAAAAATAACTATGGCTAAATTCAGAGAGTGAAAAAAGAAAGATGGAATAAAATTTTAGTTTTTTAATTATTATATCCTTTCTGAAGCAGGCCACCTTTTTAGTATGTGCTACACTGGGAACTAAGTTTCCTTTCTCATCTTTATAATGTTTATGTGTTTCTATCAGTAATTTTCTTGTCTTCTCCTTCCCTAAATCAAAAAATTGGAGATAAAATCTGTTTCTTAGGAAACTGTGATTGACAACTTCATATTTATTCCAAATAAGAAGATAAAGAAGCTTGAAATGTCCCCCATTGAGAGCTTTTTGGAAATCTCACAGTTTACTTTCCTTTGTAGGCATCAAAATGTTTTTGAACATATCAGTTCTGAAGTGCCAGGATATTGCAGAAATGTGAAGAATGAATGAAAAAAAATGCTTTATACTGCTGCTTTCTAGTGTTATCTAATATGCCAGTGTGTTAACTTGCTGTTAACAAATATAAGTACCACAAAGTCTTTTGGGATATAGACTGAGTTCTAAATAGTGATCATTGTAATCTCCTTTCAGTTCTTTCAGGACAATAGTGACTCATACCCATGCGTGGACACAGGTACTTCAAGTAGATTCCTATGCTGTAATACAGTTAGGTGTTCTGATGCATTGATTTACACAGAGTCCCAAACTTCCAGCACTTTTCAGTAGTTCTGCAGGTGAGAGATTCAAGCCTATTCTCCCATACGTTAATCACAAAGACCGTACCAGGATTTCCAGGATGCAATTTATCACATTAGGATTGAAAAGAGTTACCCAGCCTCACAGGAAGTAGCCTACAACTCCTGATTTTCCTAGTACAAACACTGTTTTGTGGATGCATTTTTATTTCTATTAATTGTCTTTATGTATTTTAAGAAATATTGTCTTCTAACACATTCTTACCAATGAAAACTGACTTTGCTGGAAAAACACTACATATTCCCTAATTAGCAGATTAAGGTAACTGATTACTATGACTACAGCAGTTTCTGAAAATCTTTTTGCACAGGTTGTCTCAAAGGATGACAGTATAAACGATATGTGACTATCTTGCTTTCACCAGATGTCTTTTCATATTCTTTTTCTCTCACCAGCCATTTGGGAAATTAAAGAGGATACAGGTTTTCCTGCATGGATGTCTTCAGGTAACATCTCACTTTAAGTACAAAATGCAAAAGAAGCATCAATTTGTAATAGTGGTAATTATACTGGCAGGTCTAGAAAACCTTCAAGCATTTTGCATTATATCTTCTTCATACAGCAATTATTCTTAGTATCATTTAGCCTCATTTTGAAAGAAAAAGGATGATATGCAGGTTAGAAGCAAAATGTTTCTTCTAGGTAATCTTTAGGTGTTGGTATGATACATATTGGATTTACTGTAATTTCAGGAATGATCTTAGGTATTGCATTTTTGCTTGAGATGAGTTTTGATTAAATATTGTAAGAAATCAACTTTTACACAGCTGACTCAGTTGACTGTCATTGGAAATGTGTACTTATGACATGAGCTAAGGCAAAAATAAATTAATGTGATTATTTCACTTTCAATGGAGTCATCTGTAGATCAAGGTCTCAGAGTGTGATATCAAAATTAATTTTGTAGGTGCACAAAATAATAAATGGATCCATACAAGTTACCACCATTAATTTTAATTTGTCACCAGCCCTTGACAACAGTTTTCCTCCACTTTTGGAGATGCAGTCATATCATTCATGGTTAGCCAGTCTGCACAAGATCCTCTGAAGTGGAAATCAGACTGCTCTTCCTAGGATTCTTGAAAGGTGCTGCCCCTGCTTTTCCATTCAGCATAGGAAGAGAGCAGATAACAACAAGTAGCTTGGCACCTGTCTGGAAGTAGCAGGGCTGTCCTTTCAAAAAACATTCATGAGTCAATGCACAGAGGTAGGAGTACCTGACAGCTTAGAGGCTGTAAGTTTTCAGGATGTCTCTCAGAGTATTATGAACCAGAGTGGGGAAAACAGCTGTTGTGGTTTAACCCTGGTATATAACTCACTCTCCCACAGTGGGATAGGGGAGACAATTGGAAAGGTGACAGTGAGAAAACTCACGGGTTGTGATATAGACAGCTCAATAGCAAAAGCAAAAGTTGTGCACACGAACAAAGCAAAATAAGGAATTCATTCACTACTTCCTATTGGCAGGCAGTTGTTCAGCCATTTTCAGGAAAGCAGGGCTCCATCATGCTTAAAAGTTACTTGGGAAGAAAAACACACTAACTCTGAATGTCCCCCCTTTCCTCCTTTTCCTCCAAATTTTATTGTTGAGCATGACATCATATGGTATGGGATAACCTTTTAGTTAGCTGGGATCAGCTGTCCCAGCTGTGTCCCCTCCCAGATTCTTGTGCATCTCTAGTCTACTTACTGGTAGGGCAGTGTGAGAAGCAGAAAAGGCTTGACACTATGTAAGTACTGCTCAACATCACTGTTTTATCAATACTGGTCACAAATTCAAAAGATAGACCATACTATGAAGAAAATTAACCCTATTACAGTGAAAATCAGCACATTAGGTCATGGTAAAGAAACATAAAATGCTAGACTGGAAACTGGTCGATAAGCAGGTTGGAGGTGGAAAGGAGTTCAAGGTGGTGTTCAAGATTGTGAGATAAGTTTCATCTCTAAGTGGGAAAAATTGAAGGCTACAGCCATTGAAGACAAGACTGCCTTTGAGTAACATATAAAGTATAGCATTTGAAGTTTCAATATTTTTATTGCACATTTGAGATTTTGTTTTCCTTAGGTAACAATGAATGAAAGCAATACTTTTATGTTTTCTAGTTCTATTGATGATGAAAGATCCTTGAAACATCAAATATTTTTTTTATTTTATTTTTTTTTTTTTTTACAAAACGGACGACATAGTACTGTCCTGGTTTTGACTGGGATAGGCTTTCCTTTCCAGTAGCTGGTATAGTACTGTGTTTTGGATTTAGGATGAGAATAATGTTGATAACACACTGATGTTTCAGTTGTTGCTGAGCAGTGCTTACACTAAGTCAAGGACTCTTCAGCTTCTCATGCTGCCCTGCCAGTGAGCAGGCTGGGGGTGCACAAGAAGCTGGGAGGAAACACAGCCAGGACAGCTGACCCAAACTGGCCAAAGGGATATTCCATACCATATGATGTCATGCTCGGTATATAAACTAGGGGTAAAGCTGGTGGGAGCTGCTGCTCAGAAACCGGCTGGACATTGTTTGGCGGGTGGTGAGTAAATGCATTGTGCATCACCTGGGTTTTATTTTCTTATTCTTACTTGTTGCAGAATGGCCGTGATCACACAGCCATTCTGCAACATTTACTCTTATTAATAGCCATATTAGTGTTAGTATTTTCCCTTCCTTTTCTGTCCTATTAAACTGTCTTTTTCTCAACCCACAAATTTTAATTTTTTTCCAGTTTTCTACCCCATTCCACTGGGGGGTGGGGGAGTGAGCAAACAGCTGTGTGGTGTTTAGCCTCCTGCTGGGTGAAACCACAAGAACTATAGATTAATTTTTAGTTTTGTCTCTAGATAATATGAGACCATGTATTGCTCAGCAGGAATTTAACATTATAAAAATTAAGGAAAACAATGATCATCTTCATTATGCCTGCTGTGAGGTGCAATTTGTTGTTTGGGGAAAAAAATCCAAATAACTACAAAAAAGAAGTGTGCTGAAGAAGGGAAACTTCCACTGAAGCCACAAGAGAGGAGCAGGACCAGGCATAGACTGGGTAGTTTTTCCTTTCTGAGGCACTTGATCCCTACTGTGCATATGCGATAACAATGTCTCGCTCACACACCCTCTGCCTCAAAGGGATCAAAGCCGAAAAGAGATAAAAACTGTCTATTGGCTAAGGGGGACCACACATCCAGTGTTGTAATATCTTTATGTTGTGTCTAAACTGATAAAAAAGGCTTGCTTATGGAAGTTATCCATACAAAAAGCCTATATGTCTGTAAAGATATAAAATCTCGACTCAGAGAGCACTCAATGGAGCTCCCTCTCAGCCAGCCTGAGATCCCCTACTATTGTCATGCTGCGCTTTACCTCTGAGCAGGTCATATGTCTGTTTACTTTCTTTTGCTTGTAGCTTACTAGATTACTATAATGTTTTAATCAGCTCTGTAGTCTTTTTTTTTTTTTTTTCCTTTTTGTATGTTATTTATTATAATAATGTTGAGGGTGACCAACATATGATCATTGCCTCCACTATATTATTAGGGATAGTGTTTTGCTTGTGGGCACTGATTTATGGTGTTTATTAAAGTAAACATATTAATCACAATGTGAGTCCTAATGTTTGTTTGTAACCCCAGGCCCATAACCAGTGAAGCTGTCTCCCTGCTCTGAGTAGCAGACTGAAAGTCTGTCTGATCACAACACCTGCTTGTGGCATTTGTGTAAAATAACCATAATTACACTTTATGGAATTCTTCTTAAAAATTTCTTTCATTTTTTGATAGAGCACAATTTATTATCTTGTTTGTCAATACATGGAGCATCATTTCTTTTTCGAAGAATTGTAGAATCAAAGAATCAGAGAAACATTTAGGTTGGAAAAGACCTTTAAGATCAGAGTCCAACTGTTAACCTAACAGTGCCAAGTCCACCACTAAACCATGTCCTTAAGTGCCACATCTACACATCTGTCCTGGATTCAGCTGAGATAGAGTTAATTTTCTTCTTAGTAGTTAGTATAGTGCTGTGCTTTGGCTATGATGTGAGAACAATGTTGATAACGCACTGATGGTTTTTGTTGTTGCTGGGTAATGCTTACACTAAGTCAGGGACTTTTTGGTTTCTTGGGCCCTGTCAGCGAGAGGGCTGGAGGGGCACGGGGAATTGGGAGGGGACACAGCCAGGACAGGTGACCCCAACTAGCCAAAGAGGTATTCCATACCATGGGACATCATGCAGAGTATATAAACTGGGGGAAGAAGAAGGAAGCGGGGTGACATCTGACATTATGGTGTTTGTCTTCCCCAGTAGCTATTACGCGTGATGGAGCCTGGCCTCCCTGGAGGTGGCCGAACACCTGCCTGCCCATGGGAAGTGGTGAATGAATTCCTTACTTTGCTTTGCTTGTGTGCGTGGCTTTTGCTTTACCTATTAAATTGTTCTTATATCAACCCTTGAGTTTTACATTCCTTTCCAATTCTCCTCCCCATCTCATTGGGTGAGGGGGGGTAAGCAAGTGGCTGCGTTGTGCTTGGTTGCCTGCCAGGGTTAAACCAACACAACATCCTCTTAGTTACCTCCAGGGACGGTTACTCAACTACCTCCCTGGACAACCTTTTCCAGTGCTTGATAACGCTTTCAGTGAAGAATTTTTTCCTAATATCCAATCTAAACCTCCCCTGGTGTAACTTGAGCCCATTTCCTCTCATCATGTCACTTGCTATTTGGGAGAAGAGCCTGACCCCTACCTCGCCGCATCTTCCTTTCAGGTAGCTGTAGGTAGCAATAAGGTCTCCCCTGAGTCTCCTCCTCCCCAGAATAAACAACCCCAGTTCCCTCAGCTGGTCCTCATAAGCCTTGTGCTCCAGACCCTTCACCAGCTTCATTACCCTTCTCTGAACATGCTCCAGCCCCTCAATGTCTTTCTTGCAGTGAGGGGCCCAAAACTGAACACACTGTTCAAGGTGTGGACACATCAGTGCCAAGTACAGAGGGACAATCACTTCCCCAGTCCTGCTGGCCTTTTCTGAACTCCTATGCTATAAATCTAGTTCAGTGTCACTTCCAGCAGACAAACTTCACATTCTGTCAAACTATGGATTTTAAAAATATTTTTTTCTTTTTTTTCTTTTTTTTCTTTTTTTTAAGATTTTGAATACTTAGCATAACTAAATTCTTAAACACTTCAGATCTGATTTTTAAAACCTTCTTTTTAGCCTTTTGCACGTAATGTCATCATTACAATCTCCATGTTTTTGAATTGGATTGTCAGATCATGCTAATCTTGGACGTATGGTTGTTTCAGAGCTGCTTCCACATGGAAATCTAGATTCTCCCAAGTGACTTCTGCCAACCTTAGCTCACTACGTTGCAGTGCTATTTTAATGAAGAGAGAGACCTTTAACTGAGCATTTGTTTCCCAAATGTGTCTGATTTTCACAAAATGGTGTAATATTTTGACTGATTTTGAAGACTCTAGTTGAGTTAGGCATTTGTAAGCGAGGCTGTAGAAAATAGTGTTTGAGCAATCTGCATGTTTTTTATAATATAAATCCATCCTAACAGTATTGAATTCCCTGTAGTTTGATGTTATTTAGACAAGCCAATCCAAAACCAAACTGATCAACTACCTTGCTTATGCGGTGATCTATGACAGGTCAAGTTTTCCATATATTTTAGGTTCTCAAAAAAAGCCAACCAAAAACCAAAACCCAAAACTGTACAAAGAGGAGAATTTTCCTTAAGATAGAGTAATTGATATGATTTCATGGTGTTGTAACAGTCTAGTAGATGATGAAAACTATCAGACTCGCAAATCTTTTCATTTACTTATTTGTTATTTGCCTCACATGTTAATATAACATCATTATTTGCACATTGCCTTGCTGTAAAGGGTAAAAGCAAGCTGAGTAGAAGCCCATCAAAAAGTGGTGATTCACAGACATATTTAAATCATCATACACCTATGATTTTTCAGGCTTTTTAGATATGAATGCTATCGTTTATACATGTGTAACTTTGATGTGGCATGCCTGCAAGTTGCTTTTCATGGTATAATAATATTACTGTAGCTTTGATCTAAAGACAAACCAGATGAAGTTTGCACAGAGAGGCAATAGCTTTATTGGAACAGTTAGATGTAACAAACAGAGGAGTTTTCAATTAGATTTTTTTATTATTATTATTATTTTTTTTTTTTTTTATGCAGGAACCAGAAGAACCTGTTTTCAAAACTAAATATATGTACTGACAGTAATAGTTTATATTTAGTTTGGTTATTTGACTCTTTAAGTATAGATTAGAAAAACTGGGCAAAAAACGTGTGGAAGAGAGGACAGGTCACCCAGTACAAAGATAATAAATTCCTTAGAGATGGTGGGGGTGGAGATCTTTTCCTGTGAAACACACAGTTACTAAAGGTTTTGGTGAAAATTGTTGCATGCCTTGAAACCAATGTATGAGGTTTAGTTTTTTGGTTAACTTCTTCTGAAAACAGTTTGTAAAATTTGTCTTGAGGATCAGCACTGAGATATCAGAAACAGAATGGATGCGAATGTTTTTGTCCTCTGGTAGGACGGAAGAATACACTCATCTGACTTTAGGCCTCCAGTTTTGGATTTGGTTGTATAAAGATGAGTTCCTAATGCTCTTGGAGATGCCTTGTGATATCCAAGACTGGCAGATATGAAACAGAACTTATACAAGTCTGGAAAGGGTTTATGGGAAAACTTTTGGAAGAACAGTTGTAGGCCACACAGGATGTTTTACGACCCTTAGCATACATAGGTATAACAGAGTATCTACAGGAGAGCTACACCAGTAACGATTGTGTGGTCTCACCAACAGAGTGTGTTAGGCATTTGAGACACTACATGAAGTACACGACATCCAAAGTATACAATTAGATAATTCTAAGATTTTGATACAGTGGTCATGGAGACATTCACTGTGGTGTCAGGAAGATAGCTCAATTTCATTTAATCTCTGGGAAGTTAACTTCTGCTAAGGCTGTTTATGAGGAGGCAAAGATATAGGCATGGTCATCTTCCACTATGAATTGTCGTTACATAAAGATTCTTCTTTTAGCTTTCAAACTAAGGACATATGAAACAGCCAGTGTTATATAACCATAGGAGGTTTGGGTTTTTTTTTCTATAATAGTCAATTTGCCCACAGTATTTTGGGTTTTCTTCAAATATGCATGTTGTTTTCTTAGGTACATAGCTTTTTTGCACAAACTAAACTGAAAACTATAGTTCCCTTTGTGTTATTGACAAATTCAGTTTGGCTATAGGACTAAAAGCACAACATATTCATCATTTGACTGATAATTACTTCATTATTAGCCCAATAGTGCTTTTGTCTGACAGTTAAGAACATTAGAAAGACATACCTTTTTCTGAATAGCTTTTCTAGGAGGTTTTCATACAGCTAAATGACATATCAGGTGTTTTGAATTGTTCCCACAAATTATTCCTTTGTTTTCATGAGACTTTATTCTGACTAAACGCTGCTTATTTGTCTACATGTATCTACTAATACATATATATATACACACTTGGTTATTATTTGGATGAAGTAAAGGTTAAGACTGACAAAATCATTCTTGAATATATATGAAAAAGTTTTGAAAAAAACTTAACTAATTTTTATGGAATTACATGACACATTAAATAATGTGATAACTGCCAAACTATTTTGGAAAATTAATGAGAATAAGGGTTTTGTCATTGTCTACAAAACAAAGGTGAAACGGAGTTAAGAAAAAATGAGTTAACAAACAAATCTGGAAAAGGAAATTAAGCCATTTTAAGAATGACTTAAAACCAATTAAATTCCTTTCAGAGAATTCAACATGTAAAATTGGTAAGGTGGTTGGTTGTTTTTTTGGTTTTTTTTTTTTGTTTTTTAATTCAAAAACTCAATGAATGACTAGAAATTTAGGATATGTAATGGATATGAGCATAAAAATATAACTACATTTTCATGTGTCCAATAGGTAAGTTCTTTAGTGTATCTGTGAACATTTCTACAATAAATAATGTATTACACATACTGTATATTGGATACATGAAACCAAACTTCTATACATGTGCTGGAAGTAAAAGCAAGACAATGTTCCATTGCAGAAACAGAATTAGAATAAGTGATCATTAATGAACAAGTTTGTGACATAACCTTGATATAAATAACTCTTCTGATAGATGTCATTGATTTTTATAGAACAGTATGTCTGCTGCACAAATGTGCAAAAGGAGTAATTATGAATAATCTTAAACTTTAGGGATTCTTACAAATGCTGAGTAAAATGTTTTATTCCTGAGTTTGTACAAAGTCCAAGGAAAGAGCTTTAATTAAAAAGCTGGAACACTCCAAACCCCATGAATTTTAAAGGCATAAGCTATTGCTGGGAATCTTATACGCTCACAGAAAGATTAAAGAATGTGAAACACTCATGTGGAGAATAGAAACAGGCACAAATATATTTCAAAAATAACAGTTAAGTGATAAGCATCTATTTAACTGCAGGTGACATACAGTGGAAGATAATGCATTATAGTAACTTTCAATGTTAATGGTTTAATATTGTTTCGTATATGTTATAGCAAGTGAGAAATTTCTAGGTCTGTAATTCCTAACAAATAGTTTAGGCAGAACAGGAAGTGACTTCAGCAAATTTTAATGAGTTTTAAAAACAGAAACCCTGATGTAACTAATTCATAGTTAAGACTCCTTTAATTAATAAATATCTGCTTCTTCATTTAAAATTAAATTTCTTTCCAAATCTTTAATAACAACATTTCACAACTTTTTAGAGAAGGATTTTGACACTATATAGACTATAGCTTTCAATGAAGGATTTTGTCATTGTTAAACTTTATTTCATCCAAAAAGCAACTATATATATATGTGCTAGTACAGACAAATAAGCAGTGTTTAGTCAGAATAAAGCTTCTTGAAAAAGAAGAAATAAATTTGTGGGAACAATTCATATCAATAATACAGCTAAATTGATTATTATTTTTTTTTAAAGTCTGGTCTTTTCATGTGATAACACAGTGTAGACCTGAAGAATTTAACATCAACGTAATTTTCCATTACATTAGATGAACCTCTTAAATTAAAGCCTCTCTTTAAAGCAAGTGTGCATTTATCCAAAGAAAATTTAACACTGAGTCCTAACATACTTTCCTAATTTGACCTTTCATATTGATTTGTAAGATACTTATTCTACTGCAAAAATCAAATGAGTCACATTTGAATCAACATGTTAGGTTATACGATACAAGCTCATCTACAAACCCACACAGGAACTCAGAAAATGGCAGGAAGGGGAACACAAATGATATTCTGCCAGAATACTTCTAGCTCCATCACCTTGGAAGTCCCAACAAACTCCGCATGTGAGGGTGCCTGTGTGTGTCTAAGGATGAGAACACAGCAGATTTTGGCTGTTGGGAACAATAAGCTGGAAAGGGGAGCGGCATGAGGCTGTTGGCGCTGTCTATGTTCATGTGAGTGCTCTGAATATCTGCCTGTTATCTGTGTGGCTGGCATGCATGCATGTGGTGTATATGTGTGCAGTGGGTTTGCGTGGCAAGGGTTTGGTAGCAGGAGGCCTACGGGGGGGGGGGGGGGGGGGGGGGGGGTGGGGGGGGGGGGGGGGGGGGGGGGGGGGGGGGGGGGGGGGGAGGGGCGCGCTTCTGTGAGAAGGTGCCAAAAGCTTTTCCATATGTCCAATGGAGCCAACATCAGCCAGCTCTGAGACAGGCCCACCACTGTCCAAGGGCGAGCCAGCAGTGGTGGTAGCACCTCTGTGATAACATATTTAAGAAAGGAGGAAAAAAATCTACACAACAAAATTGCAGTGGAAGAGAGGAGTGAGAATATGTGAGAGAAACAGCCCTGAAGACACCAAGGTCAGTGCAGAAGGAGGGGCAGGAGGTGCTCCAGGCACCAGAGCAGAGATTCCCCTGCAGCCCGTGGTGAAAATCACTGTGAGACAGGCTGTGCCCCTGCAGCCCATGGAGGTTAGCTGTGGAGCAGATATCCACCTGCAGCCCATGGAGGACCCCACGCTGGAGCAGGGGGATACCTGAAGTAGGCTATGAGCTATGCAAAGTCCACAGTAGAGCAGACTCATGGCTGGACCTGTGGACCCATGGAGAGAGGAACCTGAGCTGAAGCAGGTTTGCTGGCAGGGCTTGTGACATTGTGGGGGACCCCATTTCTCCACCTCTGCACTGCTCGGGGGAGGCAGGTAGAGAAACTGGGAGTGAAGTTGAGACCAGGAAGAGGGAGGGTTGGGCGGGAGGTGTTTTTTAAGTTTTAATTTTAGTTCTTTTTATCATACTTAGATTTGAATGGTAATAAATGAATTTACCCAAGTCTAGTCTGTTTTGCCTGTGACAGTAATTGTTGAGTGATCTCCCTGCCCTTATCTCGACCCATGAGCTTTTCATTATTTTTTCTCTCCCCTGTCCTGTTGAGGAGGGAGGTGACAGAGCGGCTTTGGTGGGGAACTGGCATCCAACCACGGTCAACCCACCACAATGTGTGCTCTTTGCGCATGTGCCTGCTTCAGTCTTGCTGCTGGTTGGACTTGGGGACACAGAGCTGTGGCAGCCTTATCTCTCTCAGGCGTGATATATTTTCCTCTAGTAGCATCCATATTTTCCTCTAACAATATCCACCTGCTATTTATATAAGATGTCTTTTAACTTCCATGTAATCCCTTATTTGTGGTATATCATTGTAAAATATCCCTCAAAACATTTTCAGTACATTTGAGGAATGACAGAAATTAATTTTAAATTTAAGATTACTCTCCAATAATTGGAAATATTTAGTAAGTAAAAGAAAAGGATTGAAATTAAGTTGTACACAGAGCCACACAATTTTTTCTTTTGATTTGAGGAACTTTTATATAATTCTTTCTCTTCAATTTTAGTTCATCTTGGTCTTGTACTCCATTACTTTTCCTTTGAGCTTCAGGTTTAAATGGACTTCTCACTTCAAAGCAAGATTCAGTCAATACAGCAGAGTTGCTAAAGTTTTCATGCCAATACCAAGTGAAAATACAAGCAGCGGTTTGACACAATTCCATAATAGACCTATTTTGTTTCTTGAAAGGTTTGTGTGTGTTAGGAAGTCTGTTGAAGAGTTTCAAGTCTGCAGAAAAATCACAAGTCCCAGAAAATTAGCCAAATTATATTGTTAGTAGAAAATAGCACAAGATGCTGAAGCATGGTTAATGACTAAACTAGTGAAAAAAAACAGAATAAGAGGAGCTTTGCATTGAAAATGGGTCAATGAGTGTAATTTAATTTTCATAGAAGCTCTTTGCTACTTGATTGTAGAAGCATTTTCATACTTTTTTTTTTTTTTTTTAGCCAGTTATGAAATCGGTATTTCCTCCTCCTACCATACTCCATCTCATTTTGGGGAAAAACCTGATTTCTCACCTTTCTTTACATTTTATTATACCATACCCCTGCCATCCCCCCCCCCCCCCCCCCCCCCCCCCATTTTTTCCAGATATTTTGAATCAAGTACAAAATGAGATTTTGGGCTTGTATTAACATTATTTCAGTAAAATCATTTGCATTGTCTTTTTTGTAGGAATTATTTCTGAGTGTGCACAGATCAGTTGTTGAATGCAATGCCAGTAATGAAATGATATCAGTTTATTTTCCAGAATTAGTATGAGGGATTGCATGGTTGCTTTGCTTATTGCTAGCTTTAAGTTCTTATATGCTACATTCTGCTTTTTAAAGGATGTGGCTGGGCAGAAGGTAGTTATGATCTCTCTTTTACCTGCCTTGACTGTTGCCTCTTGAATCAAGTAGAACTTGCTGAAGGAGGAAGTCAGCCTTTCTGTGGGATCAACTAGGGTTGCTGAACTGGGGGAACCTTCTGGAGTGCAGGGAAGAGCAACTAAGCATGCAGAGAGAATAATAAAAAAAAACAGAAGGAAGCGTTCAGCAAATGGAGACTGCGAAGCTGTGAAGAACAGGATACAGGCTGACTTGAGATATGATGGAAAGAAGCTCTGTGGTATCCAGAAGAGACTGAAGATCTTGTTTCTGAAAATCACTGAGTTGTTGGGAAGAGAACAAGCATGCAAGAACGGTGTAGGGAAGAGGGGGATGTTTTTGTAAAACCTTTACAATTCATCCCAGAAGTTGGGCTATTTCCCTTTTAACATATATGTTCCACTATTCTGCTTAAGCCTATCTGTAGGGTTTAAATAGTTCTTTGATAATTTTGTGGGGCAAACTAAGAAAAATATGTAAATGAACTCTAAGTCTTGCTTATGACAATATTTTATCTCAATAACCCAAGCAGATTTTTCTGGTTCAAGACAGCTTAAGAAAAATTTAGCATTGTTAAAACAGTGTCATAACTAGAGCATCTCATGTCAACACAGTAGTTTCAGCAAGGTGAAGGACTATTTGTCTGTAAACTTAACAATCTGAATTCAAATTTAAGCTGAAATCAATGTGTAGTCTTGTAAAAATTTCAGACACTTTTTCTTACACATAAATAAATACATAATCTGGAAAACTTTAATATTTGAAGATACTTCTAATGACTGTTTAAGTGACTGGACTTCAGATCATGTCCTTTTGGTAGGCAGTGGGATAAGGAAGCAGTGGGACAAGACTACAATTTATTTTCTTAAAAAAAACTTACACTTGGAAAACTTGCTTTCTCTTAGAAGTAGGATATTTGACATATTGTGTCCAGAATTCCAGGTTTACTTCTTCAGGTGTAACTCTACCTACATTTCTAGCTTTATTTTGACATCCTCATATACATATATTCTTACTTCAAAGCTTCTCTCACATGCAACAGTTGCTTCTATGACCTGTTATCTCCCATAGTCTCATAGTTACATCACATGTAAAAAACAACAGTAATGCATGTGGGTATTTGGAATGCAAAGGCTGTATCTATTACAGAATTACTAACTACCTCAGGAACACCCTGCCATTCCCTGGCCAAGGGAACCAATTTGCACATGCGTATTTTAATGAATACTCAGAAATATCCACAGTGTAGCTATATAGCACATTTTGTTTAGGAGCACGTGAAGACCTGATTTCTAATCTTTCTGTCAACACAGCAGGAGAACACTGTGCAGCAGACCAGTGTCCTCTAGCACTCATTTTCCTCCTGACTTACTCCGGATGCCACAATCTCCATTCTAACCTTGGAAGACTGCAAAGGGCTTGCAGAGTCAAATCTGGCCTAGCTTGCATTCATGTATATGGAGAGCTGTGTCTGCAAACAGGGCTCTTCTTTACCTTTTGTACCTTTGCTTTTCAGCTGAAGTCAGGTTCACATGGGAGCAGACTAACAGGACAACCACCAATTAAAGTCTGAATGCAAAATAAGGATGAGAAGGCTAAATTTAATCAAACTGTTTTTGCTGTGCAACACTTACTTTTTTCTATATTGTTATATTCACTGCCCTTTTCACTGTTAAATTTCTGGGGGTTTTGTTTTTGTTTTAAATCCTGAGTGAGACTCTATTACAAGAAATCCTAAAATCTCTTTATCTTCACTTAGCTCTCATCTTCTTTAGAAATATGCAACCCAAAAGACTGAGGATAATTGTTTTCATAACGGAATGGACTGCCTCTGAAAATGCATGCCAACAAGATCTGGAAAGGATCAGCTATAAAGGTTATAGTGTCCTCTCTCAACAAATTCACAGCCTAATTTACTGCGTTTCTGAAAGTTTATTCCTATATATTTCTTGAGTAGAGCTGAGATCCCTGAACAGAGTTCTGACTGCAGAGTGCTTTTGTGAAAATAGGAAATAATATGGTACAGACCAAATTAATTTTCACTTGTGACCTCAAAACTAATTAAGCCATTTAATTTGACATACTGAAGTGTCATTGCTGTACTCAGAATTTTAGCAAACAAAACATGAAAGTTATTTTGGTTTAAAGTGGAAAAAAATATGCTAATCTGAATTCAAAGGATTGTAAGCTTATGAAAGTGTCATAAAAGTTCAGTATTTGTTCTAATTAACACCCTGAATTAGTTATTTAGATGCTGCATAACTTTCCATTAAGAATCTACCCATATAACATCTGACACATCCTTGACAAATTGGCAGATATGTATTGGTAAAGCATTTCTTCTTTTTTCTTTTTCTTCCCCCTGCCCCCCCCCAGGGCAAATGGTGTCTTTCAAGTACTTGATACTTGATATAACATCCACATCAAAAATTCCACAAACATTCATACTTTATCCTCACTTATCAGCATGAATTTATCAAGTATGCTCTAAAGCATGAAATCTCATGTTATTGCTCTTTGTATTTCCCTGATCTGCAACCTGCATTATCATCCACAATCCCTTCTTCCAGCTACAGTGTAGCTTTGCCTGCCTCTATTCTTGCAGCAGTATTTTAGAGAAATATTTTTGTGTTTGCTATTGCTGAAACCAAAATTGTTGTTAGTATTTAAAATAGTAACTCAAAATGTTAATACAGAGAATTTCTAAATACTCCTAAGGGTTATATCTGAAAACTCATTAGAAGGAAGTAAGTCAGATTAAGGACTTTCTAACTTGCGGTAAATGTGATTTTGATTAAAATAGTTAAGGCTTAATGTGACACACTAGTCTGTCCTGGTCAGCGTTCTAACACAGTAGTCATACTGGGAGTTTACTCCTTTAGCTTGTTTGTTAGAAAGGGAATACTTAGGAATCAAAAAGATCGTATTTTAATAATAGTTTTAAAAAACTTATAATTTTTATTTTGGTTTTGAACTTTATATCTATCTATCTATCTATCTATCTATCTATCTATCTATCTATCTATCTATCTATCTATCTATCTATCTATCTATCTATGTAGTTTGGAAACCTGGTTTTATTACCCTGTATTGAGGTTGCTTAATCAATAAATTTACTTTGACTGGGGAAAAAAAAAACCAACAAAAACCAACACAAACAACCAAGACCAAAAACACAGTCTCCCCCGCAACCCTGTTAAACACAAACGAAAAAAGCCTCATGAAATGACATTAAAAAGACAGATTCTGTCTATCCTCTGGTACAGGGTTTCTATGCTCAGTGAACTGGGAATCCTAATTTAAATAGTGAGCTACAATAATTACATATTTTCATTGCATGGCACAAATCATTTATATGACATTTCCCTCTGCAATGTATGTAATAAAAAATGTTATTCCCAGTTAACATGAGAATAAGCCCAAACTGCTAAGGCCCCTGAAGACCACCCTTCTTCAAAGTAGAGAAGAGGTAGAGACATTCGTTTTGTCTGAAGACAGAAAGCAGCATTCCTCTCAAATAATTTTTAATTACTTTTTTTCTTCCCCCTTCAGTAACTAAAGTTTGTTATTCTAAGAATCCCCCTATTTAAGAAAGAAAAAAAATAGGAAAAAATAAGGAAAAGGAAAAATGCATGATCTAGAATTTCCAGTTTTGAACTAAAACTTAATTTTAGAAAGAGAATCTTTACCTCTTCTTTTATGAATATACACTACATAACTACCTAGCATACTATGTGGGTCCTTTTTTTAGATGCCTGCATTTTTTTCTAGTATATTAGCGTTCACATTCTTGTCTGTAGGACTTTATACTATTGACAGGTTCATGTTTTTAATTTCAGAATCTAGATTTCAAATTTTCCAAAGTCAGACATAGAAGTATGGTTATTCTTTTTACAGAAAAATTCTTCCTGTAAATATTTATATGTAGTTGACTTTAAATGGATCATGAATTACACTGTATGTCTTCAAATGTACCCATTCTTGGTTTCTAACTGTTTTTTTCCATTAACAATAAACATCAACTGGTGCCACTGAACTGTTAATTTTTTCTTTGTGTCATTTTTTCCACTCATAAAATTAATTTCATTATATTCAACTAGCGTTCCTGAGGTATTCAATTCTGACAGCTCAATCTCCATGTGAAGCCGTGCCTTGCACCGCCCACCCCAGCACTCGCTCCTATCACGACCACCCCCAACAGCGGTGCCCAGCTCCGGGACAAACAGCCACCTGCCACCGGGCACCGCGTGGGGCCCAGCAGCGGGGATGTGCCTGGACACGACAGCCGACTCGGCCTGCCAAGGCCCGCGCGGGCTGCGACATAGGACCAGGAGGCCACCGAGACACTTTCCTGCCGGGCAGCGTTTGGCCTCGTGTGCTGCTGCACTGCACTGTGGGGGTCGCGTCAGGTCGCCCTGGCCCGGTCTGTCCCCAGCAGGGACAATCTGCTAGTTAAAAAATGGTTTTGTAGATTGTTTTCCTCAATGGTCCCTTGGGTAGTTTATATATATACAGATAGGAATTGTCATAAATTAATTGCTTTCTCCGAAATGTACTCCTACTACTTCATTATACTGCAGCTTGTATGTCTACTCAAACTGCTACTTGGATCCTCTTTTCTAGCTTGTTCCTTGTATTTCTGTGACTTTCAGGTCTTTACACAATTATGTCTCTATTTATATCACTCTAATTAACAGAATAATGTGAAAATCAAGGAAATTGTTATCCATTGTATTTGGTTTTTAATGTTACATTTGTTTTAAATCCGAAGCAGGTTTAGTGCCTAGAATTTTTCTTTTTTTTTTTTCTTTTTTTTTTTTTCTTGTGTCTGTTAAACTGATTTTTTTAAAACTGATTTTCTTATGTACCTATGTCATTCTCTTATTTCATAATCATTATACCATCCTTTTTTTTTACTTTTATTTCTTATTTTTACCACCTTTTTTGTATACCACCTTAATAATACTCTAAACTCATTGAAAGAAAGAGTTTGTCTCTCTGATTAGTTTGTGTTATGTAATAACATCAGTTATTTAAAGTGGAAGTGTAAAAGAGTGGTGTCATTCCACAAAATAAGCACTAAACTGATAGTCAAAACACTTAAGTGGAGGAAAGGTATGTAACTCATGCTTTTTTTTGTATAATGAGAGTAATGTTTTTTCCAACTTTTGTTGTTTTTGGTTTTTTTTAATTGTACATACTTTTTCTAGTAATTTAAAAGCTCTCTATTATTCAATTCCTCTATAAAAATAATTAAAAAAAAATAGTCAAATGTAAATTTCCTATAGCCTAACTAATGTCCCTGATCTTTAGGAAACCATATATATATATATAAACATTTTCTCTACAGTTCACAATTTACAGCACTGTTTAGTCTTTGCTGAAAAAAACTCTGCCAATTAGAATCTTAATATATAAAAGAGTCACATATCCTTGAGAATACTATCAATGTATATAATTTATTGGATTGAAGATCTGTTGCAGTCTGGAAGTGGATACAGTTCTGAAACCAGGCTGTATTCACATATGCATATACACAAGCTTTTCAACAACCAAAACCCACATTTGAATCTAAATATTTCAATATACTTAACATCCTGGTTACAACCACAAAAGTATTTCAAAGATTGTTACAAATCAGGTCTCTAGAGAAACTTGTGTGCCTTTTAGTATTACTGTTTATATCTATTTTTCCTGAAAAGTTTTTGTTTGTTCTTATAAATTCAGCACAACATAGAGAAGTAAACTTTTATTTTAGTTTTTTTTTTGTTTTATTTTGGGGTTTTTTTGTTGTTGTTGGGGTTTTTTTGTTTGTTTGTTTTTTGGTGTGTGGTTTTTTTTGCCCCCCAGTGAGGATATTTTCATCTTTATTTGGGGAAAAAGGCATTTCTCAGGGTAATTTTCAGTATTCAGAAATACTGGGTTTTTTACATTATGTTGTTTGGATCATCCAGTTTCACAAATAGTGATGAGAGACTGAGTGTAGGGAAATATATAACATGATCAGGAAATTATAACATCACTGTTTCTTTTTGATTTTCTGAATACTGAAAGAGAAAAGTAAGCTAGTAAATTTATTCTTAGACTTATCAGAAAGGAGGAAAATTTGGAAATTATGAAGTCTTTTGAAGATAGTTCTTTTGACTGAACTTCCAGAAAATGTTAATCAGTCCCTAAAAGCTTCTAAGAGATCAACCAGACTAGATTAGTGAGACAAAGTGCAGAATTAATTTAATAAATTCTATTAAACAAGGTAGAGGCAGTAATCACAGTTCCTCAAGATTGTCACCTGCCTAGTGATTAGCTTCCTATAAGCCTCTTCACAGTAATGCTTCAGTAAGGGGTTTGGACAAAATTGATAAAGTGGCTCCACAGGGGGTTTTGTGGGAATTCTTTACCTACTGATCATGTATACCACTGAAGAAAATGAAATGCATGCAGCAATATTAAGGCTTTTTTTTTTTTTTTTTTCCCCATTGTAGTTGTTCTATGCTCTATTTCATTGTGGTGAAGCTCCTCCAGACCTCCCAGTCAAAGGTCTCAGCTTCCACAAAGAATCTGTAAAGTATGGTTACAGTGGATATGTAGATACCTAGATTAGGAGAATTTCTTCTCTAAGCATCAAGACTTGTACCCTAGTTAGGTACCAGTGTTAAGTGAACTGAATCCCACACTCCATAGTTAAATTCACAGATTTTGAAATTATTTAAGTGATAATATAGAGAAACAAACATTTTCACACACCCACACCCACACTTCTGTTACAACTATAATTGCATGCACTTTCTCATAAAGATTGTTTACTACAGCAAAAGTTGTGCTGAATAAAACACAAAGAAATAGGAGAAACATTTTCTGTTTAGCTACTACACAAATTATATTATCCTTGCCTTTAAAGGTAAGAGGTCTGTTGTGTTTTGTTTTTTTTTTTTTTCCTGTCTTTCATAATATTTTTTCCCCTGTTCAGAAAATATGATCAAATACCTGGTTTAGGACTTTTCATGATGACAGATATTGTATGACAATATGTCAGATATGTGGAGATTTTCAAAATCAGATAAAGGGATAGAAATAGTTTGGCTTATATTTGGTCTCCCTAAGTAATTTCTCTGAATAGATTTTTATTTCCAGACCAGCAGTAAAATTGTTCAGTTGATGAATTTGATGGAATGAAATTATCTCAGTGGTTTTGCAACTGAGTATTTTAATGAACCCCTTGCGTCTTAGCAACTTCAAATACAATCCAGCTCTCAAAATCTATATATACTCATTTAGAACACTGACCTGGTTTAGGCTGGGATGGAGTTAATTTTCTTCTTAGTAGATAGCACAGTGCTGTGTTTTTGCTCTGATGTGAGAACAATGTTGATAACACACTGATGGTTTTTAGATGTTGCTAGTAATATTTCTACTAAGTCAAGGGCTTTTCAGTTTCTCAGGCCCTGCCAGCGAGAGGGCTGGAGTGGCACAGGAAATTGGGAGGGGACAGCCAGGTCAGCTGACCTGAACCAGCCAAAGCGGTATTCCATACCATGGGGCATCATGCTTGGTATATAGACTTGGGCGGGGGGGGATCAGCTGGGGCCTGCAGATTGTTGCTCAGGGACTGGCTGGGCAGCAGTCAGTGCCTAACTTAGCTTAAAAAGTAGAAGGAGTGTAGGGTTTAAAAAAAAAAAAAAAAAGTAGAAACTGGGTTTTCTTTAAAGTTGTATATAGTTAGTCATCAATTTCCTAATAAAAAATGTGGTGGTATTTTTCGCAGGGTATATATATATATATATATATATATATATATATATATATGTATGTATGTATGTATGTATATACACACACACACATTTATATATAAATTTACATACATATATATATATTTAATTCAGCTTTCATAGTCAAGATGACTATTCCAGTTCAAAGGTGTTCACAGCAATAATAGACTTCAGGTAATGCAACAATGCTTTTTAAAGTGCATCTCAATTGCCACATTTCTTTTTAACATGTACATTAATCAGCAATACCAGCTGTTTTATCATGTATTAAACTCTACAAGTGGAGGCAAAAGCTGAAGATATTATTATGGTACTGTATGTCTAGAAAGAATATTACAAATACATAATTGCAGGAGCGGTCTGCAAACTGGGACCATGCGCGGCAGTCAGTTAGCTGAGGGGAATTTGCTCGAGCTTGTCTAGACAACAATTAACATGATGAGGCATGTTTGCAGAGCACAGGGGGGTGGGGGGCGGATGGCGCCAAGGATGGCGCCAAGGAAAGATAACACCTTGCTGTTAATTGATGGCAGCTAACCACCAATCAGAGATTGCCTAGTATGCAATGCTTAGCTCAAAATAACCAATCTGTTTAAAACGCGCAGCTTCTGAAAGTCTATAAAACCTCGTGCTTCTGTACAATAAATTGACATTTGCTTGCATCAGGCTGCGTCCCGTCTCTTCATTCGCCGCAAATTGGTGACCCCGACGTGATGCGTTTAAGGATCTAACGTGAAGGGCTCTCGAATCGCCTATCTGAGCGACATGCAGCGAATCCCACAGAACTTTGAATGATCTGCTGAAAGGAAGCGGGAGCCGGCCAGAAATCCCTCCGGAGTTGAGAGGTGAGCTGTGGGAAATCCGTAATGGGGAATCAGGCTTCGTCCCCAGAAAGAGACGTATATGGACTCATGAAGGGTCTTCTAGTCAGATCAGGGAGTCCGTGCCTCAGTTTCCTCAAATGGTGACCCCTATGGTGGTGTTCCGAAGCCTTGGAAGAATAAGGACGGAACTGGTCGATAAAAAAGACAGCTCGTGGAAGAGGGCTGCGTTCCGGAGGAGACGGCTTGGCTGAACTTGCTGTCTGGACCAGGCGGACAACCTAAACCCCGAGGATAACACCTGTACTCATCGAGACAGGTGAGCAGCCAAGAAACTTTAGAGACTTTGAAAGAATGAAAGTGTGTACATACAGCAGCCAATTGTATGATGCTGCCGCGGAGGGGAACTCCGTGTCGGGAATGCATTTAGCATCTTGGTGGCAAATTCTGACTACTCTTTGCCAAGTGTGGACTATTTCTACTAACGGTGCTAAACTAGAGGAAGCTGTAAATTCCACCGACAGCGCGACCCTTCTCAAGACACCGTCAGCGATGGAGATTCTGTCCACACCTCCTCTGCCCCCAGAGCTTCTGTCACTGATTGCAGCGACCCTCACAACACAGGAGCAAGCACGGGAACAGGACAACTCGGACAATGATTCCATTGACACTGATAAGCCTTTTGATCCAGGTCCTATAGATCTGGAAAAGGAGCTAGACCTTTCCCCCACCCCCTCGTCTCTCCTGATGCATTGATTGTATTTTTGGGGAGGGTGAAAGGGGGTCTGAGGGACTGGTGGCAGGAATGCAAGTGGGAAACACTTCAGTGATGGGTTTTGGGAGTCGCTATGGCATGTTCAGTATTTTATCAGACAGATCAACCTCGAGAGTGGCAGCCTGTGCAATACGAGGCTGTTAAAGAGTTAAGCAAAGCAGTGGGGGAAGGGAGGATTCATAATGAGAGAACAACTAGGTATTGTGAAGGAGACTAGGAAAGATAAACATGGTTATCTAGTGTTTAATAGGTGTCTGCATGCTTGTAGAGATATATAGCATTGTAACTGCATGAATGATTCCTGCCCTGAGCCTGGTGGAGCATACAGCTGCGGTTTGTGTCCGGGCTCAGAGATGTAAATAGGGGCTTCTTTGTTACGGTAAAAGTGTTTCTCTTTGCATAAAAAAGAGAGGGAATGAAGGGAATGACCCCAGAGGTATGTGCAGAGAAGGCATGCTATGTTTCGAACTTTTTGACTGAACCAGTTCTTGTTTGGTGTGCCCTTCCACCTATGTATAATGTTAATCCAAAAGGAGCTGATATTGTTTACACTTTGAATGTCGATAATTGTCTTTCTGTAGATGCTAATGTAGTAGGAGGCTATGATGGGAACGTGTCACAGCGGTTATCTTATCCAGAGTAACAGCAGGGAAAGCATTAAAGAGTTAAATCACCTTGTTTGGTAGGCAGTTAAGAATGTGAGTCAAAATTGCCACTGCTTTTTGTTGTTGGTTCAAGGACATGGCTGTGAGGATTTTGATGGTATGTGCTGCGTGGATTTTAGGCGCCCCATTGCAGCAACATGTTATCAAAATCTGAGAAAATTTCAGCCTTTTTTGGCATTCATTCAATCAATTGGCAGTATTGTTTGTTTGCTATTACCTTGGTTGCTGTCATGTTTGCAAGGGCCCTGCAGAACATGGCAAACCTGGTACTAGCTGTGCAAAAACAAAAAAGGGAAAATTGTAAAATTGTACGGAACAGAGACAGTGGGTTATTTTGACACTGACAATATGTCTTAGTTGCTTTTTTATTGGTTCTATTACTTATACCTTGTTTTTACTTGTTCGGTTTCAAAGGTTCTTTTTGTGCAACAGGAAGGGGGAGATGCAGGAGCGGTCTGCAAACTGGGACCATGCGCGGCAGTCAGTTAGCTGAGGGGAATTTGCTCGAGCTTGTCTAGACAACAATTAACATGATGAGGCATGTTTGCAGAGCACAGGGGGGTGGGGGGCGGATGGCGCCAAGGATGGCGCCAAGGAAAGATAACACCTTGCTGTTAATTGATGGCAGCTAACCACCAATCAGAGATTGCCTAGTATGCAAGGCTTAGCTTCAAGAACCAATTAGTTTAAAACGCGCAGCTTCTGAAAGTCTATAAAACCTCGTGCTTCTGTACAATAAATTGACATTTGCTTGCATCAAGCTGCGTCCCATCTCTTCATTCGCCGCACATAATGTCATGCAATGTACAGTAATAAAGATATTGAGTAATCATTAAAAGTGAAAAAAACAATTTTTCTCAGCTTCTACAATTATTGAAGTAGAGAAAAGTAAGCTTGCATTAATCAGAAGAACAAGAAATGTAAGAAATATATAGAAAGAAAAGGGAAAGCATTGTTTTCCTTTTCTGATGGTTAATGCCTTCTCCCTGACATGTTTTTTCAAACAAGATTAGTGCTTCTCAGCAAACTGCATTTACGTGGTACTACATCAGATAAAAGTGGATTTAGTGGTCGTCAAAGAAAAATGGAGTAGTAAGAATTTTTAACAAAAGGACTGTAACAAAAAAGCACATATACATTTACGTGACATACATTCTTCATGTGCTTGTATCTTGAAAAGTATTTATAATCACAGTTGCACCATCTCATCAAAGGTTTCAAAGTGAAAAAATTATCAAAGTGGAATGAATGTCATTGCTCCTAGAAAATAAATGGCCTCTGGCATGAAAGGCTAAACAGATAAGGACTTTTCTGACTGAAATTAAGTCAAATAAGGAGGAAGATTATAAAGAAGTATAAAAATATGAAATTATGGAGAATTCAGAACACTGTGAAGGTCAGTGATGTAATGCATTCATAAAGTGATCGCACACAGAATCACACAGCGTGGTCAGTGTTCAAAGGGTCCTTTGGAGATCACCTAGTTCAACCGCTCTGCTAAAAGCAGGTTCACTGAGAACAGGTTGTACAGCATTGTGTCCAGGTGGGTTTTGAGTTTCTCCAGAGAAGGAGACTCCACAGTGTCTCTGGGAAGCCTGTTCCAGTCAAAGTAAACAAGTTTTTCACACAGCAAAGAAGTTAATCTTTAGATGAATCTTCCTGTGTTGCAGTTTGTGCCTGTTGCTCCTTATGCTGCTGCTGGGCATCACTGAAAAGGGTGTCATGGTTTGACCTCAGTAGGTAGCTAAGAACCACAAAGCTGCTTGCTTACTCCCCTCTGGTGGCATGAGGCAGAGAATTGGAAGGGTGTACACTCAGAAAAACTACTTCCACCACCTTGCTTTTATCCACTAGGTAGGTGACCTTATCATAGAAGGATATCAAATGAGTTAGGCTTTTCCCTTTGTGAATGCACATTGACTGTGCCTGATGATTGCATTAGTCTCTAAATATCTTTCAGTAGTACCCAGTAAAATTTTCTCCATTATTTTTCCAGGAACTGAGGTTAGGCTAACAGACCTGTAGTTCCCTGTGTATTCCCTCACACCCTTTTGTGGATTGGAATAACATTTGCAAGCTTCCAGTCATCAGGGACCTGCCCACACTCCCAAAACCATTGGCAGATGATGAAGAGAAGTCCTGTTGTAGTATCTGTTAGCTTCTTCAGAACTCTGTGATGAATCCCATCCGGCCCCATGGACTTGTGAACGTTCAGCTGATACAACTAGTCCCTTACAGTTTCAGTGTCCACAAATGGAAAGTCACTGTTCTCCTAGCCATGGTCCTCCAACTCAGAGGACCAGGCACCCCAAGAACTATATTTAATATTAAAGACTGAAGCAATAAAGCATTGAATGTGGACTCCTTAAACCCTAAGCCAGACACAATGCGGCAGTATCACAGTCGTGCCGGCAAAAAGAGCCCCCCCTCTCTTGGAGGGAGGTTGGGGAATGAATCACCCTTCAAACAGATCTCTGCAGCCATTCCTTCACCTCCATTCCTTCATCCCTATTAGTCAGGTGATTATCTTCATCAGGTATCAGTCCAGTATTTCCCTTAGACCTCCTCTTGCTATAAACATACTTTTAAAAAGCCTTTTTTTGTTGACTCACGCAACACTGTCCAGCTTCAATTCTTGATTCAACTGTTGTTGAGCTTTGGCTTTTCATGTTTTCTCTCTACAAACCATGCAAACTACAGCTCAGTGATCTTCCTGTGAAGACTGACCTTGCTTCCAGATACCACACAATTTTTCTCTGCTTCAGTTGCAAGAGGAGTTCCCTGTTCAGGCACGCTGGTCTTCTGCCCCATTTGCTTGAGTTTTAGCACCATATGATTGCCTGCTTCTGTGCTTCTAAAGGTGATTCTTTAAAAGAGACCTGCTTTCCTGAACCCTTAAGCCCTGAAAAGCAGATTCCCAGAGCACACTGCAAACTAGCTCCCTAAGTAGCTTGAAGTTTTATCACTTGAAATCTGGGGCAGCAGCTCTGCTGACCCTTTTTCTCATTACAGTGAATATTTTAAACCCCACCATTTTGTGATCACTCTGGTTGAGAGAGCCACCTACCATCACTCACACTTCCCACAAGTCCTTCTCTGCTCACAAATAACAAGTCTAGGGGGGCATCTTTCCTTGTTGGCTCATGGAGTATTTTTTACATGAAATTATACTCAACTTTCTTCAGGAGTTTCCTATATCTACTTGTCATAGTAGTATGTTGTTCCCACTTGATATCTGAGAAATTGAAATCTCCTGTAAGGACAAGAGCTACTCATCCAGAGGTTTTTCCTAATTGCCTGCAGCGTAACTCATTAACGCTACCATCCTGGCAGGGTGATTGATAGTAAACACCCACAGTAACATCAGTTTTGTTTTCCATTCTAATCCTCAACCAGAGGCTTTCAACCACATCATCCCTAAATGTAAGGCCTATACATTCAATCCTCTCCCTTACATACAGTGCAACTCCTCCACCTCACCTGTTCTGTGTATCCTTCTTGAACACATCATAGCCCTTAACCCCAGCACTCCAGCCGTGGGACTCATTTCACCAAGTCTTCCTGATTTCAATGGCATCACAGGTCTGGGAACAGACCAATGCTTCCACTAATGCTGTCACAACTGAAACCTGTACACTGTTGAAAACTGGGAGACATACCCGGTGTTCTATAATTAGATAAAGCAACTCCCTGGATTACAACACACACACCACCACCACCACCACCAAGTAATTACAAGGCAAAAAGAAAAAGGAAAGTCTTTGGAGAAGTGGAATACAAGGGGGGAAGTGAACAGTTACTTTGCAGCAGATGATTTCTGAGTAGTTCATTACTGACTATTTGAGACTAGCAGTAAAAAGAAAAAGCTTCTGATAATGATGTAATGTCATCAATATTCAAATATGAAACAGAGATTTAAATTTACTGTTTGTGAACCTGAGAGATACGAGATTTGATTGGCTTTGGTTTTGGTTTGGTTTGGTGGTTTTTTTAAGGTGAACATTTACATCCCCAGTTATATGTGATTTTTAATGCTTTCTTTATGGTGCAACCACACTTCTTCTACTAAAATATTTTATGGCTTGCTATTGCTTGTTACTTTCACAGATATGTCACAGTGAACAGTACTGATGTTGATACAGCTTGCATTCCATGTATGCTTTCTCTTTTGTATTTCACAAAATAACACCATGTGAGGACAATGCTAGATAATATCATTATGTTCTAAAAGGGCTATATTACATGTTTTATTTTTTGCTTTTGTTATAAAATCCTTGGTTTTCTTAGAGTTTTAACATGATGAAAATCAACATTAATATGTGGACTAAGTAATTAATAGATATGGGGGCTAACATTTGAATCTGTGACAATATAGATACCAAAAATCCTCATTGAAACTAAGGAGTGTTTAGAGGACGGTTATGGTATAGTAATAGTAATGATATAGTAAATGATGATATGGTAAAATAATATAGTAATGATATGGTAAACCTGAGGGGCTATAGAAGAATACAGCAATCTTTATTGCTCCTTTAGTAATGCCTCCCATCATCAGTCCTGGTATTTCTGGATATCTGGGAACAACTTCTTAAGACATCATAGCCGGTGATGCAGTAGTTGCTGGCAAGCCTCCTTCACCTCCTGCCACAATGCATTTGAGATCCTCTGATCCACCACTGTACCTCTTCATCACTTGCTTCTCTCACAGTTGTAACAGATGTCTTTCCTTTTGCCTGGTTCCTACAGCATCTCTGTCTGCATGCAGCACTTAGCTGAGAAAGGACAGAGAACCACTAAACAGGAAAGGAGAAGGAGTACATGAAAAGGAGATGAAGGAATATATACAGTTTTGATCCCAGTTCTAAAATAAGGTCTCCAGATCTGATCATCAGACTGGCTGTGAATGGCAAGTGAGAGGAGGGATTGAGTTGAGAAGGGATTATGAATCCAATTCACAGCAGAATGATCATTAAAGAATAACACAAAGGTGCTGCATAGAAGAGCAAAAACATAGCATTGTAGGCATCAACGCCTAAAGGTTTTGATATAATATACTCATAGAATCATAATACTTCCACTGTTTCAGAAAATATGCATCATTGGTGACCATGTGATTCCTTGAGATTTTTCAAAGAAATTGCTATTGGTTTGTTGATTTATGTTTGTTTCCAATTCTTAGCCACCCAGAAACAGAAGGAGGTACTGAGGTTCCATTACCCAAATGCAGGAACATTTGAATAAAAAAGGAGAATGAGGAAGGGGAAAGGATGTTCTTCATTAAAATAACTGCAAACTAGCAGAGATTTCTTCTTTCTCTAAAATAAGCACCAAAACAAACATTAACACACACCCCTCCTCTTTTTCTGTCATCCTTTTACTCTGTGGAGTTATATATAATTTATTGCCTACCAAATGCTTCCTGTACCAAATACTTCCTGTCACGTACAGGATTCTATGTTACATCTTTTGAAGCCATTATGGCAAATCCATAATATCTGCAGCAAAATAGGGTTACCTGGCCCTGTGTTGATACAGGATGTTGAAGCCCTAATATTCCTGCTATTGCGTACTATGATTTTAAAATAGTAACAAAAATGATTTCTCTGAATATATTCAATATGTTCTTCATTCATTCTGTATAGTTAGGCTTCCCCCGGCAAGAAGTCATATGGAGGTTAACTGGGTGAAAATGAAGCAATAAATGCTTTACTTGTAACAAACAAAATCTCACCATTAAAACCAGGACATGCATCAGGGACAAAAATTGGACTGATTTTCATCAGGCTGAAACATTTTCAAGGTTATCAGATGTGTTGCCTTTCAGCAGTCTTTAGAAGAGTATTTTTACATATCCAATACATTCAAGTCACGTTGTAGCAGATTTGATACCTGTGGATGATACTGTACGTAGTCTGATTCAGATGTTTAATCTGCTATTTCTCTTTCATTGGCCATTTTTTTCTTGATTCTTAAAAAAATCTGATTGAAGTCTGTGCATATAATGTATGTGCTCTTCACAAAACATTTTTCTTTCACAAGGAAAAAGAAAACATATATGACCCAAAGCTTAGAACCAGCCTTCAATCAGAGATTCCCATGACTCAGGTACTAAGTACTTAGTTGAAAAGCATTTATTTTAGTTAAGAAACTAATCTGAATTACTGTAGAACGTCTGGCTCAGCAAATATTTTACTCAAAAAATCCACTAGTATAATAAAATATTTTTTTAAAAAAGTTAGACTGCTTAAATTAATGCATTTGAAGTTTATCATTTACTTGCATGAGACACTGATCAATGTCTTCTGCTCAGATAAGACAGAATGCATGTTAACTTCTGTACTTAGCTTTTCCTTTTTCTAGGAGTAAGCTTTTCATTAAACTTCTTGTGATATAGAATATTTTATGAAGAAAATATCAGAAGATCATACTTAAGTAATGTACTTTAACTTGCTTCCTTTGAAAACAAAATCAGGCAAATGATATCCAGAAAGAATATTAGTGTCCTTCCCCTAAGCCACAGAAGAATAATAAAACAATGTCCACTAAACACTCTTTGACTGAGTTTGTGAACTGAGGCAAACTACCTCGATATTGATTTAGAATAGTTCTATTGCTCAGTTTTATATGTGTATATAGGATAAAAGATTTAAAAAAAAATAAAATAAAACCAGGCCTTTGGAGAAAAACTAAATGAAGTGAAACCTGTACATAACAAACACATTTTTTTAAAAAAATAATATTTATTTTATCATATAGTAATTATTTATTGTCTTTAAAAATGTAGAAACTAATCTAGGTTTAAGAAAAATTCCAAATTACATCGAAATGATAATTTAGCTTTTCCTGCTTTTGTTTCATTTAAATGAGAAAAATTAATTAACTTATTTTAAAAAAAAGTCAAAAAAATGTCTGACTGTCCTCAGTTTCAAAAAAATCAATAGTCAATTTATAATAGTAATAACTCATGCCTCTAGAAAATATCTGGATAGCATATATAACAAAATAACTACATTGAAGTTTAGATTTTCTAATGTAAATTGCACATCCCAAGGACACAAACAGTGGAGTGTCTGCCTGCAGAAGACTTTTGTATGGCTTTATAATTTACTTTGAAAATTTTGTATGACTTCACAATGATTGCTCCCATGTTTAATAGATATTATCCCCACAGTCCAAAAGGCAGGATACTTAGTAATGTAAGACGTGATTACTAATATACAAAAAGGCTAAAATTTCATTAAAAAGATAGTGTGGAATTTTCAGAATCTAATTTTTTACTCCCTCCCCAATAATATTGTAAATAATGTATTATTTATATTTTATATTTTATTGTTACTCTAATAATAATTTATTATTTACTTTGATAAGTTCAAACTTAGGTCAAAGCAGTTTCATTTAAAAAAGTCTATCCACTTTATCCGTGACCTCAGTTCAAACTGTAGCTGGTTGAATAATTAAAATTACTGTAGCTAGATGAACAACTAAAAATACCATATCCACAAATTCTGTTTAAAGATTCTTATGTCTTCCAAGGAATTGATACATAGAATAACAATAACATAACAGTCCTTCTTTGAGACTAGAGAGCTCAGAATTCATTATAGTCTGTCTGTGAATTTTATTTTTATTTAGCTGAATATATATTGACCTGTTTGTGACAAATGGCATCAGGGGTATGCATCGGTGATAAAACAATGGATCATATAGTTTTATCAATGATTATTAAAATACATATAGCTACAGTATAATGATGAAGATGTAAAGTATATTATAAATCTGCTTGACTGTGATGAGTATTTGGCAGCTTCAGTGATAATGTTTATTATAGCCCACACATTATGCAGTGGAGAAGAATTACAAAGTCCTGCTTCTGTCATAAATAACAGATTAATCAACCTTTAAAAGGCCTTCGCGTGTGGGAGGTGATGAGAAATTTCTTACATTGTGTTTGAAATGCTGAGAGGATAATAAAGCTCAGTATTTACAACAGGTTGGTTTTGACACTGCTTTTATATTGACTCTATCCATCTTCATACCACATGTGGAAAATATCTCAACGATATTTTTCTGTATTAAAAAAAAAAATCACACTTATAGAACTGTTTACTAGTACTAAGATTCTTTTCTAATACATGTTCATTCAAATATTCTGTTAAAACTGAATAAAGTTGGTCAGGCATACATTTTTCTGTCTTGTCATCAGAGTAGATACAGGTTCTATGGTTTAAAAATTTAGTTATTTTGAAAAGTACTTATGAATTCATGCAACATAACATTGATACTCAGCTGGAATAAGAGACTCCACAGGTTACTGTGACAGATATGACATTTTTCAGGTTTGTTCTTGTCATCCTTTAACTGGTCTTTGATAATCACTATTAACAAATCCTATTACCAAAATATCGAGAAAATCTTTTATGTGCTGTCTTCCTTTTCTTGAAGAGTATAGGACAATTTCTACTGATTTAAACAGAAGACAAAAGTTTAAAATACTTTCCATTGTTTACAGAAGAAATAGTTCGATAATTAAATATTAGTATGTGCTAAAATACCCTCACATATTTGTCCGTAAGGAGAATTTCTCAGTCATTAGGAGGAAGGGGATGACTTAAGTATGGAACTGTTTTTTTCTTCACTTAGGACTGCATAAAGATTGCTTGTCCATGTTCGTATGCACCCAATAGTTTTTTCTATTTCTGTTAATGCTTGTACCCCACAATATTCCAAATTTACAAAGAGCAGGTTAAAATTTTCTCTAAGGCTAAAACCAGTATTCATTAATTAAAATTCCTGACTAACAGTGTCATCTTGCTTAAATTGTTTTTTCCTTTTAATTTATGTTTTTCACTTAAATTATTATAATTAAGTAAATCTTAGGTACTCAGGAGTTCAGCAATATATATATTTTTTACCTTACCATCATACAATGTGCCTGAATATTCATCTCTAAGAAAGAATTTTAATTGCTTTAAACTTCCACATATGAAATAACTATAATGCTTGTAGTTGTACCTTATCCTGAGATAATTAGTCATAATATTCCATTAGTGGATATATAATCAAATTAAATAATAATATATTTTCAGCCTTTTTTAATTTTAAAGTTCTCACAACCTAACTATGTACATATATATATGTGTCAACTTTAATATTTTAATCTTTATTTGATTTTAATTAATTTCAATTCAATTAAATTTAATAAATACCATATAATTAATATGTTAACATTAAACAGGTTTAATATACTTTAATTTTTTTAACAAGTCCTTCTAGTAGCAATGTTTGGCTGTTTTAATGTCCAAACTGCTGAAATAATGTCTACCCTGCCAGTGTAATGCTTTGACCTATTTCTTGAATTCTTGAAGATAATTTAGGAACAGTGCATGCCAGGGCCCTTTGAACTTGCCATTTATATGTCCTATATGCATAGAGATACTGAATATAAGACTTTATCACTTTTGCTAATGTCTTGTTCATTGATTTTGACACTTTAGGAAATCACCTAAGATGTGCAATATTTCTGACTTCAGGAAGAATCATGTTTCTTCAGAGGCTTGACAGAGTAGGCTGATACTGCTCATGTGTTTAAAGTTAACAATATCCATAAAACTTTTACTCAGCTATAGCACGTTTTGCAGCACGGTATTGTTGTTGGCCTGCTGTTCATTTTACTTTTTCCCCCACACACATTCTGGAATTTTAATCAAACAACAAGTAGGTAAATCAAAAAAGACATTAGAGGAAAAATATCTGCATACAGTAGCTTTTGGGTATACCATACAAAACAGGAACCTGTAGTTATTATACGGCACAACACAGCTGACAAACAAGATAAACTAAGATCTTTCGAAGTATATAATATTAATTTTGAGTTGCCTGTGTCAACAAGAAAGAATTATATTATACATTGATGGCTCCATGCTAAGGTCATCACTCGCTAAATGGATACTGATTCACTTAATCACAATTTTATATTATTATTTGTCTCATTGGCTGTGAAAAAGACAGTCCCTGAGGAGACAAATCTGAAGAGCAAGATACCATTGTACTTCTAATCTGAAACAGAAATGAAGCAATGCAAAATATATAGTTTCAGCCTCAGGCTACTTTTTTGTGTGTGATGAATTCTTTTATATGCAAAAATTTCACTTTAAGGGCTAAGCAGTCAGAACATTTAAATCAAATGATACCCAAACAATGTTCAAATTAACACCCACAAAAATATATCTATAGAATAAGAGACATCAATGAAGTAAATATAAATCCTTGATATACTTGAGTCCACCTGATGTAAGAGGTTGAGCAAAAGCAGTGTAACCCTGAAAACAGATCCTTATGTAAACTTCATTGATGTTTGCTATGTTTTTTTCTGAGTAAATAATAATCATAATCATAATAAACAATAATCAGAATCGCTTTTCTAATGTTGAGGTTGGATGCTATTCTTATGACCAACATAAAATGTAGCAGCAATATCAGGCCCCACATGAAAAGAAATTTTTAAATGAGGCCAAGGATCTTTATTCCATACAGTCTGCTTGTTAAATATGTTTTGTTTAGTTTAATTCCTCTTCAGAATTTCATTTTTAGAAAAGGGAATATTTACCCCTTAATCCTGGGGACAAAATATCCCTATGCTTCAAAAAAGAAGTTTCAACACGGTGAATTCTCAGTGTTAAGAAAAGATAGCTATGAGAAATTGAAGTGTTTCAAAGAGAAGCAGCCAAGAATTTACCCTGGAGAACCAAACTGCAGAATCATAGTGAGAGTCCACACAAAGGAGTACAGACTAAATGTACTTTCCAGAGACCTAATAATAACATGGAAGACTCTGTAATAGAGATTTAAGTTATTTGTGAAATAATGAAGAGAAAAACCTTCAAATACCATGAGAGTAAGACATCATAACGAAGTTCAATATAAATCAATAACCTAATTTGCCTCACCATGGTAAAAGGGGTCCTTTTTAGATCCTAAAAATGGTTGTGATGGATATAACAAGAATGTTCTCTGCACATTTTCTCATGTGCAAACGCAGTCATCATATTCATGTCTTAAAATCTAGAAGTATAATATAGTATGTGGAGCAAGTGATGGAAAATAATAGATTTTTTTTATGTCTACACTAACACCCACTTTTTTCTATTAATAATATTGCCATTTTTGTAATTTTTTTCTATTATGATTGAGTAAGAATTCTGACTGATTGGTTTCTGAAAGTGTTCAGCCACATGCATGCAGCATTGATGGGTGCATCTCAAACTTGTTTTTTATATAGGAGAAAACAACATGTAAGATAATTTTATTTCAATTTATTTGCAACTGGGAAAAAATAAAATTATATTTTCGATTTCTGTTTCAACTTCTGAAGTTTTTTGAGGTTTCAACTGAAATGATGGTTCAGATACTCTGATGCCCAGAAATGGTAAGGATGTTTGTTGTTTAAGGAAAGGTGAAATAAAATATGTTACTGGAGTTCCTCTGCTTGTTAAACAAAGCCCTTCAAATACCTTCATTCATTCACTGGGATCTAGTGATCTAGTAATCTAGTGATGTCGTGAAGAACCACTGATAAAAATTTCAAAACATGTTGATGCTACATTAAGTATTTACTGAAGCAACTAAGACAAAAGGTGATGGATTTTGGTTTTGGTTTGGTTTTGTTTGGTTTTTTGGGTGTTTTTTTCCTCTAGTTTGAAAGAGTATTCTAATAAAGTAGAAGTTTTATTTACTACAATCAGCAGCTGCTTTGTTTTTTTCTCCATTTGATTCTACACTGCTTCCTTTGTTCTACCAGAATGTTCAATGTTAAGTGGTCCATGTATAACAGGCAAGATTTATGGTTTAAGGTGGGGGTTTATGCAGTCTGGAATATTTAAGAGAAAGAGTACTCTCTGGATATTATGCTTAATTCTATTTAAATACTTACATGTTTTCCTTATGATCAACTAGTTTTCCTTGGGCATATGTAGATTGTTATAATTTAATTCTGTGATTTCTTAAAAAAATAATAAATATTACAAAATTTTGTTTTGTCGTAATTTTGTACTATGGCTATTGTTTACCTTTTCACTGAGTGTTTCAGAGGACATAACAAGTTCTTCATAATAATTATTATGCATGAATCCTGAAATATAAAAATAACAGATGATATTTTGATACCCAGAATATTTCACTAATTTAACTTAGAACTTAGGGGGTTTATCCCCTTTCAAAAAAAAAAAAGGAAAAATAATTACTAAATAAGAAAAATAATGTTTATATTTTAAATTATTGTAATTTTTTTTTCTGTAATAGAAAGTGAATTAATTGTGTTGTGAAATCTGTTATTGAAAAGAAAAATAGAGCTAGCATTCATACGTGAATTCATTCTTTCTAAGACAGGTCATCACACATATCTTGGTTAAATTAGGCTTATTTATGGGCATATTATTTTTTTAATCTAAAAGAACATATCATTTGACTCAAAATGCTGTAATATCTTCTCTCATAAGTTTATGAAAATCCTGAGTATTAATCAGCTTTCAGAAACATAAACCAGAAAAAAAATTAAGAGTGAAGAGTTAAAATAATGATCCTAGTTTGTAAGTGGGAGTAAAAATTAAATAACTCTGGAAAAATTAATCTGAAAATATGAATACAGCTTTTATTTTTCAGTTTTTTAAAAACAAGTGAGAAGTGTATCTTTCTCATTGCTCATTTTCTTTTTATGTAATGTTACTTTTTCTCTAAGAACTGATTTTTACTGATGCTGTACTGCCTTGTTTTTTGTGGTTGTTTATTTTTTTGTTTGTTTCCTGCCTTTTCTGTTTAATTTTCTCTCAGTTACTGACTGATTTGCTGCAGATGCTGTTATTAATCTCAAATGGTGTATGGGGCTATATAATTTCTGCAGGGTTCAGTTCACAAAATGGTTTGCAAATTAAACAGAGCACTCTGGAGTTTCTGGACTGGAAAAATATTTTGAAAGTTTAAGTGTAGATGTGGCTTCCAAACCTTTAAACTCTTAATTAAGTACTTATTATTTCTAAATCATAGTACTTTAGAACACATGGGGTGGTCAAAAGGTGAAAAAAGCACTGAAGTACTGACAATAAAAAAAAAGTGAAATGTAAAACTCATACACAGGAAAAAAACCAATATAGAACCATGTAGCAGTACTCAGGAGTTAAAAAAATCTCTGACATGTGTATATATGTATAGACACACATAAATTTTGGCAAGAATTTATCATTTCTACTTTCCTCTGTAACATGTTGTGGGTTACAAGAAAAAGATCTGTTTATTTTCCCTAGTAGGGAAAATCCTACCCTAGGAGTTACTCCTAATAGTAGAAGCAATGCCGTACTTCACAAAATTTGGACATATATTAAGCCTTGGGCTTTAGTAAACCTCTGATTGAACATGCCAGACTATTCACAAGTGGTATCACAATGTTTCTTTACCAGCTCTGACATGCAGGTAATCCATCTACATTCAAAGCAGATCTGTCTACTTCCCAGAATGTATGTGCTTCGTGAATTGAAAATAAAGCCATAGTAGAACAGCTATGAGAGCTATGTACTAGCAAATAGACCACTGAAAGAAAGAAAAAGGCAAGGAACCAGTCTGATACCATCTTAACTGCAAAAAGGCTATGTGAGTTTAAATTGCACATACCCTCCCCCTTCCAATATTAATTTTTTTTTCCCTTGAAGTTAACATACTTGTTTAAATTTTTCAGTTGCTTTACTATACTGCACAAATAGATTATTGATTTGAAATTCACCCATCCTAAAGCTAGTTCTAATTAATTTCATTTCCAAAAGCATGGATAAAACTCAGCTTCAAACTCCAGATATTTAAATTCAAGTCTACAAACAGGTGACCAAATGTTAAGTACCAGCATGTGAGTTAGTATGACCTCATTACACAGTAAATGGATCTAGTCAGTATAGTGGAATTCAGTCAGCTATTCAGCTCACGCTAAAGTGGACACATAAAGCAGACACACAGGGCAGGATACATTTGCCTGATTATAGTAATTTAGTGTCATTGGAGATGCCCAAAGATATCTATTATATACAGCTAAGGTACTTCGCCTGTACAGGTTTGGCAGATAGGAAACGTTACTTGTGGCAGACCCTAGCTGGAAGCCTAACAAGAAAATTGCTGAATTACCTCTATAGTAACTGGAAAGATATTGTTGCCTCAGAAAACCAATTCATTCCATATGAAGGTGAATCTCTGAGACAGCTACCATGAATCATCCTCTGAAATACTCACATATGACTTCAGAGACAGTATAGCCAGTTAATGGACATTAAAATTACCTACCTTCTAACCAATAAATTGGCAGGCTTAAAGTCACATGAGATTAATCCCACAACTGCAGATATAGATTGTGTGCTTTGTTTGCATATGTATTTTAGGTGAAATTTGAATATCATTAGTAGTAGTAGTAGTAGTAGTATTCTGGCATCTACACGGCATGCCTGCAGTTCCAAATAAACTATGTCCTCTTCACACTCAAGATATGATTTTCTCATTGTCTGTATAACAAAAATGTAAAAATCTTTCCTTAGGCAAAACAATTGATATCCTTAAAATATAACCTAGAGGTTTTGGGGGACAGTTAACTCCAAGACACCTGCTACTAGGTAGTGCGTATGAAATTGCAGTGTGTTTGGTTCTGTCTGTCTTACACAATCTTCTAATATTTTAAGCATGATTTTCACTTCAAATCATTCATTCTTCTTTCACTCCAGGGGCGTGTAACACATTTGCTCAAATTCACGTTATAATAAACAATAACAAACACATGCTCTGTGAGAGGTGAATTCAGAACAGTGTGAATATGAGCCACTCTGCCATACCTTCACCAAGGATACTTATTACTCCTTTGGCAAATGTATTTAACAAGCAGACACAGCATACATGTCCCTATTGTGAACAATTACTTCAGCGTGATTGCACCAACACAGAGAAGAAAATGCTGATCTTCATTAAAAGACTTTGCTATCTGAGATACAAAGAAAATAAAGATACAGACAAAGGAGAACTTTGTGACAAATGAATGATCCTATCTAGTATAGTAGGCAGTGATTTTAACTTACTAGTCACATCGTTGCCCAGATGCTTCCATGTAGCATTTAAAAATAAATAGATAAAGTTAAAGAAAAGAAAAAACCTGATATTTTAAAGACAACCATAACGTACCCTTGCAGGTGTTTACAGGAAGCCCTTTCCTAATGAAGGGATAACAACAAATTTTAGTTATATATGAGACAGAATTTCTTTTGTGGGTGAAACTACCAAAGATAACAGGTACATCTGACAAGTAGAGGAGTGGACACATAGGCCTGAGAGAGCCCTGTAACAAAGATAGGCCCATTAGGATGTACACAAAAAGTATAGCTGGTTGCCTGGCTGAGTAAGGACCTCTTGGTGAGATTAGTGTGTGAAGGAAGTGCACAGGTAGTGGAACCAGGGACATGTAGGCTGGGAATAATGTAGTGAAGCTGCCTGAATGTGCAGAGATGGCATCAGGAAAGCTAAGGCACAGTTGGATCTGAATTTGGCAAAGGTTGCAAGGAATAAGGGCTTCTAGAGGTATATTGGCTGGAAAAGGAAGATTAAAGAAATTGTACACACACACACACACACACACACACACACACACACAGAGTAAATAAGAGAGGAGAGCTGGTGACAAGTGACTTAGAGAAAGCTGAGGTGCTCAACAATTTTTTTTTTTTAACCTGAGTTTCCAATAGTAATCTCTTTTCTCACATCTCTCAAGACACTGACACTCATGGCAGGGACTGAAGGAATTAAGTCCAACCCATTATGGGAAAAGATCAGATTTGAAACCACTAGAGGAACCTGAATATACAGAAGTCCGTGGGATCCAATGACATGCACCTCATGGTTCTGAGGGAATTGACTGATGTGGTTGCCAAGTCACTCTCTGTCATACTTGAAGTCATGGCAGTCAGGTGAAGTCCCCAGGGACTGGAAAAAGGGAATTTTGCACCCATTTATAAAAATGGGTAAAAAGGAGGACACTGGGAACTACTGACCAGTCAGGCACAGTTTAGTGCCCATCTAATCATGGAACAGATCATCTTGGAAGACATGTAGAAACGTATGGAAGGCAGGGAGGTGATTTGAGACAGCCAACATGGTTTCACCAAGGGCAAATCGTACCTGAATAATCTAAAGTCCTATGATGCAGTGACTGCATCAGTGGACAAAGGAAGAGCTACAAATATCATCGACCTAGACTTCTGTAAGGCTTTTGATACAGTCCCCACAACATTCTTAACTCTAAATTAGAGACATATAAGTTTGATGAATAGACTGTCAGATGGATAAGTCATTGGCTGAATGGCTTTGTCCAAAGAGTTACAGTCAATAGTTCGATGTCCAAATGGAAATCAGCAGTGAGTGGTGTCTCTCAAGGGTCCATGCTGGGACCAATACTGTATAGCATCTTCATGGGTGGGACTGAGTGCACCTTAAGCAAATTTATGGATGACACCAAGCTCAGTGGTGCATTTGATGCACTTGAGGGAAGGGATGTCATCCTTGGGATGATGGGACCTTGACAGGCTTCAGGATTTGGCCCCTTTAAACCTCATGAAATTCCAGAAAGCCAAGTGAAAGGTCCTGCACTGGGGTCAGGGCAAACACCAGTGTCAGTAGAGGCTGGGTGATAAATGCACTGAGAAGACTTGGGGATACTAGTGGATGAAAAACTGAATCCAGTAATATGTGCTTGCAGCCCAGAAAGCAAATCATATCCTGGGCTGTACAAAGAAAAAAAGCATGGCCAGAAGGTCAAAGGAGGTGATTATCTCCCTTTTCTCTGCTATTGTGAGACTCCACTTGGAGTACTGCACCCAGTTCTGGGACTCTAGCACAAGAAAGCCATGGACCTGTTAGAACAGGTCCAGAGGATGGCCACAAAAAAGGTCAGAGGGCTGGAACACCTCTCCTTGTGAAGACAGGCTGAGAGAGTTGGGGTTGTTCAGCCTGGGGAAGAGAAGGTTCTGTGGAGACCTTATTGTGCCCCTCAGCACTTAAAGGAAGATTATAAACCAGATGGAGAGAGACCTTTTACCAGGACCTGCAGTGATAAGGCAAAGGGTAATGGTTTTAAACTGAAAAATAATAGATTTAGATTGGATATAAGGAAGAAATTCTTTATTATGAGGGTAGTGAGACACTGGAAAATGTTGCCCGAAGAATCTGTGGATACCCCGTAACTGGAAGTGTAGGAAGGGTCTTTGAACAACTTGATCTAGTGAAAGATGTTCCTGTCCATGGCAGGTGACAGACTGGATGATCTTTAAGGTCCCTTCCAACCCAAACCATTCTATGATTCTATAATTCTCAGAGGTTTACTAAAATAAGCAGAAATTTATGAAGAAACAAGAGAGTGAACACAATAATGAAACCTAGGTCAGAACACAGTTTCAGACATTATCTCTTTCAATGAAAACAGGAAGCAAGTCAAAGGAGATAGCAATCATTTGAATGCTTATAGATGTTAAAGCATCTAGAAAGAGGTCATCAGGAAATCTAGCAATAGAATTTTCAGGTATTTCTTAATCTGTAAAATGCTTTACTGATAAATAGAATTCAGATAATACAAAAATATGTACAGCTTATTTTATGAAGTGTTAATCCCTGAAGGATCTGGTCCAGCAAAATATTTTACAGATTTTTGGTAATGTGCAGTTCTCCTATGCCCCTCACTTTCTCTCAAGATAATTTGAGAAAGGAAGAAGCATAGTGAAGTAGATTAAAAACACTGTAAATGAAGAACAGCACTAAGTGTCTTCCCTCATGTATGTCTCTATTTAGAGAGTGTTACTAAATAATTATAAAATAGAGAATAGTTACTAAATTACCATTTTAAAACACATATGTTAGTATTTAAGATCACAAGTAGTCATCACTAAATGTTGTTTTACATAAGCCTATTTCAAAATAACCTCTAAACACTATGAATATTTTATGCCCACATTTGTTACAGAACTCGATAGTTTACTGAAAAACAACTGTCACACTTACAAAATGCAATCAAAATATTACACAGTATAATATACTGGGTAGATGACAAATGTATCAGTTTATCTCTATGGAAATATATCCAAAATTATTCTGTACAATTCCATGCTGCTTTCAGATGTATAAAAAGATGAAAAATATTCAGTGTTGGTTTTCCTTCCTGTTTAGATGGTGGTGTTTTGTGTTTTTTTTTTTTTTTTAATTGTACTATTCTGAACATTTTTTCCTGTCCTTTCAGTACAGATGGTAAATCAGACATCCAACTTCACATATGCACACTCGAAAATACCATGACAGATTTTCTTCCAACCATACAACCATAGAAATGATCAAATAAGGTCAATTACTGTCTGTAATTAGGTGATTCATTATATTTTGTAAGGATTAACTGGTACCGTAGAAACAATATTTATAGACTTTATGAGGACTGACTGCATCCCAAAGGCATGTAGATATGTATATACCAAAACCTCATTTTTGTATATTCATAAGAGGAAGATTTCAACAATGTGCTTATTTTTACCTGTCTTTATATAAGATACAAGTTTTCTCATGCACATCTAAGAAAACGAAAGAAACAAAAAATCTCTTCACTGTTAAGAATCTTGTAAAGACATTTATATTAGTAAAACTGTGGTAGGAAAAATTAACAAGTATATTGATCACAAGCCTATTTTGTTTACGTTGTAGCTCATTAATCAGCACTATTGCTGCTTCTTTACCCCCTCCCCGACACTAGCTATATAAAAAGTGTTAAGATCTTCAGAATTTTATTTTTTACATGTTTTTAAATATCACATCAAATTATGCCTGATATTTTTAGAATGAATATTCAGCTAACAAAGTGAGATGAAACTCTGATTTGTAAAATAGTTACTTAAGCCACTCCAATCTCATATCATAGAATCATAGAATTGTTTAGGTTGGAAAAGACCACTGAGATCATCAAGTCCAGCTGTTAACCCAGGACTGCGTATCTAACTTTAAGAAGTTTTGTTATGTTATTTGTATAGACACAAATTTAGACTTATCTATAGAGTAGAAATTCATTATACCTCAATAAATCTTCCCTTACTTGAATCTTTCCTGTTTGTTTTTGTTTGTTTGTTTGTTTGTTTGTTTTTCTTTGTCCAATTTAATATATATGGCATGTGTGGAAAGGTTAAACTTTCATTAAAATTTTAGTCCAGTTGGCTTCAGGATAACTTATAATATTAAGCAGATTAATTTGTTTGAACAGGAAATAGGAAGAAGGTAATTTGTATTACCACTGATTTTGCTAGGAGAAATGTCTCTGAATGGAATGATATGGCATGCATTTCAACCAACAACATGTGATATGTTTTTGCTGATGAGTTAGGTCTTCTAGGTGGTAGCTCAAATACACTGAGGAAAAAGACCAAATGACTGTGCATCATTAAACACTGCTCTGAAATAAATATATTTTTTAAAAATCTGAGAACTTCTACAACCCACATTTTAAGACTTAAATCTATTGTATTAATCATGTATAATCACGATTCAGCTAACATAATTCAGGAGCACTGTGTAAGCCACTTGATGTAACAGGAAGGAAATATTGTGCCAATTACAAGTGAACATACTGGTTTGTCTCACAGAAAATTTAGAAAATTTAATTCAGAATTTACTCTTTTCTTTTAGAATCATAGATAGCTGGAGATCATTTGGTCAAGTGATTCACAGAAACCAGAACAAACATAAAAGTTACATCAGGTTGCTTGGCAGTTTGTCTACTCAAGTTCCGAATGTCTTCAATAATACATATTCCAATTCTCTGAGTTACCAGTTCCAGTATATGTTCACATTGCTTTTGAATATTTTTTTACCTACATCTGTTCAGAATTTTATTCATGCACCTTGTATCTGGTGCCTCTCATCTTCTCACTGTGCATTCCAGAGAAAATTTTGGCTCCACCTTCTCTATAGATATCTATCAGGTAGCTAAAGACTAAAGAGCTAAAAGTTAAGGTCCCCTTAGTATTTTCTTAAGGCTGAATGAACCCATCTATCTGAACCTCTCCAGCCTTCACAGGGTGTCAGTGGCCCTCCACTGAATTTATTCCAGTTTGTAAATGTTTTTATTGCACTAAAAAGCACTGAATAGGACACAGTACTCCAGACTCAGAAATACTGAGTACAGGAGGAAAAAATGCTTCCCTCTTCCTGTTGGATAATTCTTTCTAATACAGCTAAGACCACCACAATAACATGCATTTGGCCTTTATTATCTTGGGACCATACCGTTGATTTAATTTTAGCTTGCTGTTACGAGGATTTTAGAACCTTTTTGAAAAAGCTGCATTCCATACAGTTCACATCCATCCTGTGCTGTGTGGGGGGGTTACTTCATCCCTGGTACAGAACTTTTCATTTGCTTTTATTGAACTTCATGAGGTTTCTGCTAGCCCATTGCTTCAGCTTTTCCATGTCCCTCTGACTTGCAGCCCTGGCCTCCAGTGTATCAGCTGTTCCCTCCAACTTGGGTATTTTCATGCTAACATAGTGTTTGACTTTCTCACATGGTGGCACTAGGTACTGGGACATGGGAGGCATGAAAGAACATATTACCAGTAAATAGAGAAGAAAAGAAAGCCTGAAGTACCCCAGTCATTGTTATGTCCTCTTATCTCCCTTCCTGCCTTTTCCTCTAGCCCCTTTTCTACTTCTTCTTCTTCCCCCTGTTGCCCCCCGCCGCCTTTTCGCTTGCAGCACAGCATCTGATATTCTCACCCCTAACAGTGGATGTGAAAACCAGGAATTCACCACAGGTACAGACTGGTTTCTTAAAAGTATCTGAGAGTAAATGCCCAGGCAATATGCAATATTAAGTGGTATCAACTGATAACAACTAAGATTTCCAGATAGATCAAGAATTTCATCTGCCTAAAGTTATCTGAAAGAAAAGGCCAAATTATATGTAAGATTCATCAAAAATGTCATACCCAACTTACAAAATAAAATTCTGTAGGATACAATATTATGTAAAAAAGAACACATGTAAAGTATAAGGACAGAAGAGACAGATTTGTGTCCAAAATAGGTTTTTCCTATGCTCTAACACACAGAATTGTTCATTAAAAAGAGAACCTTAAAGTTCTTTCTGGTAGACATATATTAATCCTATTGAGGGCAGTTATTATTTTTTTTCTTGGACACTTTACTTCCTTTTCTTTTTTCCTTCCTTACATCATTTTATATGCTTTTGAATTATATGGCCATATGAACAGTTAGCATTACTATTCCAAATTAATATATATAAGTAAACATTTTTCTGGATTTTATTTTGCTGCTTAACAGGCATATAAGAATGTTAAACTCAGTGGGTTCTACCATAAGAAAAACAAACAAAAAAAAACCAACAAAAGACTACAATGACTTCAAACCTCTACCGGTTAAAGACTTTGACATCTGAAATATTTTTTTTTTTTAAATTAAGAATAGTAACATCAATCTACTAATGTTACTTTCCACGTTAGAACTTTTACTAGTACTATTCTACTTCTTTACTTGTATATCATCAGGTTAATTAAACTGGAATATCTAATGTTACAACTGAAATAATATATGGAATTATATTTCTCTGTGATGGCAGTGTTTAAAAATCTGAAGAATAAGGCTAACTTTGAATTTTAAAACGAAATCTTAAACTTCAACACAACAATCATGTCTTACACTATTTCTGAATATTTAATGCTGTGAAGTCGATAACTGTATAGTTGGCACTGATTGCTATGGTCTTCAGTGTTTCTTAGGCATGGAGGTCAAGGTGATCAGACTTAAGAGCTTTAATTTTCTAATAAGGTATATTGGAGGGAAAAAACAAACAAACAAACAAACAAAACTAAAACAAAAAACCTGAACCCCAAGCAAAAAAAACCCAAACCAGTAGAAACTCCAAAAGGATCTTGGAGCAAAGCCTGGGAATTTTTCACCTACAGTAGCATTACAGTCAATTATTTCAGGAGCAAAGAACTATCTTACTTTTTCTCCTCTTACTCATATTAACATTGTTTCATGTTTCCCGGTTCTCACCAAGATGGTTAGAAGGAAATCTGTTCAAGCAGCTTGACATTTTGCAGAAGATTTTTTGTTTGTCTTTTAAAGGTATTGGTATTTACATACTGTCTTAAAAATGTTATGCTTTGATGTCAAAGTAAGATTTAATGTTCTTATTCCAGAGACAATGCAGCTCTAAAACATTAATCATATACTTTTCATGAAAATATTCCATTTTCCCAAATAGCATTGTTAATAATTGTTTGACTTACTGCTATTAATTAGTTGAATACTAAATATTTATTTAAAATTAAAACAAAGATTCACTCCAAATCCAGTATGTACTCTACATCATTGTATTTAATAGAAAATTTGCTATTGAGTTCAGTAAGCTTTGTCTCAAGCTTCATTAAACACAATAGGTAATACTGTAGTGATTAATAACATTGCTTTAAATTAGTAAAAACGAACAACCAAACTTTGTTAAGCATGAACAGTTGCTTTGCATAGAACATAAACTGAGGTAAAATAATAACAAAATTTATAATTTAAAATTGAGTGGTAAGGCCTTGAGAAGAAAAATAAAACAGAAAATATGTTACTACCTTGGTGCCTCCTGAGATGTTTTCATACTGACACTAGACAGTGTGCTGCCAAAAGAAATAGATAGAGTTCCTGGGATAATCGAGACTGCTGAAATAGCTTGATGAAGATTATAACTCACATTATAGAGGACTATTCACCCAGGCACTGAACAGACACGGTGAAGGGAAACTATACTGAATTCTGCAATGGAAAATGCAGTAATGTGTTTAACCAAATGTCTTTAAAAGAAGAAAAACACCAGTGATGATAATGAAAACAGGAAAACAACTAGATACAATTTTGACAGAAGAGTCAAAAAAAGTGGCATCTGTAAAAAGACAATCATTCTGAGAAAATTAATTTATGGGTTTCAGTACCACAGACTTAGTAAAAGTCAAAGCACAGTTTGTAACTGCTGGAATTTGGTAAAAACAGAGAGTTTACACAAGTGAGTATAACAGATAAGATTAAAAATATAAAAGCAGCTACATTGAAATTAAAAAGACATTCTTGCTTCAATCAACAGTAATACGTTTTACTGATTTTGTCTTCTGTTCTAGACAGCTTTTAGCTTTCAGTTGGGGTTTTGCTATTTAACAGTACAGACAAGGCTATAAAATCTATGTTTAAAGCCATTTGTAGAGGGTATCTAAAAGTATACAGAAACTTAAAACCCCCCAAACCCTTAAATATGCTTCATAAATTAATATCAAACTATTGACAATTTCCTAGCAATAGGTTGAACTCAATCAGATACAGCTCAGAAAAAAAAAATCAAAGGAAACATTTGAACTATCTTAATCAGCATGCCTAAAATGCTTGTGCTATCATCAGTGGTAAGGAAAATCCACTTTCTTCTTTTGCATGTAGGTCAAAACCTGAAAATTTGCTTTATAAAATCATGGAAATATAGCACACCAAGCCATTTCAATGTCCAACATGCAGGGACAATATACCAAAACCTTCTGTTTCTATATTTTGATTTTATATGATTCTTCAATTTTAAAATACTTAAGGACATTGTAACTACTTCTGAAAAAAATGTGTGGGGAAATGAATGGTGCACATTTTGATAGAATATATATATATATATATATAAAATATATAAAGTCCTTAAGCCCTGATCTGTTGAAACACTTCAGGATTTACTTAAAGTGAAAATATTAGTAGTCTGACTGAAGTCAGTAAGCCTAATTGTACCAACCATCTCTTTCTGAATTTCTGGGGTATATTTCAAAATATATTGAAGTTTCATTGTTTTATTTTAAAAGCACTTCATCTGAATACATTCTTAAAGTAAAAAAAAAAAAAAAAAAAAAAAAAAGTATTCTGTCTAAATTTCATTTTACTTAGTTTAGATGTCTATCAAAGATCTAAAATAAGAGAAGTAGGTTTAAGTTCCTCCAACTTTCAGCACACAGAGACAGCCAGAAAGGGGAGAAGTGCTGCTATGGAGTGCTGCTACAAGTGAAAATAAGATAAATTATGACTAACTCTTCCACTATGTAGTCTCAGCTGAGAGTTACTGCATTATCTGATAACTTTATGACAGACTAAAACACTGCACTGATCAGTCAGGTCTGTTGTTCCTTCACTGAAATACACATTATTGGCAACTGTGTATACGTGCATATACACAATTAGAAAATTAAAGATTGCTATGAAAAGTGTTTAGAAGACTGACAAGTCAGGCACATCTTAAAGTTTAAAAAAATAGTTTTACTCAATTAATTCATTTACAGCACACGGTGTAAATGGTTAGCTCTTACAAAATATTAGTCATTACGACCTATACAAAACTGATAAATTCTAACTATAATAGCCTAAATTAGCAGTGACTATATAGTACCATGCCATAAAGCCAACACTGAGGGCTACTGTCTGTGACAGTCCCCAATTGCAGAGGTCATGATGATCAGATTTGAGAGCTCTTTGGTGAGACAAGTCAGTATAGAATTGAACTCGTCTTGTTTCCTCTTCATCTTTGCTCAGTCATCCTTGGGTTTGTTTCTAGCATCTCTGCCAGAGAGGGTATCTCATCTGCTTCCAGTAATGCTTGTCTTTGTTTTAGTTTTGCTAGATATGCTTCTTCTGTGCTCAGTAGAAATTCTGTCTATTCCAAGTCCTAATCCCAAAGCAAGCCTTGTGCTTTTCTTGTTCTTTGCTCTTCCTCTTGCAATTTCTCCTAATTCAGTCCTTGTTTATAAGTTTTTGCACACTTCCTAAGTACAACTACATGTTTTTATTTGCCTCTTTGTTGGTCACATTGCTCACATATTTATGTAAAATGCTTATTCATTGTATCTAGCTATACCATTGCAATATTACAAAATACTTAAATATGGTTGTGGCTTACACCATCTTAGCAAGCTTACATTTGATTTCAAAGTAAACTAATTTCAATTATATGCTGATTAATGGAGTTTTAATTTATAGGTGTCACAGGCCTCTCTTTTAGCTACATATTGAATGCTTCTAATTTTCAACTCATTAAAATTAGGCTGTCTTAATGATTTATAGTCTTAAAGTCATATAGCTCTTTCTTAGAATTTCCTAGTTCTTTCCTAAAATTTCTTCAATTAAGTAGTTTTACAAGCTCTTCTGGAGTAGCTGTCGACCAATCATACATGTGTGTATGATTCTATGATAGAAAATAAACATATTGTCCTTGTATTATTAATTAAAACTTCACATATTCAAAAGTCACATTATAAGTTATTACAATTTGTTAGACTATTTCCTGTCCTTTGTTTGTGTTTGTATGTCTTCTAACAGAGCATGTTACAGATTTTGTATCTGTATCTGAAATACAGATTTTCAGGTCCTCATATCTCATAGCATATTTCATAGCAGCCAAATTTGCAGTTCTCAAAGCCTGCAACTCAACACTACTCTCCTAGTCTTCCTTGTTTGTCCCTGGCAGAAAGACCAAGCATAACATATGGATTTCTTTTTCTCTGTCTTCTGCCACACAGTCGAATCCCAGAAGCTTTCTAATCTGCACTCCACTGTTCCTGTTGTTCCATGATCATGTTCAGAGGCTTGCCTGTATTTGCAATTCAGGATAGCTCTGCAGGGTTCTACACTCCCAGTGCATTTTATCCAAATTGCACTCTTAAACACTTATATCCAGAAAAACCTCTTTTGCATCTGTTATGATGTTGGTCATGACAAAAAATCAGAATACATCTGCCCTGACCTGATATATGACCATAATTATCCACTTATCAGTCTAAATGCATAAATACAGACACTTAAATGTTCAGAAAACATAAAGGATGAAGCTGTTTTCTTCTCTATGTAACAGCAAATGTGGAGCAAACACGGGCTTTAAAGAGTATCAAACAAGGAGCAAAAAACCAAGAGTAACAGGCTTGAAGCACCATACAACTTGTTTAGGTTGGAATGAATAAGAATAGACAATGATGAGGGCTCCTTGAATCATCTGGAAGGAACCTAATTAATGCTTTACATTAATTAAGCAATCCCTACCTAACAAGAGTGTACTCAATTATGTGCTTAAATCCCATGCTTACGTATTTTGCTAAACTGCACAGTGCTAGCGTACATGCCTTTGGCAGAGTAGACAGGGATATTTTTAACTAAACAGATTTACATCAGAAAATGCCAATTTATCTGAATCATTCTTCTCCCTACCAAGAACAAATCAGTTCTGATGAAACAGTAATTGGGGGAAAAAAAGACACTGAAACATACAAAAGCAGCCTAGCAGACATCGCTGCAGGCCATAAAATGAACATGAGTGGAAACATCTTACGGTGCATTCCTTCCCTCCCAGCCACCATTGGCTGCCTTCTGGGGTCCAGCAGGGGAGGACAGCAGGTGCCCCCCAAAAAACCCCATGACACAAAGGGCTGTTGTGTGTCTTCAGCCTCAGCCCACAGTCTGTCCAGCCATTGCCACCAGTGTCAGTTATGTCAGACAGTGGGGAGGGAGAGCAAACCTGCTCCAACTGGCCCCATCCAGACAAGGCTGCCCTGGTCCCCTGAGGGAGACCTGCCCTGTCTATGTCAGGTTGAACCACAGGCACCACCACTGCCACCGCGAGAGTGGGTGTACAAGAGTGGGGCTTCTAAGAATTCTCCAGAGGCAGTGTTTTTAAAATTCTGCCAGTCATCCTTCATCCTTTGATGTTTTTCAGACTTCCATTTTCTGTAAAGAAGCCAGTCTTAGTGCACTCAGCTGATGGAGTTCCTAATACTATTGATAAATACTGCATCTTCAATAATAATAATAATAATAATAAAAAAACAAACAACAAGCTGAAGGGCAAGAAGATGATGAAGAGTGTTTCCTGATACACATTATTCTTAAAATACAGAATGCATCTGGAGTAAATTCCTATATATGCAAAATAGCTGTAGGACTTTAAATGGGTGGGGGTTTGCAGTTAAAGCACTAAAATCTTTAACAAATGTTCTGTCTCTGAAATTCATATTCTTTGGAGCTCTTCTGACTGCATGAATGAATTCATTGGTGAAGAAAGTGAACATTTTACTCTCTGAAGTCTTACAAGATGAATTAGTGGTCTCATTACTGAAGTAGAATGCCTTGGGGAAACACAAAGCCCATATACTAGTATTCTCCAGTGATGAATCTTGCTTGTCCAGGAGATCCTTTTGATAATTTGTATTTTGGATGCCTAGAAATGCCAAAATGTTTTCTACAGATTTATTTCTGTTGTAAAATCCTCTTTCTAAACCACATCATGGGAGTCCTTACAAATATCCACGTGAAGTCATTCAGCGACTATACTGCTGATTAAGAGATTTCAGTTTTAGACTTGGGTAAAGTTTCTTTATTTTCAAGTGGGTATGATCAGTGATTAGCAAACTCATTCACTCCCTGAAGTTTCCAACTAGGGTCTATTTTAAAGATGCAGGAAAAAAAGTTCATATTTGTCTCTTGAAACAGATGAAAATGTCTGTCAATGTTTATGTTAGAAGACAGCTTTTGCAGAACAGACATTTAGAAGATTTAGGTGTTTATTTGGTTTGGGTTTTTTTCCCCCTTGGATTTAAGCTTAGAGCAGCATTTCACTGCTAAATTAAAATACTGTGTCAGTACCTTTGTTCAAAGCTTCATATTAATTTTATAAAAATGCTGAAGAAATATTGTGCTTAGTTACTATGGCAATTGGTAGTTTATAAATAGAGATTGTAGGTTTTTGAAGACTTAAGTTGATAAGACTGTAATGAAAGCTATTAATCTCTGCCAGAAATAACACAGAATTGAATCACAGAATCGCAGAATGGCTGATGTTGCAAAAGACCTCTAAGGATGGAGACTACACAACCTCCCTGGGCAACCTATTCCAGTGTTCCATCACCCTCACAGTAAAAAAGTGTTTCCTGATGTTCAGTTGGAACCTCCTATGCTTTGTTTTGTGCCCATTGCCTCTGGTCCTGTCACTATGCACCACTGAAGACCTGGCTTCCTCTTCCTCTGTGTTCCCCACCCTTTTTCTCCACTTAGGGTTTTTTAATTGAGATCTTTGTTACTGAAATATAAGTAAGATCTGATTTTTTTTTTTCTTTTTTTTTTTTTTTTTTTAGAACAGTGGAGAGATTTATTTTTTGTTTCACTTGGATTAACTATGGTAATCTCTAGTTATACACACTCACATGCAGGCACATATATACTGTAGCATATGAAGGCATGGACTCAGGTCATGGTGCAACCAGAGACACTTTATTGTACAGAGACACTTGTACAAAAAAGCTCATATTTATATCTCTGAGCACAGATACAAATTCCAGCTGTATGTACCACCAGTCTCAGAGCAGAAAACATTCATGCAGTTACATAGCTATTTATCACTACAAGCATGCAAACACCTTTTGACTACTACATAAGCATGTTTATCTTTCTTAGTTTCCTTCACAATACGCAGCTGTTCTCTCATCTCCTGTCAGATCAGACATTCTCCATCCTCCTCTCATACATCTCTCTTCAGACATTCTCTATCCTCCTCTCCCGCAATGTACTTATCATGCTTCTACTTTTTTTTTTTTTTTTTTTTTCTCTGTTAGTCATATAAGATTGATTTTTCCAATTAAAGATCTTCAGAGGTAGCCACTCTTTAGAGGGCATGCTTCTGGAAGCTTTCAGGGGACTCTGCAGGCAACAGTTTCTGTTAGCTGTTTCTTGATTGACAAGTACATGATTGTAAGTTGCTTCCAGACAAGCTTGTTCTTGAATAAAGAAAGGGCCACCTCCAAGAGGGTTGTACCAGATGACCTCCAGAAGTCCCTTCTAACCTCAAGTATTTTGTGGTTCTGGGATGTCATTGTTCAGACCATGGTGTGCAGAGAGGGCATTGGCCTCTCCCTGGGTCTGGGAACCAGAGTGATGTTGCTTATAGGAAGCATACACTGTTCAAGACATTGAGTCATCATGTGCTGGATGAAATAAATGTTCTGTGTAATGTCAGGAGGCTATATAGGAGATCAAGGGTCTCCACAGTGACTCTGTGTGTCACAGAGAGGTGAGAGCCTGAGTCACAGAATGCAGTGGAGGTGGGACAGCTAGACACTACACTAGAATGAGTGATGGACAGCGACACAGGCTCGCTCCAGCAGTTGCCATCACAAGTCAGAATTACTTGCATTTCTGGTCTGTCTCCAGTAGCTGGCACCAGGTCCACTCATGACATTTGCCCCAGTAGTTGGCACTCCAGGCACAAATTCTGTAGGACCCTCTCTAGATCCAGAGAGCTATGTCCTCTCCAACTACTGGTGCTGGGACCCCCACTTGCTCCAGTAGCTGACGCCACAGAACACCGACATATTCTACTCACACACACAGAGGTGTCACCAGCAGCTGGCACTTAGTCCTTGCAGCACACATACACATAGCATAGAGAGATTACACAGAAAGAGCATTAAGAAGAGATGTAATAAGAAGATATAGGAAAACAGGACGGATTGTGATCAGGTGCAGGGCTCAGCCAGGCAAGCATACTGATCATCTATGCTTACATGCAGCCAGCCCCTTTTATATCCTTTTCTGTCTACCCACCGTCTTTGTTCCTCCCTGCTTCCCCTTCCCCTGCATGTCTCCTCAGGGGTACAGCTGTATCAGTCCTAAGCCCCTCCCAGCCTAGGGTACCCCTGGTTTACAGTCTTATCAGTTGCAAAGTCCAGATTGATCTCCCTGGAAGTGGTGCCCGTAGTTTCTGATAGCCCATCAGTTTCTATCAGCGGTAAGGTGTGTTTCTTATCGTTGTCACCACGTCTGTTTTGTCAGGTCCGTGTGTCTGTATATTTTGTTTCTGATTTCCCCCTTTTTTCCTTACTTTCCCAACTGACAAGGTCCTCATTCAGATAACCTTGCTGGAATAAACGTTCTCACACTCCCACATGCCCTCATCAATTAGTGTGACTGGTCAAGTCTGGTTTTCATCACTGCCTCATTTACCATTTATCAGTCAGGTTTCTGTCCCTGTATGTTCCTGTTTATGGCTCCCTCCTTTTTTTATTGTCCCTTTTTGCATTGAAAAGTGTCCTTGACCAAATCCCCTTAAAGAAACAGACACTATCGTTCCACACACCCTCACATAATCCTTAGGAAAGCTTATCTGTGGGAGAAAATGAATGTATTTGCAGAAATATAATGCATAAGATCAGCTAAGAACCTAAGTCAGTACTTGATCTCACAGGGCTTGTGTACTCTCCAAAAAGGCAAACTGTTAATCAAAGCCACATACATGTATGTAGGGAACAGAAAGATCCCATTATAATGACACTGTGATGGAACAAAACCCCCCAGCACAGCTCTGTTAGGGAAATAGCCATGTCCTTATTTATCACATTGATGGAAAATTTTATGCAGACTTAGCTGGTAATGTGTCCTCTAGATACATTAATTAACTAATTAGTTAAGATGCTTTAAAACCATTAACTGCCAAATTTATGAAAGAAGGTTTCAATAAGAAAAAGAGTTTTTTAAAAAAATTATTTAAATTTGACTAATTACTGAGACTGATGGCAAAAGGCTGATCTTAACATTAAATTAAGTTAAAGGTAAGTTAAAACTATAATGAGTCAGGATTATCCAGAGTATATCACCTAGACTTATTAATCTCTAGTTGAGGACTTCTCTGCTGTCTCTCAGTTCCCCCCACCAGGAAAGCACAATCACATCACCACAGACACGCAAATGTCTTACAGCATCAGGAGACCCAGATTAATTGAAGGACCCCTTCCCTAGCTGGAATCACATTTTAATTTGCTTTTGAAACTGAATGCAGCATAACACCCTACATCCATGTCTCAAGTACTTTGGGTCTTGCGCTTACAAGAGGTAGGCAGTGATCGACACAAATTCTGTTTCTGAATTTCAGGTACATGTTTTGTAAAAAAAAATGGTCAGTGTTTCACAACTGTTTATCTTTTCTTTTTCCTGCTTTCCACATATGTATTAGATGTCCTTGAAATATCTGGTCGCTGCTCGATATTTTATCAGGAGCAAAACAGAGTTTAAAAGCAAGTTGACAGTCACAGTCTTGTTTGTCATGCGCAGCTGCTATCATCATCTATGAGATGAGATTGAAATAAACACTGTTCTTTCTGGGCTGAGTTAGTGTTTTAATCTTTGTGAAAGTGAACAGCTTCATTATGAATACATAATTACAGGAGTGATCAAATATTTATCACTTTTTCCTCATGATAACCTAAGCTCCTACCTTTTCCTTGTCTCTGTGATATTTGTTTATATAAGTATAATAGTAACAACATACCAGTAAAGGCTGGTAAGATTCCATGGTTTATAGTTCTTTTCTGAGGATGAAGAAATGAGTGCATCTAATCAACACTTCTTAGGCTTGGATTCATGCTGTTCAGTAATTAGTTTAAAACATAATATTCAGGGAGAGACTAGCAAAAGCAGAATCTAATTGAGTCCTTGTACAACAAATAAAAAGACTAGGTTTAAATCCATAAATGAATTTAATTGTTGGGTCACACATAAATTTACATCTTGTTATCATGGCCATCTGGCATCTTAAATTTAGGAGGTACAGACTTTTGAGGACTATTTATGACCTGCAGCTATTTTTACAAATAGAAAATGCTTCTAACAATACTAAAGTTTTGCAGGTTTAGAATTATTTGAGTAAGAAATTAAAAATGAGATGTTTGATTTAGATTTCTGAAATAATCTACCAATTTAAATCTACAAACAAATCTATTTATGAAAATAAAAAAAGGAAAAGAATGCAAAGAAAAAAAGTAGTTTATTTTGCTTTGTTTCATTTTATGAAATGCAAATTATGTTTTAATCCAAAATACACAGTACTTAAAGCAGCAGGAGGTCTTTATATCTATAAGACTTAGAGATAATAAAAGTATTTTAATGAATATTTATTGCACATTTATCATGTATAAGAATTGGACTAAACCCACATCATAATACCACTTGATGTAGATGAAATGAACCAAACATATTCATGGTTTATTTACTTGCTTGCTTCTAGTTTAAAGTAATAATCTCAGGAGGAAAAACATAATCCACTCCTTATGCAGTGGTTAATAATTTCCATATAGCACAGTAGCTGAACTCTTAGGGAAGCATAAATAGCAGTGTTAGCTGAACACAATTAAAAGAACACTTAAAATTATTTCATTGCTTCTTAAGTTATTAGTCCAAACTCAAGAGAATTGCATCTTGTCTCCACTGCAGTGAATGAAAACTTATGTGTACTTGTAGGAAAGGTCAAACATCATTCTGAAAACCTAACTCATATGGTGCATACATAACATTTTCTAAATGTCTGGATTTAGGCCTCATGAGTGGGAGCCCAATATGCCTAAATTCACTATAGGTCTGTGGGAGGCACTCTGCTAGAAAGGAATATCGAGGGCTAAGTTCAGGTGCCTTGGCCAGCTAATGTCCTTTGAGACATGCTGAGTAGATTAGCTGTGTGAGGCTGGAAGATGCAATAAAGGCTCCAGAGCAGATCTTACTTTTCTGGACTTGCAGCTGTAGTTCAACTGGGATGTACTAGATCACCTCAAGTGGCTCTGAATCTCTGTGTATGTTCTACTTAAAACAAGCCCTGCATCTTTCTGAAGCAAACCAGACAAAAGCTTCTGGAAATATTCAGGCTATACTAGCAAATAATACATTGCATGATATGTTTTTATCTGAATGAAAAGCTCTGTTTTTCCATTTCTACTGTTCAATGCCTCCAGTAACCCTGAAAAATTTGGTCACTTTAAAGGTAATTCTTCCAGCTACCAAAGATGCTTAAGAACACTTATTTTGAGTCACCCTTTCCTACAAAAACTGCTGGGTCTTTTAAGAATACTTTAAAAGGAGGGGGGGTGGGGGGGGGGAGATGAAAAAAAACAACCAAGCAAAAGCAAACCATGTTTTGAAGTCTTTCAGCTCCAATTAAATGTTTTTCTTGTCTGATTATGAGATCTCTTTCAGTACAACAGCAAAAAAGATTATTTTAGAAGTGTGTTTATTATATCTAATGGAACATTAAATATTGCTTTTAAAACTTATTGCCATTATCCTCTCTGAATCATTCTACATGTATTTGTTGTTGTTATTTAACATTTTTATCATAAAATAAAAATGGAAAAGGACTGTGTTTAATGAAAAAGGAGAACAAAAATACTGGGGTGATTGCCCCAAGACCATTGGAGTCATTTAAATCTAAAAGTTAATATTGGCCTGAGATGACTGTGGCCATTGATAAAATTGTTTTTGAAAACAAATATATTTCAGACACTGCCATGAATGGTTAGTTTCCTTTTAGATTTCCATAACTGCAGGTGAAGATACATTGGGACAAAGGCTGACATAATCAGTATGCAACCTTGTTGTATCATTTCATCATCCAAGGCCAAAGCGATGTTAGTGGGGTCCCAACAAGGCTGGCCAGCAACCAATGTTTTACATGAAGTATCATAGGAGGAGCCAGACACATATGCCTCCTAAAGAAAAATGTGGTCCTTTCCACTGAAGTGGGTTGAATAGCCAAGACTCTTAGATTTAAGTCCACTTTGTCATACAGGAATATGACTCGCTTTCCTTTTGAAGTAGTGCAGTCAGCATGAAAAGAAAATTTAATTGAAGTAACAAAAACCTACATGAATCTTCACAAAGACAAGGATGAAGAAAACAAGATCAGTGAAAAGGAGATGCCTGTGACAAGTAGACTTCATAATAAACAAGTATTTAAGATATAGTACATATAGAGAAAGCTTAGCCTGAATCAGAAATTGCAGAGCACTGTGACTACATAAGTGTTTGTTAGTTCAGTAAGCAATAAAATTGACAGTCTCTTCAGAGTAAACAAATAACAGAAAATAAATGCTTTCCTGAAGTTCACTTGAAGCCTAAAGGGATACAATTTTAAAACAACCTACCTTCCATTCTTTTCAGCTCCAACTTGTATTCCACAGAGAATTTCTGCTCAGTTGTGAGAATAAAATAAAATGTGAAGAGATCCAAACTTCCTCTTTACAGATTCTATTTATTATTAGCAAGTGGAGGCATCCATTCTCAATGTAGAACGTGTCACTTGAGACTAACATTGTCCTCAGAGTGAAAGGATTTCAAGGAAGTTATTTGGGGGCATCTGAAAAAAAGGAACTGTTTTTTGTTTTTTTTTATATAAAAACTCTTCTTTAAATTACACCGCTTGTTTGTTCTTTAAAGAAACATCCAAGCTTCCCAGTCTCTTTCAGCAATGGCACTTGCCAGCTTTGACTCCAGTGGAGACAGTTTTGATTTTTATGTTATTTCTGTAATAATTTTGCAGAAAAATGTCATTTGGAAATTACTAGAAATGAGATCACATCAGAAAGAACATGTTACTCTATGTTACAGTAAATGAAAATACATACTGTTGCCAGTTCATAAATATAAAACAATGCTCCTAAGGAGGCATCTTAACAAATACATAAAGAAGTTTAACTGTATTTAGGATTGTAGAATAGGATCCCACTGATAACATCTAAATCCATCTTGTATTGCTCAAGTATCTTCTCTTTGTTGCCAAATTAATTAGCATAACAACATAATACATTAATTTGTGAAAGGCCCTGTGTTTCAGGAAGTTTTTACTTCTTGGGCTGGAAGTGATAATGAATGTATTTTCTTAGATGGTTATCTATATTTGTCTTTGCTAATCCAGAAAATGTTTTAGCTAATGATTTTAAATTATCAGAAGGAAAGCTAGGAAAGCTTCTACAAGATTAAATTATTATCAGTTATTCTCATTCATATGAAGTATTTGAACACAGTCAACTTAAAAAAAAAAAAAAAAGCTCGAAATATCAGTCTTGAAAAACACCAGCTTTTTAAGCCTAAAAGAGAATGATAGTGATGAAGCTTGTCCCTAATCAGTTGAGCCTGTGAGTCATATTTTATAATTTTGGGGTTTAAAAACTATTTTTCCAATGTAATTAAATTAGAAACATTTAAAAGGTCATCTACCACTTAATGACATCCAGTTTTGTTCTCAAAACCAACTCAAAATAAAACAATAAAACAGTATGAACAAATTTAATACCTGCTTATCATGCCAGATGTTTAGCAGACATTTGGACTGCAAATAAACTGCATTTGCAGCTTCTTTTTGCTTTAATGACTCTAATTCAAAAAGTTTACTTAAGTATATGACCATAATCATACGTCCTTATTTTTTTGCATTGTGTAGTGACCAGTAAATGACTTTTTGGGTTTTGCCATCCTTGTCTCCTCGTCAACAATATTGAGTAGGTGGTATCTGCATTGCTTAAGAAAAACTCCAGCCATTAGGCTTGCAGTGTCCTGCACCTTTTTTCTTTTTTCATAAGGGACCCACTTCAGCTGGTGAACTGGGGCATTGAATGCTTCCTGTTTCTCCTATTCATTCCTACTTCTAGCTTAGTGGCTAGTGCACTTGCCTGCAAAATGGGAGCTACAACTCCTGCTTCAGTACTTTCAGTTACAAAAGGAGAAGAACCCATGTCTCCTACTCCATGTGCAAGTGCTTTTTTACGTGCTGTTCAAAGAGGTTGGTAGAAACACCATTACTGTAATTTGTCAATGCAGGTGTGTGTTGCAGCTGTGTTTCGCTTGGTACTTCTAGTAAATATGCTTTTGTACCATGACAGTGTAGTGATCAGCATACTACCAATGTGTTTATTGAATCACATCTTTCTGTGACTTCACTATTTTCTTCTTGGATTCCAACCATCATTGACATTTTGTTGCAGCTTCACTACTAAATACTTGAACTAAGCACTTTAGAGTGCTTAGCCTGAACATCTAAGTTTATGGGCCAAGGAAACTTTCAGACTAACCGGAAAATGTTTTATTAATTTCAGGCTTACACAACAGGGTGACACTGGACTGCTGTTTCTGCTGCATAGGATTAGAGGTTCTAAATTCTGCCTGAACTTCTTTTTGCCTGTATTAATATGGAAGAAAATTCTGATGGGCTAAATCTTTATGTATATCTGTATAGGTAGAGCAAAAGCTTTTGATCTTGACAGATGCAATTAAGCACAAATGCCAGTAAGAGTAATAACAACAACAAAATTAACATCAACAATAATGTAATAGCTATTATTTTACACCTGCTATTGTTTTCTTATTAATAAATATCTGCATTCATAACAGGCTTAAACTACTGTGTAGTAATGAATAGATTTTGTTCACTAAGGAGTTTACTTGATTTTTTCAAAGAAAGAATCTTACATCTGGTTGTTCTTTGAACTGTCTTAGTAACAAGAACACGTTCATTTTAAATGTGCATCTTTCACTCTTCTGGGAAAATGGGTATTTCATGTATCTGAAAATACTATATCTACAAATATCTAGGTCCACAAACCTACAAGATGCAATAAATTAGACGTGATTAAAAAGCATATTTTCAAGTAATTTGTGAATACAAATACAATTTTGATTCTCATCTCATGTATTATAGAAAGATTTGTGATGAATTTTTGTTTCGCTTCATTATTATGTTTTTTGTAGTTTTATAGACTGGTCATTATCCTGTTACTTGGAAAGTGAATTGGTGTAAGTCTGTAAGTATTAGAATAGCAGAGTTGTTATATTTATGTACTATGTACATGAATATATGTGTGTTTGCTTTTATAAATATTATTAAACATCATATCCCACTTTTTTTAACACCTATGCTAAGGAATTGGTTTGTTTTTTTTAGTTGCTGGATTATAGGATTAACAATGCAGGGCATATGCCTTCTACAATGATTTTGAGTTAGGGAGAGAAATAATAATCTAAAATATATTCTGTTTTCTTTTGCTTCAGAAACCACACAGGGAACAACACACAAAAGCTGTCTCCTGTTTACATGTCCAGGTTTTAATGATAATATCAGAATACAGAGATTTCATTGCAGGGAGCAAAAATAACTACATTTTCAGTAACTGATTCATTATACATAAGAAGGTGAAATGCAAGATCTCTCATTAGATACAAGTAAAAAAGTGGATCTGTGTAGGTCATAATATGTGTGTGAACAATAATGAGAATGCAGTCATTTTTATTATTTATATAATTTTCTATGGGAAAGAAGCACTTCTGTTGTCTGCCTTTAAGCATGAAGAATTATATAGCTTGAAGAACAGCAGCAGTTTATTACAGAAGTATGTCTTCTTTGAACTAGTTGTGGTTTGTTTGTTTGTTGTTTTCTTTTTTTCTAGTAACTTTGACAAACATATTTACATGCAGGGACTATTTCAGAACCTTAAAAAATAATACAAGCTAAAAAGGAAAATTTGCCTAGGTTTTGGCATTCCTCAGGGGAATAACCTCAAAGTCCGCTCTAGCAAGTAAACTTTATGTGAACGGGTGGTGTGAAAAATGTGAGTAGCTGAAGGGGGTCAGGGGCAGGACTTGTCAGTATCAGATTCAGATACCTGGTTTAACTGTCAACAACAGTGTCTGCATGTGAGCAATATGATTAAACTTTGGTCATAGCCAATGAAGACTTTGACAAAATAGTTACTGATGTTTAGAATATGATTTACTAGATCAAAGGTACAGACAGTTCATCCAACTACACGTAGATGTCTAGAGATAGTCAAAATGCTCTGGAGTATCCCGCTGGTATCAGCTGTCTTTCTGAAATACAACAGGTCCCTGGTATCTGCTGTCCACTTGATGATGCCTTAGACACCTAAAGCATTGCAAAAGGTTCCCATATTCAGGTGACTGAACAAATATATAGTCTGCCTTAGAGTGAGATGAATAGCTCTTCCATCTCAATAGAGATGAAGATACTGACAGTGTGTGTCCATTATGACTATAATGGGAGGCCAGGTAGCTAGATCACTTGTAGATACCTAAGTTTTGCTCTCTGGATTAAATGTGAATCACACCCTAAACACCTGAAGCAGCAGTGACAAAGGAGGTAATTTTATTTATCATCTTCACTAATTCCACTGAAGGCATTTCTGTGTAAGGCCCACTGTACCCTACAGAAAAAATCACAGGTGGTACTGCCTGAGGATGCAGTGTTGCAGACACAGGTTGTCTACTGTTGGGACTGAATTTGAAGGAGTTCCCAGTTGTAGAACTGGTTAAAGGTGGAATTGTAGTGTGTTATTTTATTCCCAGGTCATACTGTTGAAAATGAGGCTCCGTAAAAACAGCTGGTGAATAACCAGAAAGGTAATGAAAATGCTCTTCATAAAAATGTAGGATAATTAGGTTGTATCTTAACATTTTCAGTTTTACTATCCTTATCAATGAATTCTAGATTTCATTCCAAATGCGCAGACAGGCTGAATACAGATCTGAACACTAACAATGGTTGAAGCTATTCACGTGTAAACCATTCTAACCTCTATTTCAGTCTTACTATCTGACACTCATTCTCTTAGAGATGGAAGTTATCATCTGAACCTTATCTTGTTATTATACTGCATGACATTTCTCCCTTCCCATAAATTTTACAACCTGTCTTCATTTTTCCTTATTTTCCTCAATTTTGTTTCAATTATAGTATCTTGCAAAGCTCTTTTAAAAATGAGATTATTTTCTTGGGGTTTATTTCTTGATCTCTTTTCTTGGTATAATTTTACCCAACATCTTTCCTGCCATTATGCCTTCTGCTTACCATTTTTGCTTTTGATATCTAAGAACAGAATTACTTATTGACTTCGCTTGCATTTCCTGAGTTGGTTTATTCATTTAGCCTTTGGTAGTTAATGATTTTGTGGTGTTATTTGCAGTACTGTATAAAAAATCTCAAAAAATAAGGCACAATGGTAGTTTGCTGGAAAAAAAATCCATTGAATACTGTAAGTTTTCTTTCAGTAGATGTAAGAAAATTCCTACTACATGTGATGGGACACATTACATTACAGAGGACACAAGTGTTTAAAACTGAAACAAAACCACTTTTCATATAGAATCATCTCGATTTGAAGAGAAAGCATGGATACCCTGATTTGTTCAAGGTTTATTGCTTATATACTAAAAAGGCTTTGTGTCACAAAAAGACTGTTTTCCTTGAACTACACCAGTTAGTTTAATTTAAAAAGTCACGTCCTGGTGTCAGCTGGGATACAGTTAATTTTCTTCTTAGTAGCTGGTGCAGTGCTGTGTTTTGGATTTGATGTGAGAACAATGTTGATAGCACACTGATGGGTTTGGTTGTTGCTGGGTGATGTTTATACTCAGTCAAGGACTTTTCAGTTTCTCGGGCTCTGCCAGCGAGAGGGCTGGAGGGGTACAGAAAATTGGGAGGGGACACAGCCAGGACAAGTGACCCCAACTAGCCAAAGAGGTATTCCATACTGTATGACGTCATGCTGAGTATGTAAACTGCGGGGAAATGAAGGAAGGGGAGGACATTTGGCATTATGGTGTTTGTCTTCCTGAGTAACCATTACGCATGATGAAGCCCTGCTTTCCTGGGGATGGCCGAACACCTGCCTGCCCATGGGAAGCGGTGAATGAATTCCTTGTTTTGCTTTGCTTGTGTGTGCAGCTTTTGCTTTATGCTTTTCCCTCACCTTTCCATTCTATTATTATTATTATTATTATTATTGTTGTTGTTGTTGTTGTTATTGTTATTGTTATTGTTATTACTGTTGTTCTTACTTCTTTATTCTGTTTAAATTATTAAATTGTTCTTATCTCAACCCTTGAGTTTTACATTCCTTTCCAATTCTCCTCCCCATCCCTCTGAGTGAGGGGCAGTGAGCGAGCAGCTGCGTGGTGCTTGGTTGCTGGCCAGGGTTAAACCACAAGTCATTTCCTCTCTTTTTGCAAGCCTGGTATAATTAATATTTTTTCTCACTCATTACACTAAATAATAAAAGTCTCTTCCAGTGTCTAGTGAATAATGCAATAACACTTGCATTAAGATTTATTCAAATCTGTACATATTTCAGAACTATATAAGTTAATTGATTGAGTCCCTTCACACAAAGTGCAATGTTTTTGGGATAATCTTATAATATTTGATGTATATCAGGTCATGTCATCATATCGGTATGTTACTAGTGTTCAACTTTCAAAATGCTCTCAGAACAATAAGTAATGTGCTGGACTGTTGCATCCATTCACCTGTGAACATACAATCTAAGCATCTCCAAGTCATTGCAGTGGAAACCAGCACTTGAGCTCTGTCAGAATGTAAAATCAATTCAATGTGCTTTCATAACAAACCAGTCTACTAACCAAAAGATGATTTCCCTTCTTTCACAGCTTTGGTAGAGTGAGCCCTCTATGTAACATCATAATACACAACCTAAAATCTGCGTTTTGAATGACCATGAAGTTAACAAATTGATATGGAAGAGTCCGTGCCCATCATTCTTTTTCTTTAAACATAGAAAAAAATTAAATTTCTTCTTTACAGTGAGTGAAAAAATAAGGTACAAGAAAAAAAATCTCTAACGTTTTCTTTTATTTTCTGTATAGATACATACAAAGAAAACATAGACAACATACATTTGCTTATTCTGGGGTTTTATCTGGTGTTTTCATTGAAAGTGCATGTCTGGATGTTAGATAAGATGTTTATCAAAGAAATGCTGCTTTACAGTGCTTTCCAGTGGAACAAAATAATTGATAATTTTTCAGTCCATTAAATATACACTTTTGATTCAGAAATGAAAGAATATATAACCTTGCATTCTAGCTATTATTCTGCATAGTTACTGAAAGATATTTTTCATAAGTTTCTGAAAAATATATGCAATATCTACAGTATGATAAGCTTGATTAGAAGAAATGTATAGAGCTCAAATATTCAATCTATTAAATTCTATGCAAATACTGTATTAATGACATTTTAATTAAATCCCAGATATATTACATTTAGATATATTGTTTGGTTATTGTTACATTACATGTATAAATAACATGATTGTGTCATCTCCAGATATGAAATTCAATTATAGTTATGTTTCATCGTTATTAGATTTTCATGTAGTAAGACTTCATTGCTGGCCTGGAAAAAGCAGGATAGTAAGAAATCAAGGAAGTGTAAAATATGTGCAGAAAATGAATATTATAAGGATCTGTGAGTATTAGTCAGACTTTTTTCCTAAGCATTTTTCTCATAAACTTAGACTACTGAGTCCTGAATAGAAACACAAGTTTTGACTTTATAATACTAATTTATAAGACCTTTTGTCTGCCTCTGACAAATTCATACACCAGAAATAAAAATAAAAACTATGACTTCCATTAAAATCAATACGGTCCTCACCCACCACCACCACTCAAAAAAACCAAACAAACCAAAAACCGACCCCAAAACTAATCTTTCTTTGTGTGTTTGCCCAATGATTTAAATGTTCAGATATCTATACTGTTTGTGCATCATTGTGAACTTTGAGGGTAATTCTCTTCCAGTGTCCTTCAGGTTGCTGCAAAGCCTTAGTAATAAGCTGATGATTTGACTGGTTACTGAGAAGCTAACAACACAATATATAGGCCAAATTCTCCAGTTCTAGATTAAGTGAAGTAACACTTGATATCTCTGAAATGAAAAATCAACTACAGGTCTACACATTCCACATGATAAGGGACATAACTTCCATCTGTCCTGTATTTCAAAACAGAGTTTAAACCATTGATGATTTATTTATTTTTTTCCTCTTTAAACTACAGAAGATACATTACCTAATAGGATTTTATATATTATCTCTAACATAAGTAAATTAAAGAGTAACAATGGATTGTAATTTAAGATAAAGGAGCTCAGAGTATAATAAAAGACATAAAGTCAATGTTCACTTTATTCCCATTACCTATGAAGTTTGATCACCTGACTGGACATAGGAGGATGGGGATGCAATTTTCTTTGTGAATCCAAGTTCCTCTCCCCAGATCATAGAATACTTCAGGATGGAAAGGACCTCTTGGAGATCATCTAGTCTCCTCCTCAAGCTCTTCTGCATTGTTGCCAAGATTGAGGGTGTGTCATCTGGGACCCTATACACTTGCCCTTTACCCTTGGAGCCACGTAGGTCAGTCTTGATGTGCTTCAGGTTTCCTTTGGCAGTATTGTGCATGCCCACCCAGATTCTCCAGTGTAGGGAGATAGTCTGAGGGCTCAAAAATTCTCAGCAGTACTTCCACAGCATCCCTGATCAGAATACCCAGAAAGGAGTAAATCTTCTCCCCAGACAGCAAGTCAGGTAGACAGACTGTGAGTCTCTACCAGTGCAGTTGGGAGTCTTCCATAACTATCACTCACCACTTCCCTGGTGCAGATGCACAGTTCAGGTGTGTCCCACTGTGATGCCTCCCCAGGAAAAGCTTTCATCCCTGTAGGTGTACCAAGGCACTGAACTATTCTGTACTAGCAGGTCTCTAAGTGGAAAAGGAGTCATCCCCTTGCTGCCAGAAGTTACATAGTCCCAGCCTTCACCAACGTGGGACCCTCCATTTGCTTTTTGATCAAGCACAGTCCCTGGCTGCTCCTCTTTCTCTGCAACTGGAGACTTGGGCTGTCATCTCTGCAGAGCTTGTATGAACTGCTTGTTAAATCCTTTTTTGTTGTCCCCGGTGCTGCACAGTTTGCTTACCTCCTCTTATAGCTGCTCAACTTAAGGTATTGCCATCCAGCACACCCCTTCTGCAAGCGAGGCCACCTGCCTCAGTCTTAACAAGAGGCATAAGACACCCCCAGGCTTGGATGGCTGCATCCTTTCAGTAGAGGTAGCTCTGAGGGGAGGTCTCTGATGTGCCAGGGTAGCTGCTTTGTTTGGTATTGGGAATCATGCCCTGTGGCACATTACTACTGTTGTTGGACCCTTCCCTTTATGCTTGCCATCCTTTAAATTTTCCATCTGTTTAACCCTGCATTCCTAAATCTACCTCTCATTTGACTGTCATTATTTATCTACTTAATAAACTATGTGATTCATCTCCTTCACATATCTCTTACCTCTCTTCAACAGCTCCATTACATTACTTTTTGTAAATAGCTCAAAGTATATGTGAGCATGCCAAGACATATGTATGATGCACAGACCTGTCACAGCTCCAAGAAGTTATGGAAAACTTCAGAACAACACCATTCATCCCCATCTGAATATACAGACTGTTAAAGAATTGTTAGGGATTTTATCCTGGTTAAAACATACAGCAGCCCCAGCGAATTAAGTAGCCTAACTAATAAATTTCTACTGAGTAATTATGCACAACTGGTATGCAATTGGTTTTTTTTTTTTTTTCAAAATAGAACATTAAAAAAACCACCAACAAAACAACAGATAAAAGAGGTGGTGATGAGCAAGATGAAAAATAAGATCCACCAGACCACTGCATTCCAATTCCTGAAATCACTGAAGTTCTGGCAGTTTGGAAATTCTCAGTAACCATTGATGTCAGAATCACACACTTACCACATTCAGCACTTTACATTTTCCTAAACTTATACCTAAAAATGGCAGAGCTGTTGTCACAGGAGAAGTAGTTCTTATTACTTACAGGAAAAAAAAAAAAATCTTCTTTTTCTAATTCTCTACCTCTTTACAAATCACAGTGGTATGCATATAGGGTTTTTTTGTCTTGTTTGGGGTTTTGTTTGTGTTTTTTTGTTTTGTCTTAACTTTCTTACACCTAAGTAGTAGCGTGATAGTAAATTAGCACTGTTTCTACCACTCTAGAAAATCATTACCCCACTTTCTAAAACTTTCTGGGTTATATATATTGAAAGAAATATTCCATAAAAAGAAATAGTATTATGTTGCAATATATTAATGTAAATATCTGTCTCACAGTATCATAGGAAATCACACTAAACATCCATATGTACTATTATGTGTTATTCTTACTTCTTTGAAATGTGTTATTACTAGAAAAATTACATTATTTTAGTTTGAAATACTATATTGCTCTGATCTGTTGAGAATCAACAATATGTTTCCAGTTATCTATGTAATATGGAAAAGTGGCATACCTTTGTACTCTTCTCGCAGGTAAGTGTGACATTACCAGTTTATATGAAAAAAAGCTGAAGTTAAAAATATTAGTATACGTAGCACTAGAGGTGTGATTACTGGTTACAAAGCATTGCCCACAAATCAACTAAGAAGGAAAAGCTTCACCTTCTTTATAACTAAAATTCATAATCTGACAGATTTATGTTCTACCCTCATGTCAGATATAGCCCCAGTTCGGCAATGTGTGTGTACAGAAAGAGCAAATTTCTAATTTTAGAATATGTATTGTCTGCTTAGTTAGACATCTTTCAGAACATAACATTTTTAATTAAGTGGAGCTGTTAAGTATTTTGATGACATAGACCCTAAATAAGAAGCAACTGATCATCATTTTGAGCACATGGAAAAGCTGTATCTGCATGTTTTGTTTTTGAAAGTTCAGTAGTAGAATAAACCTTCTTTTATTATATATTTTTTAAAAAAAATATTCAAAAATTCTAGCATTTGGGGAGGCAGGGGACAGTTTTGAAAAATCAGTAGGGTTCTGAGGGCCTAAACCAAATACTTTAAGTTCTGCATCAAAACCAGAGGAGCGAAAGGGGCAGTGTGGGTACAAATACATTGTCCTGACACCTTTCAGACATAATAAATCCACTAAGTTTGCTGGTGAGTGTCTTCTGGGAGGCAGTGATTGTCTTCATTTCTCACAGGAAGCAAAACAACACCAGAAAAACCTTATACATTAAAATCTTATTGAGAATGACAATAAGATCTGAAGATGGTGTAAATGAGAATCTGTTAAACAAAACACACTGTAGTAAATGCTGGCTTGGAAAAAGATCAGTATATATTGGTGATCTAAAACACGACCTGAGATTCTACAAGGCCAAGTTCAGGGTCCTGCACCTGGGTCATGGCAACCCTCAGTATCAACACAGACTGAGGGATGAAGGGATTGGGAGCAGCCCTGCCAAGAAGGACTTAGAGACACTGATGGATGAAAAACTGGGCATAAGCTGACAATGAACTCTTGCAGCTGAGAAAGACAACTGTATCCTGGGCTGTATCAGAAGTGTGGTCAGAAAGCTGAGGGAGGTGAGCCCACCCCTCTGCTCTGCTACGGTGAGCCCACCTGCAGTACTGCATCCCAATCTGGAGCCCTCAGCAAAGGGAAGACATGGCCCTACTGGAGCAGGTCCAGAGGAGGGCCACAAAAATGATCAGAGGGATGGAACATCTGTCCTATGAAGAAAGGCTGAGAGAGTTGGAGTTGTTCAGCCTGGAGAAAAGACTCCAAGGAGAGCTTATTGTGGCCTTTCAGTACTTAATGGGGGCTTATAAGAAAGGTGGGGACAGACTTTGTAACATGGCCTGTTGCAGTAGGATAAAGGGTAATGGTTTTAAACTAAAAGTTGGTAGATTTAAACTAAATGTAAGGAAGACATTTTTTTCAATGAGTGTGGTGAGACACTGGAACAGCTGGCCCAGAGCAGTGGTAGATGCCCCATCCCTGGAACTGTTCAAGGTCATGTTAGATGGGGCTCTGAGAAACCTGATCTAGTTGAAAATGTCCCTGCCCTTTGCAGAATGTGTTAGATTGGATGACATTTAAAGGTCCTTTCCAACCCAAACCATTCTATGATTCTATGTAGTCAATAGAATCTTACTTTGAAGACCATGTATGAATAAGAAAGAGATTACATTTAATACGCCTGTTATTGAGTAGAAATATTCAGCCAGTAAAACATAATTAAGTAGTCTCGCTTTTGTTGTGTCCTTTAAACTAGTAGTTCTATTTTTTGGAAATGTAAGCAAGTTTCATTCAGTTCATATACACTTCCTTCTAAACATGTAATTTGCTGGTAAACAGTGTCAGAATACAAGAGAAGCTGCATCACTAATTCAAATTATTAAAGACATTGACACCTCCTTCCCCTCACCCCCACCCCCACACCCCTTCCACTTTGAGTGTTTCCCATGTCTTTGGAACTTCCAGAATTATTTTAGTGTTGAAAAGAACAAGAAATCAGCTAATCTGTTATGGGGTTTTAAGAGGTAAATTCACACTCTGCTTGGTATAAGTTAGGAACCAAACATATAATATTCAGTTATTTAAGATAGTAACAGAAAACAAAGGTCCACAGAATTCCTCATTTGACCTATATTGAATGCCTCTCTTGCGATGAATCAATCCTTTTGATGATAGAAATAGCTTAGCATGTCTAGATTAGGCTTTATTTGACTTATTACAGGCAAATCCCACTCTTATGTAATAGTTTTAACTTTTAAAATAAAAATATAACACAATCATCTGATTTTGTTTCGATGGAGTAAACCTGGGGTCATACTGATACAAGATTCTTTTTTTCCTGCTAAAATTTCATTTATATTACATGTATTCCAAATATATAACATGCTGGTAGTGAGAGATTCAAATATCAGGCTATCTGCTGGGAAATAAATCTATCAGAAAACAGTCTAAATGTTCTTGGAAAAATGTCTTGATTCATAAAAGGGAAGAAAGTTTTAGGGGAGAAGCTACCTTGGATTTTATTTTTGTTTTAACTCATCAGAGGTAAATTACTGAACATCTGAAGTTGGAAGGTAATACGAATAAGAGTAATCATAAAAAAAAAAAAAAAGTATTAATATGCAGGAAAGGAAAATTGGGAGCAGCAAAATAAGATTAATCAACTAGTCACAAAATATTCTATTGCTGAGGAAAGCTAGGAAGCATACTGAAATAACGTAATGGCTGTATAATGAGCTCTATAATGACTTTATAATATATTAAAAAAGGAATCATACAAAACTGAAAATAAGGACATGAATGAAGATTACTATAAAGGAATAGGTCAAGCATGTAAAGAATGTATCAGAAATATAAGAAATATATAACCATAAAATCAGTTACAGCTATAAAGGGATATAAAAAAAGGAAAAGTTTTATAAGTACATTTCAGAGTAAAAATAAGACAGTGAAAAGAAAAGTTCCATTTAGAGAAAGACAGAAAGGATAGAAGAGGAGGAGGGATTACTGTGTAAGAGAAAGTTTTGAGTGAATGGGGATTACCTAGGAGATTTCTGGACTGTGTCAAAGATAATTTCTTATCATAGTTGCTGAATACAGCGACAAGGACTGCTGCCCTTCTGGAGTTACTGCTTGAAAATAGCCAGGAGCTGTCTGCAAAATTGGTTGTGAACAGTAGCTTTGGCAGCAGTGACCCTAAACTTTTAGCGGTTAAGATGTTAATGGGCATGAGAAAGACAAGTAATAGAATAAAGACCACAGACTTTAGAAGAGTAGACTTCAGCTTGTTTAGGAAACTATTAGGAGTCATCCAAAGGGATCCATAGTTTGTCTTGGAGAACAAAAAGGACCTCAGAAGTGCTGTGAGATTTTCAGGAACAATATTCTCAAACACAAGTGTGATCAGTCCCCTAAATGGAAAAAAGAAGCAGGCATACTAGTAAAGCAGCTGTATTGGGTTTGCATGGCAAGGTTTTGGTAGCAGCAGGGGCTACAGGGGGGCCTTCTGTAAGAAGCTGCTAGAAGCTTCCCCTGTGTCCAATGGAGACAATGCCAGCCAGCTCCAAAATGGACCTGCTGCTGGCCAAGGCTGAGCCCATCAGTGACAGTGGTAGCACTCTCTGATAACACATTTAAGAAGGGGAAAAAACAGCACAACTGCTGCCAGGAGAGAGGAGTGGCAATATGTGAGAGTAACAATGCTGCAGACACCAGGGTCAGTGAAGAAGAAGGAGGTGCTCCAGGTGCCAGAGTAGAGATGCCCCTGCAACCCATGGAGAAGACCATGGTGAAGCAGGCTGTCCTCCTGCAGCTCATGGAGGTTAACAGTAGAGCAGATATCCACCTCCAACCCATTCAAGACTCAACACCAGAGCAGGTGGATGTGCCCAAAGAAGGCCGTGACCCCATGGAAACCCTGTGCTGGAGAAGGTTTTCTGGCAGGACTCATGACCCTGTGGGGGACCCACTCTGGAGCAGTCCATTCCTGAAGGACTGCACCCCATGGGAAGGACTCATATTGGAGATATTTGTGGAGAACATGGGAGTCCATACTGGAGCAGGGAAAAAGTGTAAGGAGAAAAAAGCAGCAGAGACAACATACGATGAAGTGACTTCAACCCCATTCCCCATCTCCTTGCTCTGCTCGGGGAGGGGAGTATGTAAAGAAATCAGGAGTGAAACTGAGCCTAGAAAGAAGGTAGAAATGGGGGAAAGGTGTTTTAAGATTTGTTTTTATTTCTTATTACCCTATTCTGATTTGATTGGCAATCATTTAAATTAATTTCCTGGAGCTGAGTCTGTTTTGCTCGTGATTGTATTGGTGACTGATGTCTCCATGCCCTTGCCTCAGGGCATGAGCCTACATAATATTTTCTCTGCCCTGTCCAGCTGAGGAGGGGGAGTGATAGAGTGGTTTGGTGAGCACCTGGTGATGAGCCAGGGTCAACCCATGACACCAGCTTTGTTAAACAGTGACCTATTAGGGGATCTCAAATGAAAAAAACAAAAAGGAAAAAAAAAAAAAAAAAGACAAAAAAAAAGACCCAAACATATGAGACAAAGAAAGATGAACAGCTATCCAAAAAGAAAAAAAATATTGCCTGAGCACACAGAGATGCAGTTAAGAAAGCAAAAGCTCAGCTGCAGCTGAAACTGACAAGAGAAGCTTATGTCCTTATGTTAGTACCTAGCGGAAGCACAAGGGAGACAAGACTGCTGCTTAAAGGTGCTGGGAAGCTACAAGTGACAAAGAAAAGGCTGAGGTACTCAGTTTGACTTCACCTGTGTCTTTAAGGGCAAATTCCCAAGTTTTAATGCCAAGAAAAAATGACAAAGCAAAACAAAGTAAAGAAGGGTTGAGCTGAGGACCATCTGTACAAATTGACATATACAGGTCTATGGGACCTGACAAGATGCATCTGAGGACAGCTGGAATGCATAATCACAAAGCCGTTCTTTTTTTGATTTTTGGAATATCATAGAAATCAGGGAAGGTCCCAGATGACCGAAAAAGGGTAAATATTATACCCATCTAAGGAAAAAGAAAAATGCAGAAAACTATAGAACATGTACCTCACTTCAGCCCCTGGAAGAATTATGGAGATGGTCTAGATGGAAGATATTCAACACACATGAAAGACAGGAATGAGACTGGAAAAAGTGTGAATTTACCAACAGTAAGTTGTACTTAATTAACATGATCACCTCCTCTGATAAAATACCTTCCTTAGTGAACGGAAGAGAGCATTGGACATCCATCTGCCTCAAATTTTACAGGGTGTTTGACATGAACTCTCTTAACATTCTTATTGAAGTTGTTAAAATATGGACTGGAAAAACTGACCACAAGATGAATGAAAACTGACTAAACTGTCCTGGTGGTCGTTAATGATTCAGACTCAAACTGTCAGATGGTTACGATGGAGGTACCTCAAGTGTTCATACTAGGTCCAATACTATCCATTACCTTTGTAAACCATCTGAATGATGGGATCAATTGCACCCTTACCACAGATGATACCAAATGAAAGAGGTAGATACACTGAAAAGAAGGAATATAGACATATCTCAACAGGTTGGAAGATTTAGCTAAGAGGATTGCATTAGAATTTACAGAGATAAATATGAAGTGATGAGTTAGAGTAATCTCAACCAGCAGTACAGGCTGGGGTATGACTGGCTAAGGGTGCTAGGGAACAGTGAACTGAACATGACCTCTTCCAGCCATGAAGGTAAACCATGTCCTGGAATGCATGAGCAACCATATAGCCAGTAGACGAAGGAATGTGATTATTCCCTTCTGTTCAACACATGTTATGCTACACCAGGAGCACCTGCTGGAATGCCCAATGATATTGCAAAAGTCACCAGTTGCTTCTGTGTGGCAACTGAAGCAAGATGTCAATGCTTTCCATAGTTAATGGAGAAAAAAAAGAGCATACTCCCAGAGTTTTAGTCTGGTAGCTACAAGAAAGCAGCACCTGGGGCTACACAGCTCCTGCCTTCATGCCCAGCCTCTGTAGGGCCCTACAGATTACCTTCTCCTTTGGATCTAAATTGTGGACACCAGTACAAGAGTAAGGAAACCTGTCCAAGGGAGCTTGGGAGATAAAAAGCACATGCATAGGTGGTTCTGGATGTGTATGTGTTTATGTGTAAAACATTGTCTCTGAAGTTCAAGGACACTGTTGTGCTTGAACTGTTCTGAAGTTCTGGCATGTCTCTGTTGTCCTTACCTTTCCCCCCCACCCCACCCCCCACCCCAAGGAAACTAAAAGCTACAAACATTGAAATTTTAAAGTTGTAAAAGTTGTGTTCACAGTTTTTGTTTCACATGCACTCATTCATTGTCTAACTAGGACATGTTCTGAGTCTTAGTTTACTCAGCATTTTCCTTAATGAATTAAATAATAGGACAATTAATTATACATTTTTTAGAGAACACAAAACTAAAAAGATTTAGGTAATTCCTAGCATGTTAAATAACATGCTTAGAAGTTTGTCTTAATAAACTTCAAAACTGATTCAAAAATGTGACAGTTCTTGACTCCAGAATCCTTTGTCACTTTGTTTTCAAATAACTATTGATCATATCTGACATTAAACTACTTATCCTAACATGTATATTTTTCATTTTCAAAAATAACACTATAGGGTCAATATTGATTTTAATATGCCAGATATCCAGGGAACAAATTCCAATGTCATTTAGAACCCCAGGTGTAGCAAATGACAGAAGATTTCTGTGTGTTATTTATTTAACAAACAATAGTTTATAAATTCTCTATGGAAAACTAATGTGGAGGGTTTAAATGAGTCATAAGTAGCTTGAAATTCCACAGAAAAAAATGAGAAGGAATTTGACATCTGAGAAAGTATGTAGTCAAAAAAAATAAACACCCTAAACTTGTTTTCCTTTGATTCTTAGTTGTATTTGATTCTTAGTTATAATCTTAGTTGTAAAAAAAAGTTTAAGATATACAAGACTTGTGTTTTTGTTTTTGTTTTGTTTTTTTTAAATACTGCCTTCCATGACAGTCATGCAGCAAATTTTGAAAGTGTGAAAGCAAAGGATGATGAACAGTGGTACAAAGAGGTACAAGATATGTTCATAATAAAAAAAGTAAAAAATATACCTTAAAAGTCAGACTGTGTACAAAGAGTTATGCTGATAATCTTGCTGGAGTGACATTGGAATACTTGAAGTCATATTAGTCTAAAAGTAACTAGAAGATTTGTTGGAAGAAGATAATTTGAACAAAAAGATTATTCTTTTTCTTCTAAAAACTAAAAATAGTTTCTTTTCTAGGCTTTCATAATTTTTGCACTGTCTTGCTCTGAATATCTATTAAAATATTCAGAAGTAAAAAATGCTGATTCTTGTTTGGCTTTCTAATCCTGCTGTTAGAACTATTACTTTTTAATACTATTCTAAGTATAAATAATGTATTTCCAGATGTATCTGTTCAAATTTTTTTAAGACTTTCCATAACCAATGTTGTCTGGGTTTTTCTTCTTAGCTTTCTTAATATGAATAGTAAAATATTGGCCTTTCTGCTGCCACTATTAGAACTGTGATGACAGTATATCAGCAGTTTCACAGTAATATAAAGGTAGAAACTGTAGTCAGAACAATAATCCACAGATTTAAATTGTCTGAAGCTTGCAGTCTTTTGGGTCCAGTGATTACAGTTCAGTTAAATTTTCTTAATAAAATAAATTATTCTGTCACAAGAGAAAGTATACATGAATTATCTCTTAAAAAAAAAAAAAAAAAAAAGAAAAAGTTTTTTCAACCTCGTATCATCTCTAGAGGTAGTACCAGCATATGATGTCAGCAGATCAGATTTTGTACGAAAATAGTCTTTAATGACAGATCAGTATGTGAAAGACACATACCACTATTTTGTACTACAGCTATACTTTAAGAAAGCAAAAGCAGTAGTCTCAACACCGCTGTGTACTAAATTTTTCAGCTTCCTTAATATGTGTGTTTGGTCTGAAAAAGATCCTTACTGAGTTTCCACAGAGAACTCCCTCAGGTAACTGCTAGTTTTTAATGTGACGTATGTGTTAATTTCATTATTAAAATATTGAAGACAGCTTCCCCTTCAAAGAAAGCAACAACCAAACAAAACAAACCAACAAACCAACACAAAAAAACCCAACTATGCTTCCTCCTAAAAACCTGACAGCCAATAATAATATAAGAAAACAAAAGAGTACTATGTATGTCAAGTAAAACTAGCCAAAAGTATACAGCTTGAATGTCAATTTCATTTCTTGAAAATTATCTGGAACAAGAAAAGAAAATAGGTCAGGGGAAATAATATATACAAGCTTTAAAGGACAAGTTCTGTGCCATCGTCCCAGTCAGATAGCCTTACCAAGCTGCTCTCTTCAGAAAATCTTGAAAGATAACAATTCCACAAATAACTGAAACCTCCAAGAATACTCACCCAAGTGTACAGTTGCTACCAAAAGCAAGCCTACGATCACACAAGTCAAACACTTAGCACTTCTTCAGGGACCCCCTCTTCCTACCACTCTTAGGAAGTGCAGCTGTTTGTAAAGTGCTCTTTTGTGTCCCCTACCACTACCACAGGACGTTAAAAAAAAAAAAAAAAAAAAAAGGAATTTTTACCGTATACTTTTTAGCCTACTATTTGTGTTGCATTAATTAATATTACAGTCCACTGTTGCTTTGGGATTCTCTATATTTCTTGACAGATAACCAATTACAAGATTAATAATAATCTTACTCATTACTTCTTTGTAATTAATAAATACTGAGGAGAAATATATAACTTATTCTAAACAGCTTGTGGTAAAAAAGACTCAAGATATTTGGGTCAGTTGCCTGAACATAAGTCTTTTTACGCATTCCAGGGGACTCCATCTAATCTGTCAAGCTGGCACTCCAAAAAAGCATGGGCTTATTTCAAATATTCTATGGCATCTTAGAGAGCACTAGAAGTCTACATAAATACTGATTTGAGTCTTTAATTGTCACATCCAAAAGCAGACACTATACCTGTTCAGCTGAAAAGATGTCGAGACTGTTAACTCTACTGTAGCTACATTTGCAATAGGAATCTGAATTTCCTTTATGATGAGATATTGGTATTTTAAAGCTAATTAATTAAATCTGGAAGCACATATCTACATTGGGTCAAGTGAGTTGCACTTCAGAAATTATTACTGTTAGCATCTAGGACAGGATACAGTTGCTTAAACATAGACATCTATTAATGCATCACACTAAGGCACTTTATTGATACAGTAACGGTCCAACAGGACATTCACATGCTTCTTGAGCAGCAGTTGCAGATCACGCAGAACATGAGAGATTATGTTCAAATTGCACAAGTTGTTTGTTTTTCAGCAACTGGAATCTAAATGAAACGCTAAATGAAAAACTAAATGAATAACAGCCAAGCTGCTTTTATGTGACAGCTCAAAATTCATCAATTCCATACTTAATGTTTCCCAATGTTGTATACTAAACAATAAGCCAACTTTTAAAGTGTTTGATGTCTTTGAAGATGATATTCTGTTACTCATACACTTGAAAAGTGATAGCTTTCTAAACCACTGTGGGCTGTCACTGATATATGTTCCTCAGTACCTTTATGGAGATGGTTATGAAGGTGATGTTTCAAGCTCACTCTTTTGACTTTGTTCCAAGAGGACATGCACTCACATCCTACCTTTTCTGGTAGCTGGCAACAAAAATCTAACAGTAGAGATGATATCTTCCCAAATCACCTTTCAGCTGTAACTCTCTGTTTAAACCACTGCTGTAAGCAGTATCTGCACAGGGACCCTTATCTTCTGAGGCAGCAAGGAGATGCCACAATCCCCTCTTGATACAGAAAGGAAAGTGATCTCAGGGATGTAGTGAGCTGTGAAGACTCAATTACCTTGTTCTTTAAACAAAGTATGAGTTACAGCCACACGGAGACAGTAGGGTGAATGCAAAAAAATTCTAGAGGCATGTGCATGCCTCTGTGTGTGTAACAAGAGAATGCAAATTAAATCATAATTCAGTAATACAGAAAGTACGTTCTTCATTTGCCAAGTAAACATGACTCCTTTTGTTCCAAGTTCGAGAAACATACAGAACCTGTAGGAACTCATGATTTTGAAAGAAGACTCTGAACTTTGTGACTGTTTTCCCCTTCTTTTTAAAAATAACAATATGGTAGTCAATATCTGTGATCAATTTTTGATGTACAAGAAAGAAAACACAATAAAGTCTACATATATTTCCTACCAAATGAGCAAAAGAAAAAACTTGTTACTGTTGTTGAGCTTTACTATAGAAAACCTTAACTTTCCCCAGCTTGTTAGTGTTCTTATTTTATTTGAGTTTTTACATTAAAGAGAAAAAAGTAGTATTGACAGTCATGTTAATAATGTATTTATAGTGTTGTCTTTGTTAAATATTTCTTCTGCTAAGCTACCCACACAATGGAATTAGGAATTTTTATTATTAATTATGCCTTGTAAACCTGAAATAATATCACATGTATATATCTGTGTAAGTTCAACATACTTATTTAATGCATACACTTTATGTATTTTATATTTATATTAGTTGTGTTTTATAGTGCAAATATGATTGTTTACTATTCACTCTAAAAAATTCAGAAGTGAAAAATGCTGGTTCTTGTTTGGCTTCCTAATCCCTCTATTAGAACTATATATTTTTCTTTAATAGTAGTCTAAGTATAAATAATGTATTTCCAAAAGTATTTCTTTAGATTTTGTAAGAACTTCCGTAACAAATGTTTGATACTTCTCTTAGCTTTCTTAGTATCCACAGTACAGTATTGTCCTTTCTTCTGCCAGTAGGATTTTATATTATGACCATTATTTATTCTGATGTCTACTTATGAAAGAAGAAGCTATATGAGCCTTCTGTTAGCAAAGTAAACCAGCAGGATGGTGGGGGTTTGTTTGGTTGGGGTTTTTTCTTCGTTTTTTCATTCTTTAATCAAGTAAGCAAATTCCAGTAAATAAAGCAAAATCCTAATGTAATAGCTGTTCAGTTTTACAGATGGGAACTCCTTAGAATTTTAAGTCAGAGGCTGACTGCAATCCTGAGCTATGTACATGACAAAAAAAACTTGTTGGTTTGTTTGAAGTTCTTTTTTTTATTATTTTTTTTTTAAATATCTACATGTTTTACATGTAGATGTGTCATGTTCACATGTTCACATGTTGGTTCAACAACGAGAAGTACTGGGTTCTAGACTTGGGTCACAACAACCCCATGCAAGGTTACAGACTGGGGGAAGAGTGGCTGGAAAGCTGCCCAGCAGAAAAGGACCTGGGGGTGTTGGCTGACAGCAGCTGAATGTGAGCCAGCAGTGTGCCTGGGTGGCCAAGAAGGCCAACAGCATCCTGGCTGGTATCAGAAACAGTGCGGCTAGCAGGACAAGAGGGAAGTGATTGTCCCCCTGGACTTGTCACTAGTGGGTTGCACCTCGAATACTGTGTTCAGTTTTGGGCCCCTCACTTCAGGAAGGTTGTAGAGATGCTGGAGCATGTTTTGTTTTGTTTTGTTTTGTGTTTTGTTTTGTTTTGTTTTTAATTGTTTGGCGTTGTGGTTGTGTTTTGGGTTTTGGGTTGGTTGTTTTGGGGTTTTTTTTTGGGGGGGGGGGTGAGTTGGTGGGTTGGTTGGTTTAGTTTGGGGGTTTTTTTGTTTGTTTCTTTGTTGTTTTGGATTTTTTTCACAAAAAGTGAATAAGCATATGTGATTATGTGACAAAGGTCATTAAAATAGTGTTGTAATCAGAACAAGCATTCCAACAAGGCTCTTCTAGGCGACTGCAAGGCTCATACCCTTTCAGAAATATTGCAAATTCAGCTGGAAGCCAAGTTGTACAGGAGAAATGTCTGAGAGGTGGGCAACACAAAATGGGACCACGAGGTGAGGTCTGTATAAGCAGCTTTCAGTATAAGGACATGCAAGTAATTCATATGGGAGGACTGGAACAAGCTCCTAATTGTTCTTTGAGAGCAACATAACAAATGGAAATTCAATAGTTCAGGGGTAGAGGTGAAATGAACAGTCTAGTAAACGTATATTTGTTACCCACTGAGCAAGAAATGTCCTCATTAATTTAAGTAATCATCTACAGTACATAATTAGGGCTTTTAGAATAATATCTCATCCAGCTGATAAATTTTAAATGCCCTGGTCTGTGACATGATTAGGTTAGGCAGCATTTTGACCTCCTTATCATGAAGCTGAGATCCTATAACAGGCTGTCCCTGACTGCTGACTAACTTACTGATTTAAGCAGGTTTGGTTTTATAACAGATGTCGTCTTATGGTATTGTGGGCTTTAGGTAGCATTACTTCAGAGTTTCTTCCACAGCCGTTCTAATTTGTCTGGCAATTATGTTATAAGGTGTCAACAGTAGGAAATCCATAATAATAACAGTACAGAAGACAGGAAATATATACAATAATTGAAAATATTTTAGCAGTTCTTAAATTATTTTAACATGTGAAACTGCTACATTTATTTAGTAAATGTGGCATGTATTTTAATTCAAATGAAGATTTACAATACAAGTGGATTTTTTTTTCCCCCCAGTTATTATGTTCTTCAGAAAATACAATACTGAACACATTTCCATTTATTACTCGGTCACAGTAATATTTGTGAATGAGCAACTTACTTTGATTAGGTCAGAAGACTAGACTTCTGATTAGATCTCCATTTCATTTCAAGGGCGTACATAAAGGCAGAGTCCCTGGGTCCGTCATAGTCCTCTGACCTGTTTGGTGCGCTACAACTGTAACAAATTTGACAAAAAAATAGCTTCTAAAATTATTAAGGTTTATCCTACAGGCCCTTATTCTTCCTGCATATTCTTTAAAGCTGTTTTTCTCAGGCTTTGGTACCAACTGTCAGTAAATCTTCATCTGTACATTACCTTTCTATTTTTATTTTATTTTATAAATTGGCATCTAGCTTAAGGAATGTTAGAAGAATCAAACATTTGATATATTCTATGTTGTATATTAGCATTACTAAGATTATTTATTTTTTTAATATTCTGGAAGGTAGAATTTTCTCTAATTCTCTTGGCTTGGTAGCAGTATAGAAGTTCATCTTTAAAAGAGTTTGGTTTTAACTTTGTTCAAAAAGCAGGATAAAAAAGTTAACTGGTATGTTGTTGGGGTTTTTTTAGTTGCAGTTTATGAACAAAGTAGAAAAATGCAGATGTTACATACTCTACAAGCTCTAAAGCAGTCAAACCAAGTAGCTACAAGCATCAGGTAATCCACTTATCCTGTGAAAAACAGAACAAAATACAGCTTTTCCCTTTTATATAAGGCTATAGAAGTACAAATCTGTTTATCAAATAGCAGCTTCTAAATGGCTTTATCTTTTCTGAAAAAATATGCCACAGCACTTGTTTACGGAAGTAATGTTTTTTTCAAAGTACCATGTATATAGGGAAGTTACCCTTTTCAAGATCTTGTGCAGTGACATGTGAGTACTTTATAGTGAAATTACATTGTGCCTCTGCATAATAATTAAGTTTTTGCAAGCATTCTGACAGGAATCAGCAATGTCAATGCATTATGGGTGAATAATTACAAACAGCTTTGCTATGTGATTTTTAACATGCTGTTTACAAAACCCCCCTTTTTAACATGTGACATTTCTTCTCCGTATGAGAAAGCTATCATGAGTCTGATGACCTTGAGAAGGTTAACTGCTTTAAAATAATTATTGTGCTATATTTGTGAAGCAGTCCATGAATTTTACAGCCTTCACATTGGATCTCCATGAATGCTAATATTCCTATAGAACTAGAATAGAATAGAATAGAATAGAATAGAATAGAATAGAATAGAATAGAATAGAATAGAATAGAATAGAATAGAATAGAATAGAATAGAATAGAATAGAATAGAATAGAATAGAATAGAATAGAATAGAATAGAACAGAACACCATCTTTTCAGTTGGAAGGGACCCACAACAGTTATCTAGTCCAACCACCTGATCACTTCAGGGCTGACCAAGAGTTAAAGCATGTTGTTAAAGGCATTGTCCAAATTCCCTTTAAACACTGACAGGCTTGGGGCATTGACTACCTCTCTAGGAAACCTGTTCTGATTTTTGACCACCCTGTTCGTAAACTCTTCCTAATATCCAGTTTGAGCTTCCCCTGACACAGCTTTGAACTATTCACATGCGCCCTGTCACTGGATACCAGGGAGAAGAGATCAGCACCTCCCTCCCCACTCCCCCTCCTCAGGAAGCTGCAGAGAGCAATGAGGTCACCCTTCGGACTCCTCTTCTCCAAACTAGAGAAGCCCAAAGTCCTTAGTCACTACCCATGGGACATGTCTTCCAGCCCTTCACCACCTTTGCTGCCCTCCTCTGGACACATTCAAGCACCTTCCCATCCCTCTCAAATTGTGGGGCCTGACACTGCACATGCACACAGTACTCAAGGTGAGGCTGCACCAATGCTGAAGACAGTGGGATATTTTTTATAAGACGACTTCTGTTTTCTTCTGTCAGGCTCTATAGGACTTGCCACAATTATAGTTGCTGCTTATTTGATCTTCTATACAAAATTCATCAGTGTGTTATGTTACATGCTGTTAAAACCCATTTTCTTTTATTATTCCTGTTCTGTTAGTAACATGGGATAAACATTGGCATTATAAATCAAAATAAAGCCTGTAATTCCCCTGCTAAAAGCTCACCCAGGTTTGTTACAATCTGGTCAAAATTTCAAAGGAAAAACCTGATGTTTGGAAAATTGGCAATTTCTGTTTAATATTAATATGCTTTAATTTGTAACATTGCAGTCTGCTCTTCATGCTGCACTTTTGAAGTAAATTGTGTTCCATAATGCATATTTTGCTTGTTATATGGGCAACACATTGAAATTTTCCACTTTTAGTGAATTAAAGCATTCAACATTAAACCTTTTCTGTAAGAATACTAACTCTAAAAAATAGACAAACCAACAGGAACACTGGTCAGTTCAGAAATTTTATTATACTAATCAATTATTTACTTGTCTTTTTGGCTTTATTTGTTAATTCCGTTTATTTATTTTATTTTAAATCTCATTTTATTTTAAAATGTATATATATATAATTATAAAATTTATTATAATTATTTTAAAACCACTTTAACATTTATATTATTTATTAAAATCAATAAAGAAGCAGTATCCATACTATGTATCATAGCCATAGCATATATATAGTAAAACTTGAATTTAACTTGGAATTTACAGACCAATAAAGTAAGAGCAACTAGGTGTACTGCATTTGGAAATGTGCAAAAATGTCCCAATGTGGACCCAAAAGTGACGAAGAAAACTGTCCATTTCCAGTGTCAGATTCTTCCTGCTCAAGAACCCCTGTCACACTCAAAATCTTGTAACAGACGGGAGCATACCCTTTCTTGTAGTCTGATTAATCTTTAACAGAATAACCACCCAAATTACTTAAACAGTGCACAAAAGTCTCATTAATATTACAGTTAGAATTGTTATATAATTTTTTTATCATCCACCCCTTCCCAGTGGTGTTGTGCTCTCCCTTTCAATAGTTCTTTGAGTCCTAATGTTGACTCCCCAGTTTGTCTCAAGAAGAAAGAGGGACAGTTACAACAAGCCATTACCACCCCATGGTCCCTGCTGTCATGAGCTCAAGGTCTCCTGGGGGGCCAAGGGCGCCTGGGGGACAGTGAGCTGCTACCCACCCCCTCAGTCCCCAATTTGTATTGCTGCAGGAGGGTCTTCCTTCCCAGAGGCAGGACATTGTGTTAAGTTAATGAAGTTTCTGTTGGACAATTCCTCCAAGATATCTAGGTCTCTCTGAGTGGTCCCCATGCTAGCCAGTGTATCTGCTAGAGGTCCCTCGATTTGGTGTCATCTTCAGACATGATGATGGTGAATTCTGTTTTTTTTTTCCTGTAGGTCATTGATAAAGTTGTTTAATAAAGTATATAAAATAGATTCCTGTTCAGTCAGTAGTTTTCCTTTCTTATGTTCTCTTTTAGTGATTCATATGCCCTCTAATGCTTGAAGCACTGGAACAAACAAACATTGACAAAGATAGGTTCCAGGATAGACTCATGTAGTAGTCCTTCTTTTACCCTACTACAGGTAGAGTACAACTCATTGACCACTATCATCTGAGTCTAATCACTCAAGACATTTTTTACCCATCTGGATGTAAAACCATGCAGACCATAACATCCTAACATGAATAACAAAGTTTTGTGGGAGACAGTGTTACAAAAGTCAAGGTGATATTTATTAATATCAATATAGCCAATGGTATTTGGTTTAATACTTAACAAGGGCTTACTTAGCAATCCCTAAAAATGCCATGAAGTCAATGCTTACAATGAGGATATGTTGGCATTTGGTATACTTGATGGGAGGGGAGGTGAGGGGAGGAACAAAACCAAACCAAACCAAATGTACTAGAAGAGATTAATTGCTTTGACTGGGCAATTTAGAATTTCTTTTGAGCTAAAGTTACAGTATCATATTTTTTTCCAATAAAAAGGTTACTGACACAAATTAGATAAGTTCTGTAACAAAGTTAACTCAATGTAAAATATCCTATTTTTATTGTACCATGTATTTCAGCATTTTGTTTCATCCAAGTCTTTAATTAGATTTAGTTTCCTACAAAAGGAAGATTTTATTTTTTAGCTTACATTCTATCAGAATGTGCAATTGTATTTTTCCTTTTTTATTTAGTAGATCTCACTGGAAATTCATCTAGAAAGAATACACAACAAAAGGTCTTTGAAAGCGTCACATGAGGACATTTTGGCATCTTTATATATGTATTCTTAGCTATATCAATATTTTTTTCTTTGCATTTAATACAATATTTAGAAAAAGCAATACCATGTAATTTACAAAGAAAGTTGTTTTCTATAGTTAAAGGAACCCCCACCTACTTACATTGTCCATGTGCAAAAAGAACTACAGAGTCTTTGAGTCAAAGAGAAAAATCACAGACGAAAGAGTGCAACAGGTGACGTCATTCTTTCATGTTGTGATTAGAGTATAGGGGGAAAAAAAGAGCAACAAATCCATTTGTAGCATGCTTTTAGGATTGGCTTTTTTGAGTCTTTGTTGCTGTAGCCAAGACTCTGAACTCTGTCTTTCTGTATCAGTTTCTTAACCTTTAAGGTATACAGCTACCCTTAGGTGTGGTTTTTTTCTCCTTTTTTTCTCCCTACCTTAGGAAGTTGTAGTAGCAGCAGCAGTAGTTTAAAATAGCATAATTTCAAATAGGTAGATGAAAAATTGCCATCTTCACACCACACCTTTCCCAAAATAGGATACTCAGTAATCTGGTAGTTAAGGCACTGCACTTTTGACATGCCACATGACAGGAAACTGAATCTGTGTCTTATGCATTTTAAAAGTGCTTTACTCATAAGACTATTATATTCCAGAATGACATTGTAAGAAAATGGGTGTAATTACGACAACATTTTGTGAAGAAATTAATCTTGTTAGGGGGCATAAGACATAACTTGAGAAAGCTTTCCCAATTAAACTCTTCAATGGCTTTAAACTTAATTCATGCATCCAAATAAAGTATTAGAATATGGTGCTAAATAACTTAGCATTATCCACATGGAGGGCATGTACAGACACAGAATGTGCCTGCAGAAAACTCATGGGCAACACCAGGGGTTTTAATTATAGCATAGTCTCAGATTTATCTCAGATCTATCAGAGATATGATACAACTGTAGTGCTAATAAAAGAGGTACATATGCTGTTCCCTGACCTTGAAGCCAAGTGGCACTGCTTAACATTCTCCTTAAGCAGGGATAACCCACTGTATAAAACCTGACTTGCGGAAAGCCAGCTGCTAACACTCAGAACAGAGACAGGGAGCACCCTAAGGATGAAGTTGTGCAGATGACTGGGAATAAATGCTTGACTGTTCTTTCTCCTGTCTTTCACTTAGCAGTGTAGATATACCCATCAATACCTAAGTCACAGTTTAGTATGTGAATGTGGGTAGTTTTGTATATACCCCAAAGTCCTATTTCTTCACCACTCTGTGTAACTTATGAGCCATGGGCTTTACCACAGATTTTGGTCTATTGCAACTTTCCCTGCAGAGCCTGATTGTTGGCTAACAGTGCAGGGGCTTGTTCTTTCAGCTATAAAAACACTTTGTTCTGGTCTTGGTGCACTGGGTACATTTACATGAAGCACAGTTTCTTGGGACTACACAGTTAAGAAAATAAATTTCACCTGATTTAGACTAAGGAAGCATGGAGGGATATGTAATTATTTAATACCATGTCTTTGGTGTATTAGGCACATTAATCAGCAACTTATTTTCATACTGACATATATTTCTGTGAAAAACTGGGATGAAGTGCAGCCATTCTCATCCAGTCAAACTTTCTACAGTTTTAAGTGCCTTTGTAAGATAAAATGTGGTGGAATTCTAGCTCCCAAATGTCTAGTATATAAAATAGATGCCTGTTTAGTCAGTAGTTTTCCTTCCTTATGTTCTCTTTTAGTGATTCATATGCCCTCTAATGCTTGAAGCACTGAAACAAACAAATATCTTGCAGTGACTCTTTTCTCTATCAGTGTCATACTTACTGCAGTTCTCTTTCCTTAAAGAATGCACACAAAGAAGTGTAGTGCTAAATTTGCTTGTAGTTGCATATACAAGAAAAACTTTTTTTTTTTTTTTTTTTTTGAGGGTGATCAAACGCTGGAATAGGGCAACAGGTTGCCTAGAAATGTTGTGCAGTCTCCATACTCGGTGATATTCAAAAGTAATCTGACATAGCTCTAGGTGGCCCTGCTTAACCAGAGGTGTTGGACCAGATGACCTCCAGAGGTCCCTTCCAAACTCAGCCATTCATCATTCTGTGACTGATAAACTTGGGTGTTTTGTCTATGTCCCTAGGATGCATCAGATATGTGTATGTTTAATTAAGTTGTCTCATGTACACTGTTTTTCTTTTATTGATACTTTTTTGTTGGTTTTAGTTATTTTTGCCACAAGATTAGTCTCAAGCTTTCTTAGGTTCCTGTCTCTGGTTCTGTAGAGGTAAAGGCAGTAGGGTACACTTCAGAGAGAACCAGTTGAACGTTTTACATAGTTGTGCAGTTTTGCCATCTTCTAGACATTGCCTCTAAGCACAGGAAAGATTATTGGTTCAAAATGAGTGCAAAGCATACGTTCTTATTATTCTGTGTGAAACCCATACATAGGTTCATATTTGTGTTTTGTTTCAGAGGATGGTCCTTATGCTTGAAGATTCCAGAAGATAAACACGTTCTCAAGAAGCTTTCAAACACCATTTTCTCTGGTAAGATTGAACATAGTAAGACTATCCAAAGAAAGCAAGTCTCATTTTCACAATCAGTTTCACTTCTTGTCTTAAATGTCTGCGAAAAGATGTGTATGTGTATATTATTTGGCTTATAACCTGTAACACAAAACCCAATTATAAGATTCCAATTGTAATACCATTTATTCAGTTACCTACATATAGGCACTTGATGCAATTGGATGTCCAGTGATATCTGGGATGTTTGCAAAGAACTAACTATTTTAAAAAGAAACTTAGGAAGTAACAACTCCCTACTACATAGTCAGTTGGACACCACTTAGAAACACTACAGCATGCATGATTTGGCACCCAGCTTGTACTCCAAATAGGACTGAAATTCCAAATTAAGACACAGAAAGTCAGTTGTCTTCTTTAGTGTATATTGTCAATAAAGCCAAGGAGTAATTCAAAAGATCGACTACTAAGAGCCTTATATAGCAGCCAAAACACTAACATCTAGAAGTAGTCGATTTTAAATGGAAGCCTAGATAACCACCTCATACATATAATTACCTTTATATACATACCCAGATGTATATGATTGAACTGTCAGCTGAATCTCACCCCACTTCATCAAACAAGGAAAAATCCCCTATTTTTTCATAAGTTAGTCTTTGTAAAAAAAAATAATATATATATATATAACACCATTGTAACAGAACTATCTTGCAGGCTAGAGGCATTTCCATATCAAACATTTATTTTTGAAGAATCAAGATATATTGCCTTTTTTATAGGGGAGGGAAGGGGAGGAAGCTAAGTACAAAACAGCTAAAAAGTAAATAATTAATGCAATCTTTCATTTTTTTCCCCTTGTGAAGCTAATACATTATTTCAGAGACACTGAGAAAACATTGCAGAATATAAATAAGTATATAGATAAATAAATAAATACATATTAACTCACTGAATGTAAATGGCCGTGTTTTCAAAACTTGCTGAATTACTTTGGCAATCCTCCAGAAAACTGCAAAATTAGACAAAAGGGAGCATTAAAGCTTGAATTTGAAAGTTGGCCTTTGTTCCATTAACATTTTCAGATTATAGGAACCCATTATTTTGGTGTAGTCAATCCATTTTTTAATGTCCTATACCCTTACTTTTAATGACAAATTTATTTTTTAAGACATGCTATTCTTTTTCTCTCATTCTGTGTTTAAAATATTGAAAAGAATACAAAGTATTAAGAACATACAAGCTAATGGTTTGTGAAGTTACCTCCCCTCAGAAGCCTCTATTCTTTTAATAACTCTATTCTACCTTCTACACCACTTATTTCAAACCCAGAATGTGTCTGCAGTTTTCACCCCAATAGCCAATCTCCTTTATTTGAATATAGTGTTTCAGTAGTCACCATTAAAGATTTTTCTTGTATATGATTTTTTACCTTGGTGCTACATTTGAATGCTTTAGAGCTTACAATATGACATGCCTTAAAATATGTTGTGACAGTCTTTTGGAAAACATCAGTCAATTAAAGATATTTTCCATACTGTCCAACATTAGCTATAAGAACCTGAAAAAGAGCTTGGTTTAGGATTGTCCTCATTTATTCTAGTGCTGTTCCCTCCCAGTGGTGGTTGGGTTTTTTTTTTTTTTTTTTTTTATTTTAGTTACTAAAAATCTGTTTCCATACAATAGGCATGAGATTTAATATTCGTTCAGATTTGGTTTTCATAACATGGCCTATTAATAGCGGTTCAGATAAACCTCACTTCTTTTTCAAAGGCAGTTTCTTGGTCTCTGCAACCTCCATTGTCAGTAACGTCTATCATTTGCATGTCCATGCATAAACTGTTTCCTTTTATAATAAAGACTCTTGAGTCTGTTAGTTCTTAATTTACATGACCTTGATCATTTTTATAGGACAGGTGAAAATAAGTTCTAGATATTGCTTAATCCTTCTACCATGTTTCCTTCTGTTCTTCTTAATTATTTTGGGGATGACACTGAGGGCTTAGTTCAGTTACCTGATACCTGTGACATTTCCTTGGGCATCTAAGGCTTCCACAGAAGACTCATCTATATTACACAAGAACTGCAGGCAACCTATGCCCTTCTGAACCAGAAAAATCCATAACGCAGTAGATGGCTATGTGCTGAGAACTGGACCAGCCCTAAGTTTCTAATTTTGGTCTTTATTTTTGTGAAAATGCTTGGGTTTTTCGATGATTAAGAAAAACAGGACCAAGATTTTAGTACTGCATTTCTGATGTTTTTAATTGGCAGTTTACTTCATACAGTAGTCTGGAGGAGAAAAGGAACTTCTGAAAAAATGCAGTGTTTTGTTGTTCCAAGCAGAATTTCACTGTATTCATAGTTTTCACAAGGTATGATTTATTTCATTAACTATAGAACAAAAAATCACTAGGCTTGAAGAATTACTGTGCTCTTCATCTAAACAGGTGAAAGTTTCATAACTTCCAGTGGTTCCAGCAGAGCACAATGCTTCCAGACAAGAAATATGTTACTTTCTTGAAAACAGTAATTATGAAATATATATTTAAAATAGGTAACATTGAAATGTATGGATCTATTTAAGATCTATTTATTTATTTGGCATAACCAGATATACACAGTCAAAATCCACAAAACTTTGACACTGACTTCAGCCAGGGCAGTTTCCTACCACTAAATTCCAGGTTTTATTTCTGGTGAAATTTCTGTGACTCAGTATTTTAAACAAAATACTTCCAGAGATACAAACGACAATTCAGCCACATAACTCCTCAAAAATCTGCCAGCTGCAAACATTCTATGATGATCTACTATTGATATGGAATGAAGATCGATAGGTTTCAGATTAATATTTCTCTAACTTACTCAATTAGAACTCTGGGCACAGAGAAAGATCCACAAACAAAATTTAATCCTAAAGTTAGAAAGAAACTAGGCACTTTGATGCTTGGTAATGTACTTACTCATTGACTAAAAGTTAGGAAATTCATTACAAGAAAAGAATTCACAGTGCTGAATTAAGCTTTTAACCTTTTTGTATAGATTACAGGGAGAATTACATGCCAAAGCATAGGGTAAAAATAAGTTTGCAAGCCAATGGGAAACGCTGAAGGGAATTACGTCTGAAAGTATCGCTCTTGAATTTAGTTACCTCACTGGTTGCAGTTAGCTGGCTGTGTGAAACTGGAACTCACACTGCACATAGTTCATATATTTCCTGTAGGAAAGGAAAAAATTACAACAGCAATTATAGTCTTAGAGGTTGTAAATTCTTTCAGCTTTGACAGGAGAATTATCTCCTCCTTGCAGAACTGAGCCATGTCTAGTGGGTTGACCTGGGCTGGCTGCCAGGTGCCCACCAAGCTGATCTATCACTTCCTCTCTTCAGAAAGACAGGGGAAGAAAATATGATTAAAATCTCATGGCTTAAGATAAGGACAGGGAGATCACTCACCAATTAACGTCATGGGCAAAACAGACTCAAGTTGGGGAATATTAATGTAATTTATTGCCAATTATTAGCAGAGTAGGAAAATCATAAATAAAAACAAAACTAAAACCACCTCTCCTCACTCCTTCTTTTTTCCCAGGCTCAGCTTCCCTCCTGACTCTTCAGTGTCCCACCACCATTGGTGGCACAAAAAGATGAGGAGTGGGGGTTGCAGTCAGGTCATAACACTTTGTCTCTGCCGCTCCTTCCTCCTCACACTGTTTCTCTGCTCCAGGGTGAGGTCCCTCCCATGGGACACAGCCCTTCAAAAACTGCTCCAAAGTGGGTCCTTCCCACAAGCTGCAGTTCTTTCAGAACTGCTCCAGCATGGGTCCTTTCATGGGGTAGAGTCCTTCAGTAGTGGACTGCTCCAACTTAGGTTCCCTATGGGTCACAGGTCCTGCCAGAAAACCTGCTCCAGTGGTGGGTCTCCACAGGCTGCACCTACCTTCAGGACATAGCCACCTACTGCAGCCTATGGGCTCTTTCATGGGTTACAGTGTGGATATCTGCTCCACTGTGGTCCTCCGTAGGCTAGAGGGGGACAACCTGTGTCACCATGGTCTTCTCCATGGACTGCAAGGGAATCTGTGCTCTAGCACCTGGAGCACTTCCTCCTCCACATGCCTCGCCCTCTCTGACTTTGGTGTCTGTATAGCTGTGTCTCTCACATTTTCTTTACTCCTTTCTCTGCCAGCTGGTGCACATCCTTTTTTACCCTTTCTTAATTATGTTATCACAGAGCTGTCACCAGCTTCACTGATGGGTTCAGCTTTGGTCAGCCACAGGTCTGTCTTGGAGATGGTTGAAACCGACTCTTTCCTACATAGGGGAAGCTTCTGGTGTCTTCTCACACAAGGAATCCCTGCAGCAAAAACACCAGGCAGAAAAGTCAGACTTCATGACCTGACAGTAAACACAGTTAACTGAAAATGGAAATCCTTAGTTCTGTTTCTAGGATCATTATGGGATGAGGGGTTGCTGCTCTTTGGTTTGGCGTTCTTTGCTTATACTGTAGTGTCTCTAATACAAAGCAAAGATTACAGAAATCAAGCTTCCATTAATTAGATTCCTTCAGATTTTGGAAACAAATCCTCTATTAGAATTGGTATTTACTTTTTTAAAGTATCTTAGACCTTTTTCAGCCTTTATTGCTATTTTCATTAGGGGTATTTATTAATATAATTAAGAAAAATCAGTAAAATAATAGCATGTCTGTGTGTAAAACAACAATGCAATCTCATAAGACACTAATTGTCTCATGGTTATCAGGACGATCAAATTTAACAAGATGAATAATTCAGAATTAAATTTACATATAAATTAAACTTGCAAACAACCATAATAGCTATAACTATCATTAATTGCATCAATCATAAAAGACATAAATAAATGTCTAAATAAAATAAAGATGACACCTTTAAAGCACACCTGGATAATTTTACATGAAAGAAAAAACATGACAAATTACTTTAAAAAACTGTTAATGAAGAGAATGTGCATTTCTGTCTCACATATTGCTAAATATTGTTCAACCTAATGTTACACAACTTGTTTGTAAAATATTAACAAAATAGATTGACTGTTCAAGAATTGGTCTACTATTTGCATATATATTAATAGACTGTGACATCTAACTATTTAACCTTTTGTTTCTTTATGCATACTGTAATTTCAGAATCCATGGCCCTGAAAGTTCTTAGCAGTATGCTGTCTGTTTCTAAAAAATACACTATGGTTTCTTTTTGTGCCTTTATGAATGTCTTTTTTTCTGTGAAATAATACAGCAATGATGCTAGTAAATATATAGATATAATTTTATATGTAGATATAAACTATATTATAATCGTGAATTATAAATTATTAAATTATTATATGTTAGAAACATTAACTGCTCTGACAATCTCACTCTAAAATGTATTGGTATATAGTGGATTAGCTCATATCACTTTTTACAAGAAACTATGCACGCTACATGTTCTGCAGGCCAGAGATCATTCCCTAGCCTTATTTAGCCATGGTGGCTTACCAGGAGATGGCAAAGCACGTGTCTGGTCAGCTTCAAATTTCCACAGCACCTCAAGGCTGCCAGTTAGGATGAAACCTCTTAGATATGAGGTATCTATCTCCTTGTTTCTTCTGGAAGAACAGATTGGTTTATAATCAGTGAGGGAAGGGATTTGTGAATTTGGATAGTGTATTTAAGAAATCTTAGTGAACAATCAAAGAACTGAACTGACAGGGAATCATGACTGCACCTGCCTTGAGTTAGGGTGCCACTTACAATTCCAAGCACGCTAAGTGTAGTCAAACACACTTCATGCTACACATGCATTACCACAGAAAGAAAACAAGGACAACACAAAGGCACTGACAGCCTGACTTAGATAAATCTTCTGTCTTAATATCAAACCTTGAATATGTGAGAAGAACATACAATCAGTCACAGAATCACAGAATCACAGAATCACAGAATCGAATCACAGAATCACAGAATCACAGAATCACAGAATCACAGAATGGTTGGAGTTGGACAGGACCTCTGGAGATTACCTAGTCCAATCCCCTGTTAAAGCAGGGTCACCTACAGCAGGTTCACAGCATCCCAGCCAGGCAGCTTTTTAATGTCTACAGAGGAGACTCCACAACCTCTCTGGGCAGCCTGTTCCAGTGCTCTGTCACTCTCAAAGTAAATAATTCCTATCTCATATTCAGATGGAACTTCTTGTGTTGCAGTTTGTACCCACTGTACCTTGTCCTGTGTCTGAACACCACTGAAAAAAGCCTGACCCCATCCTTTTGACACTCACCATTAAGATACTTGTACGCATTGATAAGATCCCCTCTCAGTCTTCTCCAGGCTAAACAGGCCCAGCTCTCTCATCCTTTTCTGAAAAGGGAGATGCTCCAGCCTCCTCATGATCTTTGCAGCCCTCCACTGGACCCTCTCCAGTAGTTCCCTGTCTCTCTTAAACGGGGGAGCCCAGAACTGGACACAATACTCCAGATGCGGCCTCACCAGGGCAGAGTAGAGGGGGAAGATCACCTCCCTCCACCTGCTAGCTACGATCTTCCTAATGCCCCCCAGGATCCCACTGGCCGTCTGGGCCACCAGGTCACACTGCTGACTCATGGGCAACCTGGTGTTCACCAGAACTCCCAGGTCCTTCTCTGCAGAGCTGCCTTCCAGCAGGTCAACCCCAGACTGTCCTGGTGCATGAGGTTGTTCTTCCCTGGGTGCAGGACCTTACCTTTGTCTTTGCTGAATGTCATTAGGTTCCTCTCTGCTCAGCTCTCCAGCCTGTCCAGGTGTAGGACTGAAGCAGAGTCCTTCTTTTGTGGGTCAATAGGGTCCAAGGTGGGTCATTCTCTGTGGTGTCCACTACAGGTAAATGGTCCTGAAACCACCTATCTGTGGCCACCTTGGACCCTCTAATACTATGCACCTAAGTCACCTAAAAATGTCATTTAAGTTTATGACTTCTGAAAAAAACCATAAATAATAGTATTTGAATAGAAAATGGTTAAAATAAGTTTCCCCTTTTCTGTTCAAGGAACATCTGGATGAAGCTTTTAGTCATACAATTTAGTTTTAGGTGGTCCTGTGAGGAGCAGGGAGTTGGATTCAATGATCCTTATGGGTCCCTTCCAAACAGATATTCTATGATTCTAATTCTTGATATTATATAATAGCCTGTTAGAGCTGTTAGAGCTGACAGTAAAAATACCCTCAACTGTTCTAGTATGAAAAGATAGTGCTCATGGACAGAATAAGCACATGTACCATAATAGTGCATAATGGCAGAGATAATACTTTCCACAAACCAGATGAAAATACTCATTTTGTGTCCTGGTTTTGGCTGTGATAGAGTTGATTTTCTTGATGGCTAGTGCAGTGCTGTGTTTTGGATTTGGTGTGGGAACAGTGTCGTTGGGGACTTTTGGTTTCTCAGACCTTGCCGGTGGGAGGGCTGGAGGGGCACTGGAAAATGGGAGGGGACACAGCCAGGACAGCTGACCTGAACCAGCCAGAGAGAAAGTGGTGGGGGCTGGCAAGAGCTGCTATTGCTGCAGGAGGACTGGCTGGGCATCGGTCAGCAGGGGGTGAGCAGCTGTATTGTGCATCACTTGTTTTCTTTTCTCCCTTCCCTTTGGATTTCATTCCTCTCCCCTTCTCCCTCCTTTTCATTGTAACTGTTATTGCTATCATTAATATTGTTCTTTCATTTTTATTTTATTTCATTTATTAAATTGTTCTTATTTCAACCCTTGTGTTTTACATTCCAGTTCTCCTTCTGAGTGAGGGAGCAGTGAGCAAGCAGCTGTGTGGTACTTAATTATTGGCTGGGGTTAAACCATGACAGTTCACTAATGCATAACTTTGGGGATCTTGGTTGGTTGGTTGGTTGGTTGGGCTTTTCCCCATATTTGAATGGCAGTGATTTCAAATACTTTTGATGCATAGGAATAGTTTTACTTTCAAGTAAGTCCAGGTCCAGGTCCACAAACAACTGCATTTGATGTGCACAGTGTAGGTCAAAACTCCAGTTGTTATTGTCAGTAGAGATGGAGGACTTTACTCTTGATGTGAGCAGCCATAAAGGTGGCCTGGTTAGAAGGGGAAAATTACTGAACAGAAGAAAATGTCTGCTGAATAATATTGACAGAGAAATTGCCTGCCAGCTTGGGAGCTGTGAGCCTGGGAATTAGGCCTACGAACCAGAAACATCCTTGAAAAGCATAGCTGACATCTTTGAAGTACAGCTGGGTACCTAGAAAATTGAGACATCCTGAGATATTATTGGTAAGTGCAAACCCAAAGAAACTGCAACTTATCACCTGAAAACATGGACATAGTCTGGGAAAATAAAACTGGTCTGAAAAAACCCAGAAAAAATCATCATGTATTGGCTGTTACATGTGAGAAATATAAATTAACAGCATCTATTGGCTGTTCAAAGTGGTGATACCCTGAGCCCTCTTATGTCTCTATGATATAAAAAGGACTTAATTTTTTACCCAAAATGGGCCCCCTCTCTCTGAGAACTTTTTGTGTTGCATGTACTTTCCCTTTCCTAAGCATGCTGAACTCTCCACACACACTTTCTACAAGATCTCGGACTCTCACAAGGAACACCTGGCTGACTCCAGACTCCATGATGTGGATCAACTTTGAAGTCAGCCTGTCTGTTACTTTATTGATTCCTGCTCTGGTCCTGCTTCTGCAGTTGGTTCAGTTTGTTGTCCCACATCTGGGATGGTTGGGTCTCCTTGTGGGATTAGTTTGTCCTCTTCTTTGCAATGGTTTGGCCCCTTCTGAAATCCTTCTAATTCACTCAATGCTGGTATTATATACACATTTAAGTAATCTATCATAAGTACATCTGTTGTTATATTGTTGATAAGATGCTTCACTAATTATAAGTTTGTAGCCACCTGCAATACTATATATCTATGTGGGTTTCGCTATATGAATAATTGCTACTATTATTGACTGCTGCCATATTATTGATTGATACTATATTATTGATCATTGATAGTAATTTGTAATAGCATTGAAAGGCAGTAGATGAACATGGAAAATTGCAGGAAGCCCTGTGAGCAGAATTTCAGGAGTGGCAGGAAAATATTTGGCTTCTCACAGAGACATATGCAACTGCAAACACTTTGCTGAAAGCTGTTAAGCCAGAAGCTCAAGATGTTTTACAGTTGCTCTAACTGCCCCTTGAATCTTGTAGTCCTGTTAAAAGACACTATTTCAGGAATTGAAAACTAATTTCAGACCTCCGGCTTTACAACAGCCAAGGGGAGAGCATACACACACAATCTCAGAGAGTGAGACCATTGAAAACATACACTCGAAACTGATAGTGAGGAGTGTGATTCTGGCCTTTTACCCCTGCCTCTTGAGTCTGGTTCTAGCAACAGGCCTCCTACCCCTGTTTCATTACCTGAATCTGATCCAAATAGGACAGCCCCTTTGCACCCTGTTCAAACTTCCATGGTACAACTCCTGGCTCCTGTCACAAACAAAGGCACTTCCCTGCCACTCCAGGTCAGGATGACCACTACAATCTATACTGTACTAGTGCAAAGTTCTTAAAATATAGCAAAAAAATGAGCATCTAGGTGGGTGGTGTGGTGTTATCAAACAGAAGCTGGAACCATTATTCTTAATCAGAATGAGGCCAAATAAATATTGCTGGGAGGAGGAATAATTCTTCATAATCCTGTTGCAGGGGCTGGTCTTTATATCTTATCTTCATTATCTTTGGTGATACTTTCTTTTAGACAAATACCAGGATATGGGAATAAACCCCTGCCCCTCCCTGAAATACTCCAGACACATTTTCAGAATGGGCAATGAGACTGATCGTTCCGGATGTCCTTGACAGAGAAGGTGCTACAGCTTGGGACATATTGACAAGCAACCGCAAGGGAAAACAAGAATACTGCAAAATGCAGTGCTTGGGGGAATGAAGGGCTGAAGACTTAATATTACACAGTAGGAACACTGACTGGAAGACTGTAGTGGCTCACAGCCTGCAAAGTTAGATAGCCCTATGGAAGACATCAAGGACAGGGAACTACCCCCAGAACAACAGTCTGTAAAAGAGAAGATTGGGTCAAGATTGCTCAGATACCAAAGGGAAATATTAATTTCATAAGGGACAAAATATTAAAAAAATCCCTGTTAAAAGTAATACATCTGACACAAAAGAACTCCCTAGCAAACAGAAGGGAGTTTTAGAATGGAGATGCTCATAAAATCTCCACCAAAGATTGGGGAGTACAACAAGTGAGTTACAGAAACTACAGGATTAATTATGAAAAAGGTTGCGCTGACAGACTGGATGCTGGCAGTATTGTCCCATCTGCTTCCCCAATCCTATTACTAGAATATGAACAGAGGAACCTGCAACAACCCCTTCTAAGTGGCCAATTTTTTTAAATTATTATTTATATGATTTAATTAATTGATTGACACCTTGTATACCTCTAGCAGCAATTGTATGTTTTCTCACTACATGTTGCTGTCCATTCCATTAGAAATCTTATTTTGAATTATTGTCCCTGAAACTAAACAAGGACTTGGTCAAATAGATTTTTAGGCATGATGTGGCAAAGTGTATTCCCTCTGATACTTTCCAGCAAATACTGGAATTGTATTGACCCTTTAATAAGGAGCTCCAACAATCCTTAGGTACTTTAGGATTTCAACGAGCACATATTCCAAGATTTGGTATAATTGCTTGACCCTTATATAATTTGTTAAAGTCTGTTACCTGGGAATGCGCAGTTATTCTTGAAGAAGCATTCTGTTTCGTAATATGCAATGTTTCAGAGTATCAGGCTATGGGCCTGTAATACTGCGACCTCCTTTTAGGGTACGTGTAGGACTCTCTGAAAAAGGATATCAATGGGGGTTGTGCAACAATTTTTTTATAAAGCCCAATTAACTGCTATTTGATTTGGATGAAAGGAGGGACAAAGTTCCCAAGCATGATATTCACCTTGGGAAAACTCATTACTGGCTACTTATACAGTCCTGTTCGATCCAGAAGCCATCACATTAGATGTAACCTTAGAAATTTTCCCTATTCTTACAGGAATTAGAGAACCTATTCCTGTTCCACAGGGCCATGTACTCCCCACAGTGACATCCACATAGGGCTGCCTGACATACACAGATGGAAGACCTACAAGAAACTGATGTGTTTCTGGAGCAAGACCTGGAGGCCAGGGAAGGTATCCTAGTGTGAGGTAAAGCAAGACTGAATGCCTTCATTTAGGCAACTGAACCGCATACTTTATTTTTCAAGAATTTGGATATTGAAAGGGAATATAGGCTTCACTAAGTGATAAGTATGTTTTAACATATGTAAGCATGGTGCTCACCTTGAATACTTCAAATTTAAAGTTCTTCTTTTGAGTGTTTCGGGGTTTTGACTCAGACCAACTGAAAAAAAAATCAGCACAAAAGTAATAATTTAAAGGATAAATGTAATTACGTTTAATTCTCCACCCAAAAGTGTTAGAAACTATAGCAAAAAATGTATTTTTTGTTTATGAAGAGGTTGATTCAACTGGACTTCGTGGTATCCTTTATGAATACAATTTATTTATTGCTGTAACATGCTAACATGCTACTTTGGTTAGGATTTGCTTGATTTCTTCAGTTTCCAATTGGCCCTTACTAATTATTTGTGTAAAGATAGATTTGGCATGTGTACTCTAAAACCTGATGACTTGTTTATGAAGACAGCTCACTGGAAAAAAAAAAAAAAAAAAAAAAAAAAAAAAAGAATAAAGGTGTCAATCATTTTACAAGTATTTGAGGACTTATCTTGAACTGGCCAGATAGTATTGTTTGAAAAAATTACATGTATGACAGCTAAAATCACAGATTTAATGAATAGTCCAGTGCTTAGACCATTCACACATAATTTAAGAAAACCTGATTCAATTTATTCGGCTGCCTCAGGAGACTCAAGACTGCAATTTGCTAGATGATTTTCTTAAATACCAATCTGTGGAGTATCTGGGAAAGATAAAACAATTTTCTGTGCCTTTTCATTGCCTGCGTCAAGACATCCTCAACCCTCTGTTTTTAGGTAACTAGTCTAAACCACAGGCTTTTTCTACTACCTTTGTTATCTTTCGTAACACTCAACACTTTATTATTTAGAAATCTGTGCAAAGTTTGGCAACCAAAAAAGTAGGCATTTAAACCCTCTAGAATTCCACCTCCCTCTAGAATGTTTTCAGGCAGTTTGGTCGAACTGTTGGGAAAAAAGGGTTCATTCAGTGTCAGAGGACTTAATACTGTTTCCTATTAGTACAACCTTCATTTTGAGAGGGGTGTGTAAGCTTAGTCCTATATTTTCCTTAACTTCGTTAATAATGTCCAACATGAAATATAACATTCTATTTGGTGTAAAATATTGTAACTTGTTTTTTTTAAGCAGGTAGGACAAGTAAAAGAATTACATATATTTTTGAGTTAGATAAACTAGTGGAGTTTAGTAGAGGAAGCTTCATGTTATGTTAAAAAATAATTTACTCACCTAGCTCTTATTTGCTAATATGACAATTCTGGTTTCTTTATTAAACTTCAATTTATTTTTGATAGAAGGGTTTAAGGGGATGGTACAGATATCATAGCTCACTACTCACTTCACATCTGCTAGAACTCCAAAGAGAGAGGTAAATTAGCTATTAGGGTATGTGTGACTCAGGACTACAGAGAAATTAGCTGTGGGAAAGGGAACAACATTTTAATGAGATGAACAGCTTAAAAATATGAACATCAGAGCATTAATCCTCATCAAAACTATGGCAACAGTTTTACATAGTCCTGATTTGAGTGTCCTTTCTGCTCAAGATACAAATGCAATAACATGTAGTATAATATTATTAGACATACTTTTTATCTCAAGTTCTGTAATAGCTTGAACATGTAAAATTATTGTATGCATACGAGGGTTCATTCATGTTTTACAGATTAAAAGACTGAGGTGAAGCTGATTTGGTCCCTAGAATAGTGGTAAATGCATATTAGAAATAAAACATAAGAATATATCTAGTCTTCCTTGCTGGGATATAGTACTGTTCTTTGGAATTCAGTAACTGGTACTCTAATCGTTCAGATCAGGGACCTGTTGAAATGCATGACAGCTACTGCTACCTCAGTAAAACTCATACAGTTTTAAAACAAGGAGTTTCTTCTTTTAATAGTGTCTCCAATAGCAATACAGCTGACTTATACCTTCCCCATTGATTAACAGTTTAGCTGATCAATCCAGAGAAAGAAGCTAATTTTAAGAGACTAGCGATAAAAGCAGTAAAGAAAGAGTTCATTTTTAACAATACTAGCTTGTTTTGCCACCCATGCAAAAGTATAGAAGGTTGTTTAAATAATGTTGACCTTAACTTGCTTTCAAGAGGAAAAGAGAAGAAATAAAAAAAATGTGTGTGTTTTTCTTTTTTTATGACTTACTAACCATATATATTAGGCCAAGCCCACATCCCATCTTGCTACCTGTTGAAAAGTTAAATTGCATGCAATTTGATTGCATGCCTAATTAGATAAGCAATTGTCAGTGGTGGCTATGGTAATCTCATCCTTTTGAAAGTGTAGTGCTAAGGATAAGTTTAAGACAAAATAAAACACAACAGAGAAATACAATTTAGCTATATATTTCTCTTTTTTACAAGTTCATTCCTAGTTTATGCCTTTACAAAGCAGTATTTTGAAACAGCATTAACAACATCAAGTTAGAAGATATTTGTAAAAATAACTTTAAACTACATCTAAGTTACAGACCATTTTCCTTGAGGACTCTCCCGACAAATGCATTGCAACCAAGTGGAAAACATACTCCTTTTCCTGCTGTGATTGCACATTTGTACTCTTGAGTGCAGGCACATGTATTTGCAATTTCTTCCTGACAGCTTGATTAACCTTGAAAAGTTGCAAGATGAAAAAAGAACTTTTATAGTTAACTTTCCAAATATACTTGGGGGAAAAAAATCCCAAACCTAATAGTCTATAAATAACTGCTAGTAACTCCATTAATTTTTGTGTTCTTCCTACTATTTAACACATAAAATTTCACTTTACAGAACTAATAATGTTGAAACAAGAGAATTATAGGTACATGGAAACACAAGAGAACTCATATATTGGCCCTTTTATTTGGTGTATGTCTCAATGTGTTGGTGGGAGGTGCTGTGGGAGGGTGAGGTGGGGGGAGGAGGGTACCTCTGTGCGGAGAGGCTGAGGCTGCCCTGTGCTGGGTGCAGCTGGTTCTAGTGGGCTCCACAGGCCCTTTGCAGGGTGAGCTGAGCCCCTCAGCCATGATGTTCGCACCTCAAGTAAACTGTATTTAAGAAAGGGCAAAATATTGCCTTATGGAGGGAGAAAGGAAAGTGTGAGATGCAATCTTGTAAGTAGTAAGGTGAGAGAATATGGGGGGGGGGGGGGGGGAGGAGCTCTAGGTGATGGAGCAGTGATTCTTCAAGCAGCCTGTGGAGAAGACCATGGTGGAGCAGGTAAATATTTCCTGAAGGAACTACAGCCCATGGAGGATCCATGTTGGAGCAGGGGTGAAGGGTGAAGAGGAAGGAGTGTCAGAAAGGAACCGACACCAACTGACTCTGTGTGTGTGCACACACCCCTCCCATTCCCTGTTCACTGTGCCCCTCATCAGGGCAGGGAGGAGGTTGGGGAGTTATGAATGAAGGAGTAAAGTTCAGTCTAGGAAGAAGGGGTGATGTGGAGGAAAAAGTATTTGTCTTTGTTTCTCTGTACCCAAATCTACTTCAATTAGGAAAAAAAAAAATCTCCCCAAGCTGAGTCTATTTTGCTTGTGAAGGTAAGTGATCTCCCATGAGCTTTTTAATCTTTTTTTTTTTCTACCTGTTCTTTGGAGCACGGGAATTAAAGAGCATCTGGGCAGGCATCTGGCAGTTGGCCAAGGTTAACCCACTGCAGCTGTAAACCAAGATATTGTCAGTACTAGTACATACTATGCATCAGGAGATAAATTGATTCAATAAAAGTTTTAGTTATTGTTTATTATTTGCATTTATTCTTACTGTGTTAAACTGAGATTCAGTAAGAGAATGCACACGAACAATAAAGAAGTGTGTCATTAGCCACTGTAAGCAGTAATAAATTGCAGTATCTTATTTCTGTATCTCAAAAGCTTTTTATTTTGATAATGTATAAATGGGCTGCATTGTTTTTTCCAGAATTAAAAGGATCATCAAAGCACACCATGATCAAAATACAAAAGGAGATGAGGGGGTAAAGAATAAGCAATGTCAAATAAACAAGATACAGTAGCGAATGTTCAAATTAATGTAAATAATAATTATTATTATCTTCTTCCTATGGCCAAATGGTTGGTTAGATTACTTAAAAGCAAGTATATTAAGTGGGAAAACCAACAAACTAGAGAAAGATGCAAAATCTCAATGTTCAGAGCAGAAGATGAAGACTTAAGATGTTAATTATTAATTCAATTAGAAAGCAAGGAGATACTACATCAAAAAGTTACAGAATAATATTTGGAAAAAAAATATCCTTGGATAGCTGTCAGTTCTAGAATTTTCAGAAGATTTTACCAGCTGCAGGCAAGTTTATTCCATGACCAATGTAATTTCTCCTCTCTGAACTGTAATGTTGTCCATGACTAGATTGACATATTTAAGATACTTAATAGAGGACTTTGATATTTATATTTTTTTTCACATGAACAGCTGAAAAGTGATGATATTTTTCTTACACTGGAAAGTCATATGTAAAGTAGGATTTCATTATAATCACTGGCATAAACCAAAGTAAATTATACCCTAAATGATGTAAATATGTCCCTCTGTTATTCCCCACCCCAGTCTTCTAGGGATGTATAAGTTCATTTTTTTGTTTACATAGAAATTGAACTATATTTAATTATGCCTGCTCAGCTTTCTCCTTTGAAAAACAGTGGCACTTAAACAAAACTCAGTCAGGTTTCTGTGTTCTATCTAGTCCAACTGTTTTTAAGAAGAAACATTAAGAAAAGTGTTATATTACTGCATACAAGGATGCAGGAGAGTTATTATAGCAGCATCTACAGTTTTCAACGTTGACTTCAACATAGTAGAAAGAGTTATTTCTGCCCACCTCCTTCACATGGCTATGTCCATGTGTAATGTCCGTAGATACTGATGGTGTTATCACCTGACAAGCCCATGTAACAGGGGTTCCCTACATTTTCCAACAAGAAAATAGCAGTGCAGGTAGGTATTTAGGGACTGCATTTATTTTGTGAACCATTGGCTTAATGATTCCCAATGTAAACTTGAGGAATGTAATTGTTTTGGACTGTAATTATCTAAACAGAGATGCTTAAAGGTATTTAAGCACTTTATTGCTGTTATCTTGTAATCCCAATGAAATTAGCAACTGATAAAAGAATTAGGTGCCAAAAAAGACTCAATTTCTTTTGTAGTGCAATCTGCTTAGTAGCACACAAAAAAAGTTATGAGAAAAAAAGTCAATTATACAAGTGTTGTAACAAGTATGTGTCCATGGGAAAAATGAAACAACAAAAAAACCCGTTTCAATAGTTAGGACACAAATCTACAAAAAATAATCACCTGGAATACACATGCATCACATTTTTTGTCATGTATCAAGATTTGTGAAAGGCTGAAGTTTCAGTGCAGACAAAAATTTGTTATCATCATATAATTAATTTTTTCCTTATGAAATTGATTTCAAACTGAGGACAATAGGAGATAAGAGCTGAACATACTTCTTCATTCTGATTTTGGAATTTCAAATCTTTATGGGGGCACACTGAAATCTGTGACATGAGCTAGCAGGAATTTTATTCTAAAACAAACTTTAAAATTAATGAAGGATAAGGACAATTTATTTTAAAATTAAAAAAACCACTTTTTTTTTTTTCTCTGTTAACATTTAACTGAGAAACATAATTGTCCATCATCCAATCTGATAGAAAAATCCTAACAGTTCAAATGCAAGAAATTCTGACCAATACCTCTCAGGGTTTTTTTGAACTTGGCTTTAAATTCAGAGCATATTCTATCCTAACACAGTATAGCTAGAAATTGCTGTATCTGTTTATCTAGTAATTTACTGTGCCTTCCTTCACTTTTAAACTCTGTATGTACATGTACCAATATTTCTTACCTGAAAATTGCCTTCATTTTTTGGTAATTTGTTGTGATTTTAGTCTTGAACCAGAAATACTGAAGTGTTGCCTGTATAGCACATGCAATTACCCTGTATTATAGTAGTACTTAAAAGGCAAAGCACAGCTATGACAAAATTAGTGAGTTCTGTAGAACACTGCATTTTAAATTTTGTTTTAAAGTAAGGATAACACATATTGTGCTAATGTGTTAGTGTGTACTGTCTGATCTCTGTAGGAGATCAGAAAGAAATATGAATGAGTAAAGTACATAATTACTTACACCTATCTTTGAAAGATTTACCTATTGGCAATGTTCACATCAGCTGCTATGGAAAAAGTAAGAGGGATCAATGAAAATATTCATGAAGTATACAGACCACCTTTGTGGAACCTTCTGTAAAAATTATTGTTATTAATAGAAAAGTGTATCTTTGTATTGTATACTATCAGGTTAGAATAAAACTATGGGAAAAATACTTGGGGAAAAAAAATATTTCCAAGACCGCTTCTATAGATGTTAATTAGGTCAGTCTTAATGAGAGTAACTTTATAGTTAGTCTAAGGTTAAGGTTATAAAAAAGCCCCCTAGGTTTATAATTCTATGTCTAGGAAAAGTTTGAGCTAATTTTCTTAAGTGCTTGGTACAATAAAGGTCCTACTGAATTAAGATATCAGGTGCATAAGGAAATGGAAATTCAGTTATTAAAAATACAAGTTTCTGCTTAGTGAATCTCACAATTTCCAGAGCTTTACTACAAGAAAAAAATAACTTATTTAGTTAAAACTGCTTGCAGATTATTAATTATTTGATTCATGTTTAGCCTGGTATACAGCTAATCAACAGGCACATACAGATATGTAACCAATAATCTAAATATTTTTTTTACTTTTTGGTGTCTAGCTTTTTGAGATTCTAAATTTTAGCTTGATACATAGAAGGAATGAAGGTTTGCCCTTCCTATAACATTAGGTATTTGAGGCATCTAAGGGGAAAATCATAGAATGGTTTGGGTTGGAAAGGACCTTTAAAGATCATCTAGTTCCAGCCCCCCTGCCATGGTCAGGGAAATCTTCCACTAGACCAGGTTGCCCAAAGCACCATCCAGCCTGGCCTTGAACACTTGCGTGGATGGGGCATCCACAACTTCTCTGGGCAACCTGTTGCAGTGTCTTAACCACCCTCATTGTAAAAAATGTCTTCCTAATATCTAATCTATATCTACACTTTTCCAGTTTAAAAACATTTTCCATTATCCTGTCGCTACAGGCCTGGGTAAAAGTCTCTCTCAACCGTCTTTTAACCCCACTTTAAATATTGAGAGATAAAAAGCTCTAACTTTCTCTTCTCCAGGCTGAGGAACCGCAACTCTCTCAGCCTTGCTTCATGTAAGAGGTGTACCAGCCCTCTGACCATTTCTGTGGCCCTCATCTGAATCTGCTCTAATAGGTCCATGTCTATCTTGTTCTGGGGACCCAAGATGGATGCAGCATTCCAGGTGGGATCTCAGCAGAGCAGACTGAGTCATTCCAGGTTCTGTGTGGATATAGGCACTTCTGCAAACCCAGTTCTTGATAGTATAACTTCCAGAAGTGACAAGTTATTTAAAAATTCACTTTTCTAAGTCCCTGGGTTTTATACACAGATGTTGCAGTCCCTGAATTCCATGACCTCTTGCTCTTTTCCTGTTTCTTGGGAAACAGACACTTTTTTGAAGACCAAGTAATGATCAGATGTAGGCTACCTTGGCTGGTTTTTACTACTGACATGACAGTAGCTGACTGTGATTCTATTTTTCTGCATTTTATTGTAGTCTACTGCTTACATGAAGCTATTACTATATAGAAAATTGATTTTAAACTTAATTTTCTTAGGTCTTTAAAATGCAAGTCTTCATTACTGCCTAGTCCTTTATCATCTTTGAAAATCAAGACTGCCAAGCAGCTCAGTTTTTAAAAACTGACTTTGGATGAAATGTGCTCACCTTCACACTAAGAATTTATCCAGAGCTTCAGTCTCCATAAAAAAAAAACCACAAAAAAAACAAAAAAAAAAAACAAAACAAAAAACAAACAAAAAAAAAACCCTCATGTTTGCTGCGTTGTTTTTCTGCTTTTTTCTTAGTGCAAAGGCTTTTGTGGGCATTTCCTGAACACACAGTGCTCCTCAGCATGAAGAATATGTTCTATGCATGTGTCCTATGAGTATGGATTTTCCTGTGGCTGTTGGTGTGGATAATAGACAACACATTGCAATACTCATCATAGTAGTTACTTATCAGTCTTTCCTTTATAATTTGCTGTTTTATCACTTCCAAATTAAAACAATAATACTGTGCAGAAATTCTGAATGGAAATATAAGCAGAGAGAAGCATTAAGGATGAATGGAGTATCCTATTAATGTAATCAGAATTCCCATGCTTTTGAATCTCACATGTTGCCTGTAGCTTTCCTACTGAGTTCATTTGGAACAGATTATGCCCTAGATATGTGAAGGCTACCAAAACTATGGAATTACAGCATTTGACAAAGTAGAACCGTCTGTCCCTTCCTTCAGAAATATTTGAAGTACAAAATAGTGAACCATTGCACCAGGTTCCTAATGTGCCTGTAAGTAAATCATGTTCCTTAATATAGGTAGATGTTTTTGCATTAAATCATCCTTCATTATGTTATCAATAATAACAAATATCTACTGCTTAATGGAATCCTGTCTTCCTGAATGTCATTGTCAAAGTGAAATTGCAGTCTTATTGTTAGCAAGCAACTTTTATGAGAGGTTAAAAGCTAAAAATTAACATATTTCTTTAGCTGTCAGAAGTTTCTCATGATACTGATTATTATAATTTTGTGTAGCTTTGCCAGATTAATTTGTTTTCAGTCACTGAAAACCTGTAACAAAGAAGTTTTGTTAACTTGTATTTTATGCAAATAATATGCCATATAATAATCTAATACAGTATATTTGTACATCTGATTCTCTCACTATAGTCATTAGTATTTTGCCAGTGCCTTCAACTGGAACAGAAATTGGTCCTGTCTTACATGTGGCTCACTCCTGTAAAGTCATATTGAGCCTTCAACTTTCATTGCAGTTTTACAGAAACTTATCACAAAATCAGAATTAATGAAGTGGGAAAGGATCTCTGAAGATTTTCTGGTCCAATTGGCCTGCTCTGACCAGGACTAACTAGAGAGACTTATTTAGAGGTTCTTAATATTTCTCAAGATGGAGACTTCCCAGCTTCTCTGAAAAACCTGCTCCAGGGTTTGATCACCATCACAATTAAAAAAGAGAAGAAAAAAATGCTTAAACATAATTTATTGGTATCCATTCATTTTTATTCTGTCACTGGAAACAACTGAAGAGGAAAAATTGCCACAGAAGAACAGGTTAAGCACTGGAACATGTGACCTAAGAGGTCTGGAATCTGCTTTCTTGGGAATGTTCGAAAGGACCAGACAGGGCCATGAGCAGCCTGATCTGACTTGGAAGTTGGCACTGCTTTGAGTAGGAGGTAGAACTAGGTTGCATTCAGAAATCTCTTCCAATCTATTCTATGATTTTATGAAATATGTTTTAAAGCTGCCAATATCTTTTGCAGTTTACCGAAGTTTAAAACCAACTAATATTCCAAATACTATTGCTAGTCATCTTTACTTGTTTTAGGACAGCCAAAGTAAAGGAGGCTGAAGAGATGCTGAAAAGTTAAAGAGACATCAGATATTAGTCCTCAGCCTTTGCTTCTTCTGTATTTATTCCAGTAATAAAATGTCAGAAAAAAATCCTAGTTAATTTAATCAGTTTAAAAGGAATGAAATAATTGGAATAATACATAAAGTACTGTAAATCCCATAGCACTAAATAGAGAATAATCTCCTTTTATCAGTGGTTTTAGAGATGTTATATGGCAAGATATAGTTCGCTTTTTGGATACTTAAGAATATTATACTTGAGTTACTATAAGTTTATTTTTTGCATTACAGGTTAATATTTAGGAATAAACACATTATGTACTGTGAAAGAAAACAGTCCATTCACAAGGCATGTTTCTGGATAGTCTAGGTAAAGTCAGCTATTAAACACCTATGTTGGGTAACTAGTTACAGAAAAGTAATCTTCATGTCTTTTATGCAAAAAAATCCCCAAAGTTAACGTCACTATAAAGCTACACTTTACTAATGATTTTATGTCAAACTCCAGAAATAAATCCAGTCAGCCAGATGTGCCAATTGCAACTACACAGTCAACAAAGAGATAATGGAAAGGTGAAATATAGATATAGCTTACATTTTTCTGAACAAAACAGAAAGCACCAACACTATATTCCAATATAGTTCTTTCCATTACAAAAAAAAAATTATCTACCTTCCATTAAATACATGTTCAGAAAATAATTTCATCCCTGGTTGTGCTGTGACTAGCTGTGGAACAAGTCTGAATACAAGGAGCAGAACAATTCACAGCTGCTAAAATAATTTATTAAACCCTCTTCCCTCTTTCTATTTCAGTCATGATTTTGCTGCTGCCAACACTTTCACTGATGTGATGTTTAGCAGTGACAATACCAATTGGCACATATGCATATATAAATGTGTGCTTGAGAGGCAGACTGGAATTGAATACAGTGACAGGATGGCATTTGTGTGAAGCCAGATTTATTAAGACCTGTTTATGAGTGGAAAAGCCTAAAGACTGAAGTCCTGTGAAACGGATCGGGTAAATTTACTGGGTTTATGAATTTATAGTGAAAAACTAATTCTCATCTAAATTCACTTTAAATATTTTGAGACTCTTATTACTGTTTCATATCTGTCAAAGACCCTGAGCATAACTGAAATAAAAAAAAATGTCCAGATGCTTTTTCCAACACTCTCCACCATTCTTTTTAGCAAGAAAGAGGGAATAAGACTATCTTTCTTCTGTGAAGAAAAGGCTGTGTATACATGCAATCTTTCAAATGCAATAAGGCTGTCTACAATGTACGTCACTTTGTAGTATCTAGATTTTACAATATCATTTGTTTATATGTAAGTTTCACATTGCAGTAGAGCAATGAGAAATCAAGACAGTGAAGAAAAAAATAGTCTGGGTAGTCTAAGGAGGGATATTCCTGCTGAGGTGATATGAGCCAGCTATATTAAAGCGTACTGCCCTGGAATTTAATAGGATCTAGAAGTTTCTAATTTGCTTTAATCATTATATTAGTTTAAATGAATGTGGCCATTAAAATGGATTAAAATTAATGTAAAATCAGAGAAAAGAGAAAACAGTTACAAGAGGAAGAAGCAGAAGAATGTGTAACAGTGGTATGAAAAATTGATAAATAGAATTAACAAAACTTAAGTGAAAAGACAGATACCAAAGAAATACTCTTTTCTTTTGAATACAACTTTTTTTTAGAATAAAGTAATATAAATCTGAGAAAACCTCATGCTACAGATGTTCTAATTTTTATTTAAAAGAAATAAAGCTCAATACACATTATAAACTAGAAAATAATACTCCATAGGTGTTAAAATGAATCTGGTAGACTTTCGAATTATTTTATCAGAAATTACTTTTGAAAACTGAACAGATATCTCTGAGAGATAAATATCATTCACTATTTGCAAAGACATTGCAAGATCCATGGCATTTCAGAAAAAATAGTCTCTTAAAAACTAGAATACATATACTTATATAAAAAATACATAGATGGATATGAACCAGGGCACCATTTTTTCTGGTAAGGTACAGCAGGCATGCTTAGTGAAGTGGAACTGGGAAGCAAACATGGAGAAGCAAAAGACTGGGTTGTGGGTTTTTTTTGTTGTTTTGTTTTGGTTCAGTGTTTGGGTTTTTTCCAAACAAAAACACTAACACCTGTGTTTCCTACTAATAACATTGTGTAGACCTGGTTAAATGTTCTTTATCTTCAAACCATTCTTTTTCTTAAAAAAAAAAAAAAATCTGTACAGGGTAATTTCATTATGATTTGGTTTACATTTCAGAGTATATAAACAAATATGTGCCTATTTTCTTTTGTAATTTAAAAATTCAAATAAAATGAAAAAAGAATAAAAGCCTGATTTTGGAGATTTTAGTTTTCAAGCCAGCCATTGCTACGTCAATATAATTTTCTTAACCATTGCCTCAAAAATTTCAATGGAGACTTTTTTTTGCCTAAGTCTGAGGTATGAAGTTCTTACTTACTGTATTTTCCCATTTTTATTTCTTGCCTTTATAAAGACATCACTTAAGTAGTCAGACATTAAAATGGTTTTTTCCCTCCATTCTAATTAAAAAGTTCACAACATTTTAATACCTGTGACAAAGGAAGATTTTCACTCATTAGACATATATCTAAAGGAGCAGATGGAATTGTAGTGTGATTGATCATGCATAAAATTTACATTCCCAAATTCTAAAGAAAAACAGCAGACCTGCACTTAAAAGAGAAGAAAGAGAAGACATGCTAAACTTTTTTTTTTTAAAAAGGGCGGGGGGGGGGAGGGTGGAAGATGGGAAGAATAGGTTATATACTCTTTCTTACTGGATGCTTGTACAAGTGGAAAAAATTAACAAGGCTTTATTGCACATACTTAACTTCCAGTGTTGATCATACAGGTATCTGCTAAGCAAATTCAGCTGCCAAGCAATTGTCAGTCAAAGTAAGGACGGAAAGTAGATATCATGAGACTTAAGCCTCAGAGCTTCCTGTTAGAAAAGAGGTGTCTAATATTCTAACACAAAATCAATACAGAAATCTGTTTAGCAATAATCTATACTGCTGTATGTCTTCTAGTGTGCTAATGTGCTTCTATGTTATTCTGCCCACATTTCCTTTCACATATGATAGAAATTTTAATCAAGAGGAAACCTCTTAAGTATTAAAATGAATCTTGATTATCAAGTTGTTCAGTGTTATGTACTTGACATTGTTTCTTAATACAGTTTTTTCCATTCAGCGTCTGTCCAATGGGCCTATTAATAAATGTTTAATGTTTCATTCAGTCATTAGGATCTTAAATAATTCATGACTGAAAAAAAATGAGAAAGATAGGTAAATTCTGTTATGTTTAAGTGTATGTAATTTTACTTATGTAAAATCATTGTAACCAACTCATGTTGTGGTGTGTTTTGCTTAACTACTTCATAATATTTCCCAATTGTCTGTGAGGGACATTGCAACTGTATTTCAAACAGAAAATACTGAAAACACTCTGTGACCTACAATTCATTGCTTAATGGTATCCAATTTTCCAGAAACATCTTCCTCATTGTTACAAACTGTCAGATAGCTGCTCATAGTCAAGTGATTTATAAAAAACAAGTAACAAGGGGAAAATTACTTACAGGGAATAAGACAGACTATGCAAGGGAGTATACCACAGAGCAAAACTGAATTTCTTTGTTGGTATGCAGAGCTGACCATTAACAGCATTTCTATTTTTAACATTGTTGTAGTTTAACTCCAGCAGGCAACCAAGCACTACGCAGCCACTTTCTCACTCCCCCCACCCACCCAGAGGTATGGGGAGGAGAATCAGAAAGGAATGAAAAACTTGCGGATTGAGATAAGAAGAATTTAATAAGTAAAACAAAAGCCACGCATGCAAGCAAAGCAAGGCAAAGCAAGGGATTAATTCACCACTTCCCATGGGCAGGCAGGTGTTCAGCCATCCCCAGGAAAGCAGGGCTCCGTCAGGTGTAACGGTTACTCAGGAAGACAAACACCATAATGTCGGATGTCCCCACCTTCCTTCTTCTTCCCCCAGTTTATATACTTAGCATGATGTCATATGGTATGGAATACCTCTTTGGCTAGTGGGGGTCACTTGTCCTGGCTGTGTCCCCTCACAGTTTCCCGTGCCCCTCCAGCCCTCTGGCTGGCAGGGCCCAAGAAATTGAAAAGTCCTTGACTGAGTATAAACATCACCCAGCAACAACCAAACCCATCAGTGTGCTATCAACATTGTTCTCACATCAGAACCAAAACACAGCACTGCACCAGCTACTAAGAAGAAAATTAACTCTGTCCCAGCTGAAACCAGGACAAACATGAAGCATGCAAAAAAAAAAACCCCAAAACATTGAAAGAGTATGTATTTAGATATCAGACATATTTTGATTCAAGCAACAATATAAACTGAAGGGACCGATAATTGTGTATTAGGGAATGATTATTTAGTGAATTTATCTTGAAAAGGATTGGTCTGGGAAGATGAGACTTAGAATCATAAAACAGTTTATGTTGGAAGAGACATCAGCTGGATCAAACACTCTCCCAAATCAGGGCCAAATTTGAAGTCAGATGTAGCACTAAAATTAGGTTCCCCAGGGTCATCTCTAGTTTTACTTTAAATGTGTTCTAGGGTGGAGATTCTATCAATCTTTCAGGGAAACCTGTTCTGAAGCCTGACCTCCTTCCTGTGAAAAATTTCCTGTATTGCATTTTTTGTCTGTTGCCTTTTGTAATATCACTCCAAGGAAAGTCATGCTGCTTCTTCTCTACAGTTTTCCATTAGGTAGCTGAAGACAGAAAAAGGTAACTGCCATAACCCTACTTTTTTTTTTTTTTTTTTTTTTTTTTTTTTTAAAGAATAAAGAAACTCATATCTCTCAGCCTTTCCTTAACCATAATGGGCTCTGGGAGATCCACAACGTGATGTACTTCAGTATGCCAATATGTTTTGGGAGTTTTTTGGTACTTCAGAGCACAAAACTGTCATCAAGTTGTGGTCTCACAAATGTCAAATAGAGGGGAATAACCTACCCTTTACATGCTGGCTGTACTTTCACTAAAACAGCATGGTATGTGCTGCATGGGGGTGCTGCTGACTTTCAGTGACCTAGCTGTAAACCAAGATCTCCAGCTTATTTTCTGCTACCTAGAACTACTACCTAGCCAGTTAGTCCCCAGACCGTACTGAAAGTAAGTTGTTCTGCCAGAGGTGTAGGATTTTGTATTTGCCTTTATTGTATTTCACAAGGTTTCCATTAGCTATAGGAGACCATATCAAAAGACTTACTAAAGCGAAACTAAGTAACATCTACTGTTCTGCCCTTAGCCAATACATCAGTCATCTCATCATACAGAACGGTTTGGTTGGTCACACACAGTTTGCCCTTTGTAAATGCATGCTGGTGTTCCTGGTTGCCTTCCTGTTCTTCATGTGCCTCAATATAGCCTTCAGGTGTATTTGCTCTGTAATCTTCCCAAAGACCGCAGGGAGGCTGTAGTTCTCCCAAATCATCTTCTTGCTTGTTTTGAATATAGAAATGGCATTTGCCTTTCCCCAGGGGCTGTGAACTCGTATATTTCTGGCTTTCCTGAGTAGCTTCTATTTCAAGCCTGTATTAGGAGGGAGGTACTTCTCTCCTGCAGGCTTGGCAGCTCAACATGAAAACCCGGGACTGCAGACCAGGCTCAGCAGAGGGCGAGGAAAAGAAGGACCTGAGTACCTCAGTCTTCTCCCTATGCTCCATGACTAGCTTTCTTTTCCTATTTGTCAGACGGCTGGTATGCTCATTGGCTTGCTTTCACTGTCTCTGGGTCTGCTCAGGTATTTCGCATTTCCTTTCATACCCTTCATCAGTTTCAACTCCAGCCGAACTTTGGTCCTCCTAATTCCCCTTGTGCATAGTCATGTGTTGCACTTAGGCTCTTCCTCTGTAATCTCTCCCATTTCCACCTCCCACCCTCTTCCTTTTTTCCCTTAGCTTGACTCAAGTACTACTGACTGGGCCAAGCTGACCTTTTCCTATTACTTCTTGTTTTCTTGTAATTGAGGATTGGCTGGTCTTGTGTATTGAGGAGGCTGTCCCTTGAAGACAGGCCAGCTCTAATGGGCTCCTTTGCCCCTCAGGGAAACCTGCCAAGGAAGGGAGTTTTTCAGGCCTTGAGCAAACCAGTATCTATTTTCTTGTAGCCCAGGGTCTTTGGTCTGCCTTTTGCTCTCCTCAGAACATTAAACTCTACTCTATCATGGTCACAGCAGCCAAGGCTTCCATTGACCACCACATCCTTGGCCAGTTTTGTTTTGTTTTTTCCTTTTGTGATTAGTAGACACAGTGAAAGCACTTTCTCTTTTTGGTCCATCTGTATCCTATATTTGTCTCCCAGGCACTGGAAAGCACCTGCCTTTTTTGTGCCCACCATGGTGCCTGCTATGAAATCTGGAGTTGTTAGAGTCTCCCATAAGAGTAATTTTCTGTGATCAAGACATTTCTTCTAGCTGTTTAAAAAAAAATATACCAGCAAGCCCAAATTTTGTTCATCCTGTGCCATAGGGACCTCTGATTACCTTTGATTTGCTCATGATTTTCCTTATCATTATACTTGTTGCAAAGTATGATAAGTTGCAGAGATGGACAAGCTTTGCTAATGTGTCTGTGGTGCCCTAGGTCCAAAAGATGCAGCAAACCTCTAAATATAACAGGTCTTTCAGAAGAGAACCCACCACTACTTTTGCCCATCATTTCCACTTTCTGCTTAAGCTTCCAGGCAGGCATGGCTGGCCCAAATGCCTTCCCTAGCACAGATGACTCCTCTCTGAAAACATGCTGAAGGATAAAAAAGCCTCCTCTTCTTGACAGAAGCCACAAGTCCTCTTGTGAGTTCTTTACAGCTGCAAGTGGGGAAACAGAGAGGGAAAAGGTTGTAAGCTACAAATGGAGGAGGAGAAATGTAAGGGTTGTTCACAACAGCATTCAAAACGCTTCTCAGATACACTTTTTTTGAATTAAGTTTGAAAACTGGTTTGATGTTACATGCTGTCTCCCCAAAACCTTGCATTTTGAATAAGCTTATAAAGTTTCCCTGTGTGGAACTAAAACTTGGTTAGTTTTAGCCTTTTTTTGTTAGCTACCTCTTATAATTGAAGCAAACTTTTAATTCCTTAATAAAGCAGTAGAGGTATTTGCTGAGTAAGTTCAAATTATGTTGAACTTTTCAATTACTTAAGTATGAAAAGTCAAGAATGTAGGTCATTAGAATAAGATTTTGAAAACATGCTGTTTTATTGGGTCTTCACCTTAATTTTTATTATGTTTCAGTTTTGGTTTTTTCTATTGTTACAACTCACATGAAAGACACTATGTGTCTTACGGTCTCAATGTAAGAGTAATATGAAAGTATCACACCTAGACAATTAGAATTCTTAGAACACTTAAAGGTCATATAGCCATTTCTACTTTACATGTGTTATGTTCAAGTCTAATTTCTGTTTAGAAAGGAAATTGAGATGCAGATCTGGATGTAAGATCTCTTATTCATAAAAAGTTCATTTTAATATTTGCAATTAAATGTTTTTTATCATCATATGATATAATATATATCTCATTATATATTCATATATACATATAATATAATCTCATTATAGAGATAAGAAATTAATAATATGTAGACTTAAATTTCTTTTACCTTTTGATAGATATATAGAACAGGGAATTGATTTGAATTGTTTTTGTTGAAGTAATTCAGTGCATTTGACTTCACATTCTAGAAGTCGTCAGTGAAATAGAATACTCTTTTAGATCCTGTCACAACAATTTGTTTTAATTCATATTACAGAGTAAAGATACCTATATTTAAAATAATGGGAATTAGGAGATCAAGGTGCCATCTCTTCTTTAGTTTTTACACCTTCTGGGAGATCAAGATTAGATTTTCCGTAAGAAAGAATTTTAAAGGTATATCATTATAATTCATGGATTTATCAGAAAATCTTTAGGTATTTGAGTTGGCATTGTTTTAACACAGACCTTTTGTTGTTGTTTTTAACTAGTCCACAACTTAAAAGTTATTTTAAAAGCAATGTCTTATTTTTGTGGAATACTTGATGGAATAGCTGAGGACTAAGTATTTATATGCTACTCTACAACATACTGTGCAGCTCCTGACCACACAAATTTGAACCATCATGACAACTGTGTGCACTAACTAAGCCATACTTCTCAACAGCCTTCACAAATATTCAGAAATTGCATCTGGTAAATCAATCTCTTCCCCCTTCTGGCAACAGACTTATGCCTCCACATTCATGAAACTTAAACATACCCAATCTCCAGCAAACTTCAGAGCTTTAGTAGAAGTTAGCCAAAGATTTAAAGCTACAGAGTACCATCAGAATGAAACAGGAGAAACTGTTGTCATTAATAATGGAGAATTTACTAACTGAAAATGTCAGATAATCTTAGAATGCTACTAGACTGGAAGCTTTAGGGGAAAACACAGAAAAGTATTTAGTCCCTGATAACCAGTTTGAAAAAAGATTCCTTCTTCTTACCAGATCTGGTGAGCAACTTAACCCTGGTTACATGAAGAATGAACACTTAAGAGTTTTCTCAACAAAACACCACAAATGCCAACCCCCCATTTTTGTTAGGAAAAAAATTTATATTCTTAGAAGACTGACTCTGATTTAGTCCATTTGTTTCACCATGAAACTGTAAATTTTTATTAAACAATGTGTAATTGTATAATTGTTATTATACGATGTATTATAAAATTATCTGAAAATAGGTAGATAGAAAACTTTTTGTTCATTGTTAGTATTCGTTTAAACTTTGCCCAGATGCATACACTTTATAAATATGTTAATGCATTTTTTCCCCAAAATATATCCTTGAAATGCATAAAAATCTTAAGATACTTTGTAGTGTATATATACTGCAATATCTGAGAAGCATTGGCTCTTAAAAAACAAGCAAGCATTAGAGTCATGAACAACTGAATTTATAATAGAACATGAAAACTTCAAACACTCAGGCACAGTCCATTAGTAATTTATTTAAATACTGAGTCTAAGCTGGTCATTCAGTTTTGGGTTTTGTTGGTTTTGGTTTGGTGGGGCTTTTTTCCTTTTTATTCTACATTTGTATGCAAATTCCATCAGGTTTTCCTTTCACATTTCAGTAATCAAGAATCTTCTATGACACCTAATCAAAAGTACTACAAGTGTATAACTGTGTGTACATGGACATACACACATACATACACAAAAATCATACACATATCCTTTATAAGCATTATGAATAATTGAATAATCATATTTTATTTATTCAGAGAGCTGTAAGTTAGAGCAATTTGGCTATTTGTTCTTCACATACTGCTAACAGTCCTTTCATTTTACACTATGTGTTTAACTAGCCAGAAATGAAACTGTATTATCTAGGAATTTTACTGGAGCACACACAGACACCCTCACACACCCTCACACAATTTTAAATTACATGCAACTGTATATATGTTACATTTTGGGGAAGTAATATATCAAAGCCATGAGTCAATCGTGTTTCTAAAAGTTCAGTTTGATTTTACACTCAGAGAAGAAAATTTTATATTTATATTTAAGACAAAAGAGAAAAGGGGGAAAAAAGCCCACAAAACAAATAAAAAGAAATTTAGAAGTCTCTTTTTGGAATAATATTAGTAGGCAAATAAATCAGCAGTAATATATTCTAATGATATTGATCATTAAATACACAAAAATTTATTCTAGAATTATTGATGACAGGATACAGTTTATATAAAGTTCAACATATTTTTTGTTTTACAAAGGGACTTAAACTTTTTTCTTGGCTAAATATTTGGGAAAGTTTTGAGACATAGTTTATAGTGAAAACAGACTTGTTCGAAACTCTAAAGCTGTTTGATCAACAGTATTTTAATACTCAATAATGATCTTTTGGTCTGCCTAATGGAAAAGAACAACATATTTGTGTCTGATGGACCCTCTGAAACTAGTTTTTTTCCAAAACATTAGTTACTAAGTGGTGTGTAGGCTTTATAGACACTTAGCTCTTATTGTATTTGGGTGTAGACTATAACAGTTTCATACTTGTAGCTGCTAGCATTCTGATATTTGTATTTTACTCTTTAAAAAAATAATCAATGAGTGTGTTTATGTTATATCATTGGTCACAAAATTTACTTTCTTTTAGAGAAGACTGGTAAAAGGAAAACTGTGAAACTGCAATTTTTTAGTTTAGAAAATCTCAATATCAATGTGATTATTGAAAACAGATTTTTTTAACATACTGTAGGCAATTCATAATTTTAAAAAGGTGCTTGTTTAAATTGTGCATCAGTGTGACTCATATGCAGCTTTTCTATACACACGATAACCTGTACATATATACAGAGATAACTTCTACCTCTATAACATATATATACCTCTACATCTATAATATACATACATTATAACACCTAAATTCAACCTGTTCTAGTGCTTAGTCATCCTCACAGTAAAAGACTTCAGGATTTCATTTTTTTTTTTATTTTTATTATGAGGGTGATCAAGAACAGGCACAGGTTGCCCAGGGAGGTTGTGAAGTCTCCATCCTTGGAAATATTTAAAAGACATCTGGGGACAGTCCTGGGCAACTGGCTCTAGATGGCCCTGCTTGAGCAAGGTGAGGCTGGACCAGATGACCTCCAGAGGTCCCTTCTAACCTCAACCATTCTGTGATTCTGTGATCCATGACATGACTACAAAGATCTGACACAATTAGCTGACCAAGAAACAATAGATTCTTTTCATGCATAAATTCTTCTTTAAACAGATTTCATATAAACATGTGAGCCTTCTTCAATGGGAATATTAGAACAATTACTTTCTGAACTGAGGACTCCTGAAGGGAAATTCTAACACAGTTGAAGTCAGTAGGAATTGCAGTTAACTTCAACATTATCATTACTCCATTGAGTATTTATGGAAAGAGTCCAGATATGATTAGGTCAAAATGTGGTTTTCTTATTCAGAAAAGACATTTTGCCACTGCAAGCCATTTCAATCTTTGCAAGACATTTATTTATTTTATGAAGTAAAAATTTGAATCAGACAGGGGTTTTTTTCCCCAATAAATATTCCTGGAAGTTGAAAGAAAATATTTGTTTTCTACTGAACTATACTTGAATTTTTATTCCTGTCTTTTTTTCTTTCTCCCATCACTTTGTGTGATTTTTATTCCATACCCATGAAGATCACCAGCTGAAAGTCCCCTAGCAGTTTCACACAAATACTCATACAGAGTATCACATTCCCCAGTATGTGGCATGCAGAGTTCTTGTCATACTTACTGGTTGGTCCAACATGATGTTCACACACAGAGGCTCAAAATGGGGAGGGCATTCACATAGAAGACAGAAACAGGATTTAGCAAGAATGTAGGACAGACTGTGATGATCACACTAGCACTCAGTCCAACAAATATAATGACCAGCTTCTGCTAATATGTTATCTGTCTTTTTTATCTCCTTTTTCCCAAGTTTGTTCTTTCCTGGTTGGTCTTGATCCCTCCACCATTCCATTAGAATTGTTGTACAATCCCCAGACTCTCTGCTTTATTCCAAAATCATCTTTCCTGGCATCCCACAGTAAGTCCCATATGCCTTAAGGCAGTAACTCCCCTAGCTTTCTTGCACCTACCTGCTAACAAAAGCTTTGCATATAATACAGTGACTTGCAGCTGCACAATTGTAGGGAGATGAGAGATTAAAGATGAAATTCAGTTGCTGTAATGGGAAAACAATGTTGTGACACTCATGTTTTTCGACAGTCCTTAAAAATGATTTGTCTTTAGAATGTGTATTTTAAAGTTGCAAGACCAAGGTAAAGTTTGGGTACTAATATTTAGATCAAATATCATTTGTAAGCACCATTACTACCTTTTCAGCAGTGTATTTTAGGAGAAGCAGGGGCTTGTAACATCCATAAAGGAGGACCTGATCCCAAATACAAGCATACTAAAATAGCATTAGCAACACTACATTGTGTATGCACTGTATAACAATATATGTAACTTGTAACATTGTGAAGTCAAAGTTAGGAACAATCTATAAGCATTTTATTTCAGTTTGTGACCACCAAAAGTACAAAGATACACATAGCTCTATGTAGCAAGAGATAATTTTGTTGTTAAACACTGGAGAATAAAAAAGCTGTATTTAGAAAAGACACAACAATAAAACACCTCTTGAAATTCTTGTTAAAATTATTGGGAACAATTTGCTTTTTAAAAAAAAAAAAAAAAAGACTTTTGTCATAATAACTACACTTAGGAGTAAAGAAGTATTAAGATGGAGAAGCAAGAAATTTTAAACACATCAGCATTAGTAAACATAACTCTTCCCTAGATTTTTGAAACACTACACAAAAATTCTGAGCTGAATACTTTAAAAAATACATTAATAAATATATAGGCTCCTACTTTTTGTTTATTTTCTAAATATTGATTATTAAAACTGAAAGAGAAGGTTTCTAGTTTTGTTATGATTAGGAAGAGAAAATTGTAATCTATTCCCTTTGTTTCAGAAGGTCATTTAAGGAATGTAAGAATGTAGCAAATTACTGAGAATGTTGATTTTGCAGGCAACATTTAGATTTTATGATAAAACCCAATTGTTTTCTCCTCAGAATAAATTACCTAGGCTTTCTTTTTCTCAAGTAAGTATAAACATTGAAAACTACCTTAAAAAGAAAAAAAGTCTTTAATCTTTTAAATCTACATAAAAATATATAATCCCAGACTATCAAAAATAAACGAAGGCAGAGTAGTGCAGGCAGAAAATTAAAAAGAGGAATGTGAGTCAAAATTAAGGGTGAAATTGTTGATATTATCAAAACCATGCCAGGTTTTGTCTTTTGGCGATCTCTTTCAAAGCACTTTTTGAGCTTTCTGGAAAACTCTCCTGGGAATTTGTATTGATAGGAACCTATCAAATTAAGAGGAAAAAAGAAGTACTTACTACATTCAGGACTTTATTTTGTTGTTTACTTAGCATCATTAGGATTTATTAGAACAAGCTATCAGCTGGAGAACAGAGATGAAGCATACTTCTAGAAGTACCCATAATTAGTGAGGAGATGCATCACCAAGGCAAGTTACCACACCCAGAATTTTGGCCCAAAGCTGTAATTCGATCTACCTTTCAAAAAAAAAGTCATCCAATAGCACATTTTTATGCAAGCCCTAGAGAAACTGAGATTGCTACCTTTTCTAAAGGCTGTATGGGCTTAACTGTGATTAAAACTGACAACCAGCTTTCCCTTTCAGCTGTGTGCTGAGTTAACCTTACTGCAGTGTTCCTGTATAGTCATATATTTACACTGGTAATAAAGCTTTGCAGAGATTTTTTTGTGGTAATTACTATCTGTAGCCTTCCATGCCAGAAATACAGCTAAATATGCCACGTTTCTCAGTGTTTAATATTGTTTCTGTGAAGCATAAGGGATCCTGAGGAAAAAAAGGTGGTCTTTCTTTTTTCTTAGTGCCATTTCCTTTTGTCCCTGATAAAGTTCATCTTTGGTTACAGAAAATCAGTATTATACAAAAAAAAACCCCACAATACTTTGTAGTGACAGTCATTCTAAGATTATGGAAAGATGAAAGAACATGACGGTTTAGTATGCTATAATTTTAAGTTATATAATTTTTTAAAAAAATAATCTGAACCACCATCTTATTTTTCTTTGTCTTGTGAGGAAAACCAGATCGAAAGAAAACATGTTATCAACCTGCTTAGCAACAGAGTGAAGTAGCTCATGACAACATAAGGAAACAGAAATCTCTTGTGATTTACTTAATACTTGCATTTTTTGTCTCTATAAAGCTATATTATAGCCCTATGTAAAATCATATTAATAGTAAAGTACAGTTTTGTAAGAATGCATATGTCAGAGCCAAGTTCCCTAGTACTTAATTTCAGTCTTTTGTACTTGTGCTTGGACTTGCAAATTTCAGTGCTTTTGCCATCCCCCCCCCCCCCCCAACCCTCACCATTTTTCTGCAGTTATTTTTCAGCCAGACTAATTGCATAGAGCTTAAACTTCCCATGTACACATGCACACGTAAGCACAGCACAGCTGATATTCAGCTGACTGGGCAAGGGCATAAACCTATTAACACTGAGAAAATTCTGGATATGGGAATCCTACAGCCTGTGGCTATTACTTCTCTGCTTTTCTACCATTTAAGCACAATGAATGTAGTAAAAACTTCATAAATATTGTGGGAATAGAAATCTAGATTTGCAGCTTCAAACCCTTGAAAATAATTTAGGGTTATAGTTGTGACTTATAAGGATTTCAGTGTTACAATCATCCATCTTTCAGTTTCTTCTTCCATTACCATGCTAATATTTTCTCATATATTTCTGAACACATTTACCTTGAACAAAATAAAAAATTCTAGTTCCTATATATGATTCATCAACTTCTGTCTAGAAAGAAACAACAGCCTTCTCCCCATTGAAAGCAAGCTCTACTTCCAAAATAGCAGATGCAGTTTTGCCCCCATGGAATTATTAGCTACTAATTCCACCCCATTTATACATCTTTCTGCAATGCTTTACATATTCCAAGACAAAACACTTCAACTGCTTTAAAATTGTAACATAAATTTGCATATACATTTTTTCGTTATCCCAGAGATCTATGTATGCAATATTACGTTAGATGAAACAATTTATTAATTAAAGGTCTGTATGGAGTGCCCGATAAAAAATGGCAGACCACTTTTTTTCAGTATTCATCAGAGTAAGGTCTGTCTGTCTACTGGATACTACTTTTTACATTTGATAGTATCAAGAATGAGTGTGAACACCTCAGAAAGAGAACAACTGGGTATGGCAATAATTCTCTCTACAGCATTACATCAAAAAGTGGATAAAATTTCTTCAATATAATTCTAACTTGTTATAGCAATTTAACCTGTTAAGCTTCTTTGGCTATGTAGTGAGCTGTGCAAAAGTGTGACTTTTTTTAAAAAAGATTTTCTGTTAAAGTAAAGATCAGTACTCAGACACATAAGTGTTCCTGTCATAAAGTATGTAATGTTAAATTCTTCACAGGACTCCCATGCTGTAAAGCTGCTAAAAAATGAATCTTTTCAACATGGTTTGAGCCAGATACACAGCAGGTGTAAATCATTATGAATTTATTGAATTAAGATATCCCTACCTGGTTTCGTAATGAGACTGTGTGACAGGAATATATACTATGGTGCACAAAGGTAAATGGGGACTAAATACGATAATACACGACATCTATTCAACTCAATGTTAAGAATACTTATCCATAATTTGTAAATGTATCCATAATTTTTACAGATCTAACAAAATATTTTCAACATACATTCAATGCAGTGATAATCCATTACATTTTTTCTCCTGAAGAAATGACTCAGTATGGATGCTATGTACCTGTGCTGACTATCTGTGTGCCTTACTTTGATGGGTTACAGCTCTTTGGAAATGAAGATGGTGTCACAGTTTCACTTTTTCTAATGGCATTGTAGTATAAAGAAAAAAAAATAGCAAGAAACCTCTTTGTGCTTGAATAAATTTCAATATTCCTTTCACATATGTCTTAGATTAAAAAAAAAAAAAAAAAAAAAAAAAAGCAAAAGAAAGATACACACACTTTTTAATACCAAGGAAATATTTTTATATGTTTTATTTAGGTAGGCAAGTTATTTAATTTTTAATTTTTTTATGTTTAAGATCTAGCTAAAGTCATATATGCATAGTTTAAGAGAGTATGACTCAGTAGCCAAGTTGTTTCTTATTTTTAAGAGCCAGTTCTCAAAGGCAGGGTACCAGAAAAAAAACAAAACAAAACAAAACAAAACAAAAAAACCAACAAACCAAACCACCGTAGCTTTTAAGTGGGCTACAGTAAAAACAACCTTATGTACAAAGAAAGGAAAAAAAATTAGGGAGCCTAATTACAATCCTAAAAATCTATTTAAAGAATTATTACTAGCCTACTCAGAATAATACCAATACTTCTATTTGAAATCACTCAGTTATTACAGTCATTGCCAATGATGATACCATTAGAACTGATTGTGGTGGTTTGACCCTGGCTAGATGCCAGGTGCCTACCAAAGCTGCTCTGTCACTTAGTCCCTCAGTTGGGCAGGGAAGAGAAAATACAACAAAAAGCACATGGATTGAGATAAGGACAGGGAGATCACTCAGCAATTACTGTCACAGGCGAAACAAGTTCAGCTTTGGGAAATTAGTCTAATTACCATTCTAAATCAGAAAAACACCTTCGCCCCACCCCTCTCTTCTTCCCAGCTTAACTTAATTCCAGATTTCTCTACCTTCCCCTGACCAGCGTAGGGGAACAGGAGTTACAGTCAGTTCTTCAGAATGCTCCTTCCTCCTCACACTCTTCCCCTGCTCCAGCATGGGGTCTCTCCCACAGGAGACAGATCTCCATGAACTTCTCCAACATGAGTCCTTCCTATGGGCTGCAGTACTTCACAAACTGTTCCAGCCTGGGTCCCTTCCATGGGATGCAGTCCTTCAAGAATGGACTGCTCCAGCATAGGTCCCCCCATGGGTCCACAAGTCCTGCCAGCAAACCTGCTTCAACACAAGCTTTCTACAGGTCACAGCCTCCTTTGGTCATCCATCTGCTCCAGTGTGGGGTCCTCCACAGGCTGCAGATAGGTATCTGCTCCACTGCTAACCTCCATGGGCTGCAGGGCACAACCTACTTCACCATAGGCTTCACCATGGGCTGCAGAGGAATCTCTGCTCTGGGGCCTGAAGCACCTTCTGCCCCTCCTTCAGCACTGACCTGGGTGTCTGCAGAGTTGTTGCTCTCACATAGTCTCACTTCTCTCCTCCAGTGGTGCAGATTATTATGTGGTTTTCCCCCCTTCTTAATATGCTATCATAGAGGTGCTACCACTGTTGCTGATTAGCTCAGCCTTGGCCAGCAGCAGGTCTGTCTCTGAGCTGGCTGGCATTGGCTCCATTGGCCATGGGTGAAGCTTCTGTTATCTTCTTACAGAAGCCATCCCTGTAGGCCCCCCACTACCAAAATATTTCCATGCAAACCCCACTATACTGGTACACACAGATTTTTTTGTATCTTTCCCTTCTACCTTGTGTGTTCATACCCTTCCTTTCCTCCTCATCATACTACAGCTGATATTTCTAGTTTTGCTCAAGAAAAATAATGGAAAAGGGACAGTCTTTGCAAATAACTTCCCTTCCACTTTCTTACCAGAATGAGTTAAGACAAAGTGTGGAGGTAGTTTCTTCCCCCTCCTTCTAGGGTATGCTTGGGGTCAGATGTTTTTTACTAGTGTTCACTTACTTTTTCTTCACCTGTTACCCCTAAAACTGCTTTTGTCTGGGTTATGAGATGGCATCCTTTTAGTGATCAGTACAGGTGCTGTGCTTGTTCTTTCAAGGCCTCTGCCATAATCTGTTGATTTTATTTTGGCAGGGGTTGTTGTTACAATCTCTTGTTTTTCCTCAATGACTTGCAAGTTCTGGTATCTCTATAACATGTTTTATTAGCACAGCCTAATCTCAGACACATACCTGTTCAAAGGCCATTGAATATTTTACAAGAATAAGGATAATTCCGAAGAAATATCTCTATCTACAGACAGACAGATAAGATGTTTGGATGGCTGCTTGTTATTACTATCTACTAGATACAATAGTATAAGTGGTGTATTACCAAAATTACCTTAAAATGGCTAATTATTAGCAGTCCTAGAAGAACAGCAAGTGGCCTTCTTGAAGAAAAATGTCACATCATATTCACATGAAACACAATTAATTATATATTATTTGAGTAAATTGAATTTTTATATTTTTTCTTCCAAGAACACAATACAGCCAAAACCATTTTACTTAGTGGTCTGGCATTCGTTAGTTAATCTGTTTTGGAGATGCAGAGCTGATGACAGGAATGAAATTAAATCTAATATTACAAAGTGAAATAACATTTGTTTTAAAATAACAGGTTCTTCTTGGAAACCAATAAATCGTGATTTGAAATTTCAGAGGAAGAGAAAACTACATTTTATCTCATTGTTGAATGACTATATGGCACCAGAATGAAATAAATATAAATAAATATAAATAAAGATTTTTAAGACAGTTTAAGCATTTCCAGTACAAACAGGGAAATATTTGCACCATTGTTCAAGATGATAAGAACGGATCCTGAGGAACAGTACTTTTCAGGAAACAATAAAATTGAACAATACAGTGTGGTTTCTGGAATGATCAGAGCCTGAGGATCTAGAAGTGAAAATTTAGAAGTGAGGTTAAAACCTCACTTAGAACAGTTCATATAATGAGAAGAATTGTCCCATTGTGTATGATAATGCCTAGAGAGCTGTTGGGGCTTTGTTGGGGATTTTTTTCAGAACTGGGTCATGATGCTATTTAAAAATGTATTATGAATAAATTCTTCCACCTTATGCTTGACAAGACAGAAACCTTTTAATACAAGTACTTAGAGAAGGTTCCAGAGCATTGCTTTTGTTATAGGTGACATACAAACAAAACAAGACAACCAAACCAAAAAAAAAAAACAAAACAGGGGAACAGGAAAAGTTAAGTGACTAATTCAAATTGTACAGCCTTAGATATGCAAGTCATATGTGCCTGTATACACATACAGGAGCAAACTCAACACAATTGGAACAGAGGACTTAATTTCAGTACCTAGCTTTCTCCTGTCTTAGGGTCCAAGTAAAATGTCCCTGAAGCACCTAAGTTATTCTGTCAAGGCAAATAGAGTTGTCAGAGGGAGGTCATCACCATCGATGCCTTTTATCTATGTGTCTAAATTTAGTTGAACCAGATTCCAGCTTTATATTATAACTTAGATTAAGACAGAACAGAAGTATTTAGGTCAGATGAGCACAAAATAAATGGACATAAAAATGAAAGAAATCATTGTAAGTTGAACTCTCCTTAGAATGCATTAGTACAGGTTTTTTTCAATGATTATATTATCCAGAAGAAAAAGCTATTTTACTTCCACTGATACTACTCTAAGCACATAAATTCACAGATTGAAACAAATGCTCTCATGTCAGTGTGTTCTGAGAGAGACATACCATAAAGTCTCACACTGTCTTCTGCAAAGTGAGCTGTTTGGTTTTGTATATGAGACAGTAGTGCTGAAAGATACTTTTCACAGTTATGAAGTTTGAGATACTTTGAAGTAATGAAGTACTTAAAAGCTTCCAGGAATGCTTTTGTAAAGAAAAAAATTTACAGATGTTGCTTCTGTATCTTCCAGAATCTCACACATGATAGGAATGAAATATTTTGATATCTGCTAAATACTTTTCCTTTCCAATTCTCCTCCCCATCCCGCCAGCGGGGAGTAAGCAAGCGACTGTGTGGTACTTAGTTACTGGCTGTGGTTAAATTACGACAGTTTGTTTTCTTTCTCAGCTACTCTGTCCTCATTCTGACAGATAATAAATGGTTAACTGTAAAAAATGCAACAATATATAAGACAGAAAAAGAAAGCAGAAAAACTGTTGTCTGGTCATGTCCCAGTAGGATGAACAAAAATTATAAGATCTACATAGGATACACTTTTCCAAGCTAGTCATTATTATAATCTAACTAGCTACTTGTAGTAGTCATTATAAAGTAGACATAGAAAGAGTTAGAATAACAAAGAATTCCACAAGGGATTAATTTCAGCTTTCCCTTACAATGTGTGTATATAACAACTATTGCACTTACTAATGAGTTATCCTTTGTACATGGTATGTCAGTTTCTCACTAGGCGATTCATCCAGTATTTACTGAAATGAATTAATATCCTTCCATGAAACCGATTGACATAGAATCACGATTCATGGGTGTACTCCCAATCAGTACTTAAGGTGGTACATGTATATACAAAGACAGCACCATAATGTCTTAACTGTAATGAACAGAAATGAGTAATATTTCTTCATTTTATTTATTTATTTGTTTGTTTGTTTATTTATTTCAGAAACGAGCTTCTAATATTGTGACTGGGAGGGGGGGAAATAATTTCTGTGGCCTCATTCTAACATCATGCTACCATGGGAAGATAATTGTTCAAAATAACAGAATGTAAAATTACAATTGGTCTGCACCCAGCAAGCAGTTTGCATCAATTGCTTCACCATCACAAACAAGGATGCAAGGATAGAGAATATGTATCTAGAAAAAAATAGTGTGAGATAGACTACATTCATATACCATATCAAGAAAAATTGTAAATAATAATCAACAAAAATGCCTGTAGAGTATTCATGTACCAGTATCTGTCTGCTGTGTGAATCCTTGATTTTTCTAACAGAAAATTCATTATGATCGAATTTTTTATTAAGAGTAGGCATTGTTTCTTATCTTTGTTTTGTGATAACTTCCTTTTCTTTATGCTTTTTTTTTTCTCCTTTTCCCCAGTAGTATTTCACAGTCAGATGTTAAAGCGTTTCATTTGCTGAATAAAGTGTAAGGTAGCTTCAATGTTCAGCCATAATGGAGACAAATGACAGCTTAATTCCCAGCACAACTGGATGGAGGTAATTACTGATGCTGTCACAGGCATTGCACAGATCACTGCTTATAGAATAGCCCCATCCCTACTAAAAAATACGGTTGTCAGAATGAAGGGGGGGGTGTCCTTCTGTAGCAGCCCAATATTATTAACAGATTTTGTATTCTAAGCCCCTTTTTTCATAATATTATTAACACAGAAAAGAGTTAATGAGCCATTACTAAACGGGATGTCCCATTTGTGCATCCTTTTAATGGGATAATAAACTAATAGAAAACTCTTCCCTGAAGCTTTGATAATTTATAGCTCATTTTTGTTTCTATATTTTTGATTGCATTATGTGCTAACCATGCTAAAGGCAGATTATTAATTTTAAGTGCAGATGAAGAATCCTGTTTTGACTTATTTAGTATTATGCTTTTTCTTCTTCTTCTTTTTTTTTTTTTTTTACATAAGTAAAATTCAGTCATAAAGCAGAAAAAAAACTGGCAGTAGGTGATCAGAAATTTATAACCTGATATGTTATACTAACTGTTTACAAGTCTAAAATTAGCACATCTCTTTTTCTCTATTAGAAGCATGAAATCAGAAAGTAAGCAAGTAAGAAACAATACTGCTGTTTATTTAGCCTCTATTCTCTACTTATGAATGCACTAATATGTACTTTGGAAGCAAAACTTGTGAAGCTCTTAAGATTAGTAATTGCCTTTTGTTCAGTTTAATTGAAAGAAACAATAGATGGCCCCCAAACCAAAAGGGAAACGTACAATTGTTAAAAACAAATATGTAAGTCAATTCCGTAATTAAAGCTGTATTTTTATTTTTTTTTCCTGTTAGACATTGCTGAATAGCAATGTATGGGTGTGTTTGTGCATGTTGTGAATGAAAGTAGTAGTGAGAAACAGAACAAGATAGTCTGAACACAGCTAGGGGAAGGAGAATATTCATTGTCCTCAACAGAACCCAGAGAAGATGTTAAGAGGTTTTAGGTCAGCTTCTGCCTGAAAACCCCTTGAGGATGTAAGAAAGGAACTCCTGTAATTTGTTTATTCCTAAAAGAAACAGCACTTTATTTATTTTTAGTGAATGAAAATGGCTGTGTCAAATAAATGCATGACCCCATCAATAACAACTTCTCCTAATTGCAACAGTCCTAAAAGAATCCAGTCTGGCTATTTTCCGGGCTAAAAATAGTAATAATTTCAAATTCTCAGGCAATTTTTTATATTGGTAATTAGTTTATAAAACAAGTATATTGAGAGAAATTGCAGAGTTTGATTCAGTAAGATACATGAATTCCTACCAGTTCATTTCTGAAACGTTTTAGTTCTGCCCTCTAGAAATATATATAAAAAAATAATTATTATAAAATTTATAAATAAACATAGATCCATCCAAAATGTTTTCTCAGGAAGCCCATATGCTCAGCAGGAAGGCATCAGAATACAAGCAACAAAAATACTGAGATACTGGTATTTGTCTTCTCCCTTTCCTTTTTCACCTCATGGACAAGGCAACAATTCAAAGGCAAAGACAATTGTTTCCTAGTATATAAGGTACAGTGTGGAGTTTTCCTCTGAAACTAGGTGTCCAGAGGCATCTTCCAAAGAATTCAGTAAGCTAGTTGATATCAAAGCTGATCAGTTTTCTATACTTGAGGACCTATTCTTTCTTCTGGACAACTGTTCATGGGACAGCTCAATAAAATGGGATCACTGGAACAACTGAGAAAGTGGAAAAAAATGTCTGACAGCAAAGGTGTCAAAAGTATACAGATACTATCCACACATACTCAGCTGGATCTCTCAGAAATTCTGATCCAGCATTAATGCTACCACCTAACCTGGCAAGAGCAGAGTAACTTGCAAATATCTGGTCCACCTTCCTCAGGCTTCCAGCTGTGGGTTAGCTCATACCGGCCGATCAGCTCTGCATAACCCTTACTGAGAAAATAGCTTGTATTAGTTGTTAAATGAAGGGGGGAAAATAAAACATTTAGAAAAAAATTCAGGCATGTGCTTATATGAACATGTGTGTGGGTATACATATACATAAGCATACATTAATTTATATATACAATATTATAAACCTTCTTTTGTAATACACCAATAGTTTTCAGCTTGTGTTAGGTTCCATATTTCAGTTGGTAGGAAGCACAACTGAGATATACATCAACTAACTAAACAACAATATACATGATTTAGTTGTGGATAAAAACTATAAAATACACCTGAAATTTTTATTCAAGATTTCAGGACACAACACTCTGAGTTTCCCAACATTTTTCGTTTATTAATAGGCATTTAGAAAAACTGAGCAACGTGGGTTTTATTCTTCACAGTCATTTTCTATAGGTTTCAAAATAAGCTACAAATCCACAGGAAATCTTTGTGCATTAAATGTTAAGGGATAAATTTACAGGTTTTAAACTCACAACAAAGTGGGGTTTTTTGTTTTGTTCTTACTACTTTGCACATTTCATGAAGTGGAATAACAAAAAAAACCCATCAACTGTAATATGAACAACACTTGCATTTTTGTTTTGTGAGTATAAGCACAATTGGTTTTAATTTTTAATAGTTTCACTTTAAAATTTCAGGATGCCCTTTAAAAAGATATCAGTTGACTTATTGTCAGCTTTTTTGTTGACTTGACCAAAAAAGTTATTAATTTCAGTAGAGATAGGATTTTATATATTGTCTTAATACTTTAGTGCACTCAGGTACTTAACTAGTTTATTCACTACTTACCTAAATCACTGGAAATATAATAGTGCTGATAATAAAAAGGACCTTCAGCAGGAATACTGTAGCTTAGATGACAAATGAGTACCATTTATTTCAAGCTATAGCTCATTTGTTCAGATGCATCCTTGTTTAGGAAACTGTCCAGATCATTGGGTGGCTTATGCAAAACAAGCTGCTAGTCTCATTCCAGTTTCTGATGCAGAAGTGTCAATGATAAAAGCCTACCATCAAGTATAACATAAACCAACCTCTGTAATCACGGTACAGAAACAAATTTCCACAGGGTGAAGGCACAAATTGACTTCTCACCTCCTGCAGTGTTTCCTCAGATCATATTTTAGATCATTGGAAGGAGGAAAGGTTGAAACTAGGACAGTCTCAGTTTTGTATAACTTTTGTAATGACTTTGATTATCAAGATTGTCAATCAAGTGGGGTTTTATCAGATTAAATTATGCAAAATTAATAATTGGAGAAAACTAGAAATAAAAATAAATGTTTTATTTAATAATCAGAGGAAACTAATGAAAACATGGAGCATTTTCCATTGTTTTCTGTCATAATTCCTGTAGTCCATAACATTCTCAGTTTGCAACATTCTCAGCGCTCTTCCAAATCCTTTTAATTGGTCTTCCTTTTTAATTTTCCTTGTGTACTCTCCCTCAACATAATACGTCATTTCTCTGACATCCCTGAGCACTAGCCAGAAAAGAAGCAGCATGTCTTAAATTTTCAAAATCAGGCAGTCTTTTAGTTGTTCTACTGAGATTTTTTTTCTTTTATTTTCTCATTTATTTGCATTACCTAAGAACAATGATAAAAGAATGTAAAGCATCTAAAGTAGATAAAGGAAGTATTACCAAAGAATTACATAATAATTTGCCAAACATTTTAGCCAATAAAAATTTCCAATTTAGTCAGTAACCGGTTTGTATTTCTCCTAGACTAAGTAATTTCTTTATAAAATTGAGCTAAAGCAAAAATGAAATTAAAAAAAAAAACAAACCAAACAACAAAGAAAAAGAAAAATCAAAAATGCATAAGCATGCAAATGCATGAAAAAAAAAAACATTTTATTAGAGAAAATCAGTACTGATTTTTGAAAACAAATGGAACTATGCTCTTATAAAGGAGATAATTAAAGAAATGCATTTTTCTTCATGTTAATAGTGCTAAAACCTATGCCATTTAAAAGAATTTAAATAAAAATTAAGGTCAAGGTGTAATGGCTAATTTAACTTTCCATAACTTTAGATACACGTGTAGACATCCATGCCACCCTTGGCACTATTTACTTTAACAGAAGGCACTTCTGGTGTACAATTTGTTTTTAAAATGGACATTTGCTACTTTAGCTTTTCTCAAAGGGCTTTTATATCTTCATTCAACTGAAAAGTTTCACACACACATCTAATCAAGTGAGATTGATCTATTAAAATCATTTTGATTCAACTCCTCGATACAAAGTTTAGATTTCAAGCTCTAATGGGGACATAGAAATGGCCTTCAATAGGTCTCTACTCAAGGACCCCCTAAAGATTAACAGGTCAGTTAAAAAGTTTAAAGACTCTTCATGCAGACCTGTCCAGCTGATGAGTGAAAATTGCGAAGTGCAAAGGCACATCTCATCTCGTACTTGAGAGGAACTCTCAACCTCTGAGTTGAATCGGAGGTACATTTTAAGCAGTTTTACCCACTTACTTAAGTAGAACCGCTTTTAAATATATCAATAAAAGAAAAGAGATGAAGAAAGAGAAGTCAGTAGTAACTGCTCTTTGCACAGTAACTTAACCATTAGGCACTTACCCAGGAAAAGCTAAAAAGTAGATTTCAAACCTTCATGAAGCTCATGAGTCTCAAACACATATTCTAGGTGAGAGGATGATTTTATAATTGCAAATTAGCATAAAATAAGGCATGCAGATGACTCCGAGACAACTTGTCTATTTGATCTCTCAACAGCTTGTTTGTGCATTTCATTCTAATCTACCTTTGGGCAGACCAAAACAATCCATAGAGACACTGCAATCCTCTATTTTCTTCTCCTTTCTAGTTGAGTTCTGTAGCCACTAACTAAAAGTAATATTTTTTGCCTGATTATTTTGGTCCCCATGATTCTTCTTTTGTGTTCTTGATTGCACAGCAGCGTAGATTCACTGGGAAATGCACCAAATTCCTCACCTTCTTCCTCCTGTGCATCCCAGAATGTCCATGCAGTAGAATATAAGGCTTTCTCCTTTTTCTGGAAGTTCTTACTGGTCATTGTATTTCAGTAATATTTAACAGCTTGCCTTAAATATCTAGGGTAAGTTTAGAGGAACGCGAAGGGTTAGAAAGTATTGGAAGGGAAACAATCTGATCTGCTATGTAGTTAGGTGTTGAGTAAGTCAACCAGTCTACTTGCAGGTATCTAGATTCTGTGAAAGTTTCAAAATACAGTTATACTCCTACAAATACAAGTGTCTATAAACTCCGTGCCAAACAGCCTGGGTCTGATCATACTCTCACCTGAGCTCTGAAGCATGGATTTACTTGGACAAAGAAGCTCAGATTTCCTTTCTAACTTCTCATTATTGCATGAAAAACTTCAGGCACAGGAGTCAATAACAATCACATCATTATAATTGTGACTTTGAATGAGACATGTCCTGAGATGTACTTGTCCATTGATTGTTGTCGTCAAAATACAACCAAAAGATAATGACGGTTTTGAGCAAATTTAGATGTTTGTAAAAACAATCACATTTCCTGTAATACACACTTGACCCAGAAGATTCTAATAATTTAAATAAACTCTGTCAAGCATTGCATTTCATTATTATATTCTCAATTACAAGTTAAATGTCTATTTAAAACTGTTGTGACTCTGTATTTATCACCAAGTAACTAGCTCTAATAAGACATAAAATACACTGCAAGCCCCCACTTGACAAGACATGTGAATTTAGAAACATAGCAATTTATTTAAATAATTTTGCCATTTAACAAATTAATTGTGTGGTAAAATGTATCTATACTTGTGGGTTCTGTCATACTTCCTGGAAATGCACTTATGGCTCAAAAGCGAGGCAACATGGTAAGAAAGAGGTGTCCCACCAAACTAAGCATTTGTAAGAATTATGATTGAGTAAAGGCTTCATCATGTTTATTGTTCAATTGTCACTTTCTGCAATGCTAAATTTTTCAGCAAGCTCTTGTATGTACATACATGTGAAAAGACTTCAGTCTGTGCCTAGCCTCACTGACTAGGGTTAAACAACCCTTATAAAAGTACTGTGATCACGTGAGTGTAACATATGGTTTGTTAGAGCAAGCAAAAGCAACATCCATTTGAAATTATATTTTCAATTTTAATTTTAATAAATTACACAAACTATTCATACTCCATAATAATTCTTTATATGTGTATGGTATGTTATTCTAATTTTTAGCACTGTATTAATAAGCTACATACTTGGATTATTATACTATACTCAACATTATGAAGCATTGTATACAGCTAAGAATATTAATTTTCCTGGTAGTCAACTGTAGTAGACTAAGACCAACCAAAGTGTTATAGGAAGTACTTATCTTCGGGTGAAAAATCAAACAAATAAAGGATACTTCTAATTCTTCATTCAAAACATTTTTCTTAGTTTCTTCCTGAGTTTCTTCCTCCTTAAATTTGATTTTGAGTATGCTCATGAGCTCATGAGCCATTATTTTCTCCTGCCTTCACATCAGCTATCAGAAAAAAAGATGCTAAACAACTTCTGACTTTGATCTGCCCTGTTTGATTAATATGTTTCCTGCTTAGCATTTCAGTTCAGCAGACTCTAGCTTCTCCCCCTGCCTTTGATTTTATAGATAACCTTTTAAATAGTCATAAAGGAAAACGCTGCTGTATTGCTTCTCTGGTACTATAGATGTTGAAGTTTAAGCTGAGAGCACAGCTTGTGGAATCTTATGGTATGTCTGTTTCAGAATTAAATGTTTTCAGATTTTTCAGTGTTAGAATAACATTTGTAAGAATTTGTGTTCCAATTTCAAATGAAGACAACTTCATGTCTTCAATGGGAGCCTCCATTAGAACCATGAGAAAAACAATGTTACAAAGCACTCAGAAATCATAGTTTAAAAACTAAGTATTTCTGTACAAAGTAGATTGGCTTATGTGTTCACAGATGTTATAATGCAGTCTTTAATTTCAACACTTCACTATTTTTCCCAGAAATTCCAATGCCCTTACCCCAAAGTAAAGAACTATTAGTATTTCAGAAGCAAATCTATCATTAAAAGTGTGTGTGTGTAGGGTTTTTTTTCAATAGCAAACCCACATACCTTCTTTTAGCTACATTCTCTAAAATTAGTGATTTATTTTTTGCAGAATATTTCCACACTTGATAGCCTACATTTATCATATTATGTGTAAAACCTCAAGTTCATTATTAAAGATTGGTAAGGTAATATGCAAGAAGAAATAGAGCTTTGTAAATGTGTGAAAAATATCACTAAATTAATTATAATCCCCAGAGAAAGGTCTTGGTGGGCCTTCACCTAGCAATGATTGAAAGGAAGATATACCCTCTCATATTTACTGCTTCTGGGGTTTTATATTTGCCTTTAAGGAACACAGAACTATTAGTGTACATGTCTTAATGAAACTACAGACTTTCTAAATGAATGTTGGAATTCACTGTCTAAGAAACAGGAAAACAAACTAGACAAAATCTTCCATAATACATTTGTCCAGTCATCCCTAATCAGAGATGGTATGGACAAGAAACATTGTGCAATTTTCATATAAAGTATTTTTAAAATGCATGTCTCTTTCCTCTCAAGAAGAATAAATTGTTTCAAATCAGCACCAGAAAAAACTATGGTCTGGCAGTAAAAAAACTATTAAGTAATTTGGACACAGTGAAATAGCCAAAGAGAATGGTTATACGTCTGTCCAGAATATCAATCACACATCACATTCTCCTCTCAGGAAACATGAATAGTGACAGAGGTGTGAAAACTGAGTTCCATTAGGAATGTGTTTTCAAACACTTATGCCAACAAAAATTACATGATTCTTAATCAGTATACATGTTTATTTCTTCTCCTAAGTCAATAGCCAAATTTTATCTGGACTTTGATACCACGAAGAAAGTATAATTAATCTCAGAATAGTCTCAGAATAATTTCAAGAAATTATAATCAAAGTTGTAAAATATGTTGTTCTATTTTGTAGTCACGTTAATGCAGTTCCATTTACATGATTCATACGGCGTTTTTATTTTTGCTTTGGGTAAGCATTAGAAGACTTTGTGAGTCGTCTTTAGAACTACAGTCCATGAAGCAAAATTATACTTTTGAGGATATAAATCATGTGGTGCCATGTCCTGAAGCCATTTTTCTTCAAAAGCAGTAATGTTTATAGGAGAGCTAATAATGCAAATATCAGAATTTCACAGAAACAGTTTTAGAATTCTAAGAAAACAGATTAGGTTTCTTTCAATACTGTTAATACAGTTAATACTGGCTTGAAGATATTGTTCAGACTTTGAAGGCATTGATTTACAAGATAGGACAAGGAAGCAGTTTTGAAAATTGAGTTCTGTGAGCATACACACTACTTAATTTTTAGATAGCTCCATCTTCTAGTTTTGTCTCATTCTAGTTAGTTCTCTTCGAGACAATGTCCAGTTTGTGTGATTCCGGCAACGCTTCATACCAGGAGCTGTTCCCAGAAGGAAGTGTGTTGGGGCTCTTGCTGTATTGAATGATTATACTGAACTTTGAAGCAAGTGGAAAAATACTGAAGAAATAAGACGAGGGCACGATCAGAACAGTGGAATGAAGAGGGAGGAACAAATTGCAGATGCTTGCACAAAACCAGGGCCAGCAGGACGCGATAAGAGGAGCTGGGAAACAGCAGAAAAGAGCCTACGTGCCAGAAAGAGTAGAAACAGAAATCTTGCCAATAAACAATTGTTAACCAATCATATTATTATACGCTTGTAAGATAGCCAATCATATTATCACACGCTTATAGAGTGCCTTATAAAAGTGTACCTGGTTTGTACAATAAACGGATCAGATCTTGAACTCCATGAGTATTTGAATCTGACTCCCGCTCGCCCAAAATGCCTGCAGCAGAAGTGTTTTCACTTTCTTTCCACAGTCGTCCAGCACTATTCCAGCAGACTTTTCACCCTCCTGCTCTCATGACACATCCATAAACCACATGCCCTCAATGTAATTTCATAAAAACCACACTTGGCTGGGCTGTGACAGCTTCAAAGTATTTAAATACTCCTAAGTGAACAACTCACAAAAGTAGTAATTAAGACACAGAAATTCAGGAGCTCGGTATGGGACCTGTGGACAAGTGCTGTGATGAAGACAGTCCACTCTAGAAGTGTCCACATGAGCAATATGGACACGTATCAGTCTCCACAACGTAACAAGCAGATCAGGAACTCTCTAAACCTAATATATTTAGCAATACTTATAACATACAAAGCAGATTTTGGACCAAGCTGAATGTTGTTGTACACATGATAATAATTTTAGTGTAGAGGTTAGGCCAATCCTTTCCACATACCAGCACGATTTATTAGAATAGGAATGACTTTACAGCCAAGGTTTTGGTTCTCTTTATCACACATTTCTAATTAGTTCCTTGAGCTGTTGTCCACTCTGTAAAAAACAACTGGAAAGATGACCTTAATCATTGCAGGGAATTACTGAAGACTACTATCAAAGCTGTGCCAGAACCATGTTTAATTTACTGCTAGAACTGCAAAATGGGTTCCTGTTTTTGAGAGAAAACATAGTTTAGATCATTACTTTAGGGGATTATCAGTCATTGTGTGCAGAGATATAATTCTTAATTGCCATCTGGAAAGTAACAAAATATAGATGAATTAAGGTGCATCTCATAAAATTGTTACGTTACAGGTTAACTTAATGGAGCACAGCTTTACTCAAGCCACATTTTTTTTTAGCGTTATCTCCAAAAGACAAGAGCTGAAAACCAACTGGATCCTTTCTTTTTATTGACTTAAAAACTAGGTTATTAACTCTGAAGAAGTCCCAGAAAGTGTTGTAAGAAAGTACACATCATATTTATGTACTTCTTTTGACCAAGGACAAATCATATAACTAACTAGAATGCATCTTTGCTTCTTACTGCTTTGCTACCATATATTCCTGGAAGTGTAAACCACAGATTTGTTAATTTCTGTCAATAGAATGAGATTAAGATACTGTGCTATCCCAGGAATCAGCATGATACTGGAAGAGAGACTGGGAAAGGGGAAAAGAGGTACTGTGCTGAGAAATGAATTACAGCAATAAAGAGAAAAAAGAATTCAAGGCCTATAGATTATTCACTGAAAGATTAGTACTAAGCAGCAACTAGTAGTTAGTAATTAGTACCAGCAGCAACTCTAGTAACTCAAATACATGTCCAAGCACTGACTGAAGCATAGAAGCAGTTCACCCTGAGGAGTATGTATGATCGCACAGACCTGAGGAGGCCCAATGGATCAGCACATCTGGTGACAATCTCTAGGTAGGAAGATATGACTTCACGTCATACTTCAACTCTATTTCCAAAATTTTCACTTTCAACACCTTCAGTCCTGCTATTTCAGTACTATATTGTGACAAAGTTATTTTCCTTTGCTTTCCTAGTCTCTAGGCATTTCTACCCCAAGAATTGTAGAGAAGGATTTCCTAAAAGTCTTTCTTATAGAGTCACCTAAGGATGCAGTATAAGCCTATACAAGGCAGGTAGACACAGCTCAACTCACAGGTAATTGCTGGTCTCATCTCAGTACTCCCTTGCCCTGGTCCTTGTCTTCCTCTTTTTCACCCTAAGGCCCAAAGTAGCCTGCTTGGATAGAAGTGCTGGTGCTGGAACATCTGTTCCTATATCTAGTTTGTGATTGCTGTGAAATGACCCTTAAGTAAGACTTCTTACATTGATGTTTTATGTTGGGTGGCTACTAGGGAAGGGGTAATAACGTAATGAGTGTTAAGAAAAAGATTTTGAATGCTAATGGATGAGGATAAGAGAAGCAGGCAAGAATCATTGCTCACTGACACATTCCTGGCTGACACTGCTCACCTGCTGCTTGGTGGGTACAGTATAAAGATGGTTATTGCTCCCTTCATCTCCCCATGCCTCTTAGACAGACGCAAGCTGCACGGAATGGACCTCTGGTGGAGTCTATATCTATACAATCTGTTTCAAATAAAAAGAAATCCTTGAAGCTTACAGATAAAATTCACTCAATTTAGAAGAAACAAAGTTCAAAAATTCAGTGTGGATAGCTCTCCCGGTCTCTAGAGGACAGATACTTAAAAAAAAAACAAAAAACCTAGAGAAAGAAAAAGAAAAAGAAAGAAAAAGTAATCGACCTGAACAGGAGACAGTAAGAGCAGAGGGAATGAAGATAAGGTCCTTGAAGATACTAACTACTTCCAAGCTTAGAAAAGATAAAAGGAAAGGCTGACTTTAAAGCAGACTCACTGCAGAAAGTGATACTATAAACATGAATAGCAGTGAGGCACTTCGAGAGCACTGACATGTATAACGTGTAAGCTAGAGAGAAGGGGTTCAACTCCTTCAAATAAATTACATTAGGTCAAAAAAAAAAAGCCGTCTAAAAAAAGTCACTAACTCAGGGTGGGGGAGGAAATGGTAAGTAACTGACCAGAAGTCACTATCTACTAGCAATAGCCTCATAAAGTCCTTGACTAAAAGGCTAATAGGAGGAAAAGTCCCTCCTCTAGCGTATTCTAACAAATAACTCTTAGTTTTAAAATAGTAAATATGTTAATACTTATGACAACTTTCTGTTTCTGTTTTGATTATCACTGGCAAGTTGCAGATTTAGCTTCTTGAGGGGAACGACTGAGTGATTACCAGCAGTGTTCCTTAGGGCTCAATTGTAGGACTGGTTCTATTCAATATATTTATCAATGAGCTAGACACAGGAGTTGAAGGCATCATTAGCAAATTTGTTGATGATACCAAACTGGGAGGTGCTGTTGACTGCCCTGAGGGATGAGAGGCCTTGCAGAGGGATCTAGATAGATTGGAACACTGGGTAATGATTAATGGGATGAAATCTAACATGTCCATATGTTGGATTCTGTACCTGGGATGGAGTAATGCTGGGCACAAGTATAAACTGGAGGAGAGGGGGCTGGAGAGCAGCCCTGCAGAAAGGGGTCAACAGCAGGCTCCATGCGAGCCAGCAGTGTGCCCTGGCAGCCAAGGGGGCAACCCGCATCCTGGGGTGCATCAAACACAGCACAACCAGCCGGTCAGAGGGGTGATTATCCTGCTGTGTTTAGCGCTGGTGTGGCCTCACCATGAGGCCTATGCGCATTTCTGGGTCCCACAAATTAAGAAGGATGTGAAGGTCCTTGAATGTGTCCAGAGGAGAGCAACAAAGCTGGTGAAGGGCTGGAAGGCATGTCCCATGGGGAGTGGCTAAGGGCTTTGGGCTTGTATAGTTTGGAGAAAAGGAGTCCGAGGGGTGACCTCATTGCTCTCTGCAGCTTTCTGAGGAGGGGGAGTGGGGAGGGAGGTACTGAGCTCTTCTCCCTGGTATCCAGTGACAGGATGTGTGGGAATACTTCAAATTTGCATAAGGGGAGGTTCAGACTGGACATTAGGAAACATTTCTACTTGCTGATCTAAAAAAAATTGTCAATTAATAGGTGCAGCCATCAAAAAGTTAATTATAAATAACATTATGAAAATAAATCAGGATACATTTTAAAATCCTCATTTAAATATTCCTCTTAAAAACAACTTTTGACAGCTCCAAGGAGTCTAAAAGACTAAAAATAGCTTTATGTTCTTTTTTGAATTATTTTTATCTTGAATTCATCATCATGAAAACTTTGGAGATCCTGAAGTACAAAAAATTGCATTTGGAAGCACAGCTGTGTTTATTGAAAAAGAATGAATTATAACTCATAGTAGTTTCCAGGGTCATTGAGAACAGGTTACTACCTCATATTCTTCTTCAGAGATTCAGAAAACTTACTTTTAGAACAGGGCTTTTGTTTTCATCCTTGGTTTTCTAACAGGAAAATATTATCAGCCTCTCATTGTTTTGCTGATTGGAATCCTTTCTAAATTTTCAGCCCAAACTTATTTACAGATGTTTTACACCTGTTTATTTTTTTGCTGCCATTGGACTTGAGCTTAATCTTTACTTTTGCTTTTCTGAAGTGTTTTTGTTTGTTTATATTAAGCTATCTTTATTTATATTTGCAGCTTCCCTTTACATCTGTTAAAAATTAAATTTAATCTAGTTAAATAGAGGTAATCAAAACAAAGCATAATAAGCTTCTATCAAGGCTTTATAGACTGAAATTTATACTTTTACTATGTATGCTTTCAGTGACACACACTAGGATCACCCTTTACTTTTACATATATCCTTCCTGTAATTGATTAGACATCCTTGAAACTTTCTTTTCTTCTGTTAATTCTGATGAGTGAGATTCTAGATCACAGAGGATAGTCTTGGTGTTATTCTTCCATTACATATTATACTTATCATTATTTTGCTTCTGTTAATCAAATCCTCATCCAGAAACATAATTTACATCCAAAAGAAATTACACACGTTTTCTTTGATTGTTCAGATGCCACACTCAGTCAAACTCAAAGACTTGCCATTCAAATCAGACAGCAATACACCGTGGCAAATCATACACACCTTTTATCATGGCACAAAAAGTATTTTGGCAGGTATTAGATCATTTATTTGAAGTGCGGCTTTGTACTAAGAAGTAATAATTTTAAAGCTACATTACCCTAAGTAAAATATTTGACTAATATAATTACACAATTTGGATGAGCACAGAGCATCCTAGATACACAAGTTATAAATTGACAGTGCTGGTTTGGTTATAACCCAGCTCATGGAAGGCGTTTAACTTTATATGGCACCTCTTTTGACTACAGGAAAAGGTGTCTACTTATACCTTTAAATATTAGCCAATGGACCATTTAGAATTCAAAAGTACTTGGAACATATTTTCATTTCTACTAAAGCTGCTACTATCTAACAAAAGGAAGGTACACAAAAATGTCAACTAGCAGTAGAATGTTGATAGTCATGATAAACTTTTTACATTTATCCAAAATGATGAAATTCATTAACACATCTCCTAACCAATTGTTAGCAGTGTTTAACATGGATTAAAAAAAATAAATTAATTAATTACTCTATTTAAGCACAGCTTTCTAATGAAAGTATTGCAATTTTAATTAACCTAAGGTATAATATGCTTAAGGAACTTCTGTGAACTTTTGCATTTTCATTACAGCATTCTTTACCAAACTATGTATTCATAGTTCATACACATATGCTGATTTTCGCTTATCTACCATCTCCTCACTCAGTAATATCATAGAATGCATTTGGATAGGAATCGTCATCCGAAAAGGAAGGGCTTTCCTTCTTTTGTTTATTGAAGGAATATAAACACCAGCTTAAACATATTCTTTCCAAGATTATGGAAGTTAAATAATGAGTCATTTCTTCTTGTCACTATAAGCTGTGCTGCTGTTAAAAAAGAAAGTGGGTAACTCCAGAACTCATTGCAAACTTCAAGTTATAATACCCTCTGGAAATACTTCGCATCCTGATAAAATTGATGAAAAGATATTTGGCCTTTGGTGCAGGCCAAGAACTAGATTCTACTTGAGTTTTGTACACTTACATAAGATCAAGCATAGCCATTACTTGAACAACTGAACAGAGTACCCTGATGCAGGAGCAGAGAAACACACCTGATTTTGGTGTTGCTTCAGTGCATCTACTGCTGTTGCATCACACATTGTGACATCATTGAAATAATTCCATTGAATGAAAAGTTTCTTGAAAAGCAGCAAAACATCAGTGTCATGTCAGCCTAAGAGATCTATTACTCCTGAATACCACAGCAGCCAAACCTTCTCTTTTTCTTCATCCAGAAAGTGGTAAAACATAAGGATGAAGTGCAATGTCCTTACACTAAACACGTAACAAACTCTGTTTAACATTTCTCTCACATGGCATTGGTCATAATTAAAGACATTGAAGAGTTATAGCTGTTATCAGAGAACACAGAAGTATCTTAATTAGAGATATCTTTGACTTGATAGAGAACAGGTTTTGGTTATTCACTGTAAAATTCCATAGCTTCTCAGCATGTACTCAACTTCGTTACAGTTTAATTTTATGGCTGACGATACATACAAATGGCAAGCACCTTTACCTGTTATTTTGCTATGCAGTCTTAAAATGAAAACAAATGAATTTTAAGTTAGTTCATTTAGAGTTCATTAAAAAGAGCAAGCAGGATTATTATTTAATACTTTTTTTTTAGCATGTTCTTACCCAGAATAATTTTTCAGGCTCATTTAAGAAAATTAAAGTGTACCTGAAGGGTATTTTAATAAAAGACCTTTTAGTCAATTATCAGACACTATTCAGCATCATTCAAATGAAAATTATTGCCTTGGAGTATGTTTAATGAATTAGCTACACTAAAGAATGTGTAACTGCTTATCCATCTACGAATACCAGAAGCCCAAATTAATTGTTTCATCTGTGATCATTAACCCTATTTAAAGCAAGCCTAAGGTTACATAAAAGGGTGTAATACAAAATTCATTGAAGTTGATGGGCTTCTTCAATGAGCACAGAAATCTACACTTGTCCCAGAATTGGCCCAAGTAGGCATGTTTGCACTTTTTAACTGTAATCCTTCTTGGAAACGCTTGGTGAGCTCACAGTATTGGTGCTCACATACCTGGAATATTCAGTCTGGATTGTTCAGTCTACTCTTATGCAGCCTAACTACAGGTATAAGTCAGGATACTAGAAGTAAAAGTCTAGTTCATCTATTAAGCATTAGAACTTTCAGGATGTTGCATGGGGAAGCAACTGGCATCAGGAGCTCCAGCAGTTATACAGTCCAAAATGTTTCAGTGAGAATGCTGATACCTCAAGAGCTTTCCACTGCCTTGTACACAGCCGGGGCAGCAAGTCTGGCCAGTCTTGTCTCATTTGCACCGTCACTGGTACACTCAGCCATGTTCACAGCCCTACTTACTTCTCTGTTTATCAATCTTATCTGATTAAGATATCAAGTTATAAGTTATTAAGAACATAACTTTTTACATCTTTCTCAAATGTTGACATTCAAGGCTTTTCAGGACTTTAACGGCTCAGTGAGGGACAAAAAAGATAAAAGGAGTGTAGGCACAGACATTTAGCAAGTCAGTTTCCCCCAGCACTTTCTATTTCCCCTGGAACTTTATAATTTCATTGTTATCAGGAGTTTCAATCCTTAATTTAAGACCACCGTTTCCTAACCACCAGAACATTCCCAGCAGGAATAAATTTTTAAACCAATAAATTTGACACATATAATAACTTAAGACTTGTTTTGAGATGATTTCCTGAAATTAGAACTGTAGACTCATAGTCATAGAATGGTTTGGGATGGAAGGGATCTTTACCCCCTGCCATGGGCAAGGACATCTTTCACTAGATCAGGTTGCTCAAAGCACCATCCAACCTGACCTTGAACACATCCAGCAATGGAGCATCCACCTCTGAGAAACCTCTTCCACCACCTCTCACCACCCGCTCATAATTATGTCCAACCTAAATCCACCCACTTTCAGTTTAAAACCATGACCTCTTGTCCTATTGCTACAGGGCCTAATAGAAAGTATGTCCCCATCGTTCTTATAAACATCCTTTAATTATTGAAAGGCAGTGATAAGGTCTCCCCAGAACCTTCTCTTCTCTAGGCTGAACAACCCAAACTTTCAGCCTTTCTTCACAGGAGAGGTGTTCCAGCCCTTTGACCATTTCTGTGGCCCTCCTCTGGACTCACTCTAACAGGTCCATGTCTGTCCTGTGCTGTAGACCCCAGAGCCGGATGCAGTAATCCAGATGGGGTCTCACCAGAGTGCAGTAGAAGGGCAGAAGCACCTCCCTAGACCTGTTGGCCACAATGGTTCTTAGGCAGACAGGGATACAACTGGCTTTTATGGCTGTGAGCACACATTGCCTCTTATGTCCAGTTTTTCATCCACCAATATCCCCACTTCATTCTCCACAAGGATGCTTTCAATCCATTCATCCCCCAGTTTGTACCGACAATTACGATTGCCCTGACTCTTGTCTAGGATCTTGCACCACTGGTAGTAAATTCCATGGTATATATCCTGGTATAATTTATGAATTTACATACAGGTACAGTGAAGTTTGATCTGAAAGATACAACATATATGAAATAGAAAGAAAAAATCAAAGTAGTGATCTCTAATCGTGGTGGTCTTAAAATGACAATATAGATGAAGTACAGCAATTAAAATAGCTAAGGCAGCAAAACAGACATGCAAGAACAAGCCCTGGACAGTGCACTCAACAGTGTCTTATATACGAACTTGGAGATGTTTCCTCTTTGATATTTAAGACTAAAACATTTCTCTGATACTCCTACTGTCAACACTAATGAAAACTGTTCAAGTATATTGAAGAAAAATAGATCTTTAAAGGATTCCATTTATTTTTTAAAGGATCATTTAAATCTAAATTGCTAGTAAAAGGAAAGGAGTGCTGGAGTAGTATTGCATTAAAATTATATTAATTCTATCTCCCAAACAGCTGCCATCAAAGCATCAATAATGCATTGAAGGCAAGGGAAAGCAAAGAAAGAAAGGAAAAAACCCACAATATTTGCATCCTGAATTAAATTTTTGCCTGAAGATTTTAATACCCCAGAAATGTTTCCTTTTACTATATATATTATTATATATATAATAATATATATAATGTTTTGCCTGATTAATAATTTGCATATAAAATAGCTGATTTTCTGATTTTTAATTTTATTATTATAATTGTTTATTTTAAATGCATGTATTATTTTTTTTAGAAAACCTTATTAATATTTTCCTGTAATTCAAATATAGTCTATTTATTGTGAATAATTTTGCTTATAGTAGAGCACAAATTTGTTTGCCCTTTATAAAATGTACTTTATAGTTTACTCTGTATAACTATTTTTTGTTAAGGTATAGTGGATTGATCTTGACTGGCTGCTAAATACTGACCCAGTCACTCTCATACTCCCTCCCCAACAGGACAGGGGAAGAAAATAACATGAGAAAGCTCAAGGGTCCAGATAGGTGAAGACAGGGAGATCAATTATCAGTTGCCATCATGGGCAAAGCAAAGTTGACTTAGTTTAATTTTTCCCCCACTTTAAATACTTTTGTATATTGAGAAACAAAGGCAAAACTAGAGTCACCTTCCCTGCACCTTCCCCCTTTTCCTAGGCTCAACTTCATTTCTTCATTCCCAACTCCTCTTCTTCCTTCCTTCCCCTATCCCTGAGGGGGAGATATATATATACACAAATACACACATACACATACATATATACACACACACAGGATTGTTGTGATAGGACCATCTTTACTCCATTCTTATTTTGTATTACAAGGAATTTTAAGTGTATATTCTATATAGTTAAAATTATTTATATTGTATATAATTACATATAGAACAATTTATGATGCACTTGTCCAGGAATTCCAATATGATCTTTTAAGGCTTACAGCTCAGCCTTTCTATTCTGTACAGTGAGGTTTTGGCCACCTAATCTATGCCTAAATATTAGGCATTTTGTGAAATGGTACAATGAAAGTACAATGAAATATAACTATCTAGATTCCAAAAAGGCATTGGTAAGAAGTAGATTTTATGTCCAGTTGCCCAAAATACTTTACTTTTTTTTTTTTTTTCAAATCATGTAATCACTTTTATTTACAGTGTTAAAAATCTTACCTAAATTTCCTATTAACAAGACAACATTTTTAACATTAAACATTTAGATATTGACACCCTGGGTCAGATTTGTACCTGGTAGACCTAGAATGTTTTATACCAACTGAAAGACTTCATGTTTTTGAAAAATGTGTAGCTAAAAGTGATATCGTTCAATATGGGTTTTTACATGACAGGATGTCTCAAATGTCAGTATGTGATTTATATAGGTAAACTTAAAAATGCTATATAAAGCAAGAAAATAAAAATAGACAACATGTATGGAAAAGGCTACATAAAATCTTGAATAGCAGCTATTTTTAACTTGAAATAATCATTAATGGTGATTTCTTTTTAGTACTATGTAGTGTACCAGAAGCAATATATCTGTTCAGACATCAAAAAGACAGTCTATTGATGTGTGTAACACTTTGCTACACAATTCCCTGTCACGTCATCTTTTGCTACAAAAAAGTTTCTGTTTTCATGAGTTCAGGTTCCAAGATACAATATGAAGTCATAGATTAGGGGGTGGAAGAAGGGCTTTTTTTTAAATGGTTCTTAACATTTGTCTTCTAATACTCTTTTACAGTGTCTTTCACAGAACATTCAAAGTTCTGCTGAAGCTTTTCCTCATACAGTAACATCTGTGAATGGCTGCCAAACAACTGTAAAGAAACATTTACCAAAACATGTTCAAAATGTTATGATCACTGATTCCTGTTTGTACGTCAGCCCCTAGGTGTGATTTTCACATGTCCTTCCTAAAGCCACCTCTTAAGTTACTCTTTTGTATCAATGTACTACCTCTGATAAGGACTGCTGCAGTGGCTTTGAGCATAAACATAAGTTTTCTGAACTTCTCATTACCAATACCCTGTATGACAAGATTTCAAAGATCTTTATCAAAATACCTTACACCAGTTTTTCTGCTCACTATGTGAAGAGTTCTGGAGCACTGATAGCTATCAATAATAACTGGTCAGTCAGTACTATTTCTTTTCTCAGCACTCAGTATCTACAATAAAATTTCTTTAATCATAAATAATTAAACAATCCAGATTTAAGTGCTAAGCAATTCCCTTAACACCACATTGACAACATCAACATCTGTTTCTGTAAGCCTTCTCTGTCATATTCAAGCAGATCATCAAAGTTTCAGGGTTGCTTGTCATGGATTATTGCTAAGAAAATGTATAGGGAAAAATAAAAATAAGTGGAAAACTATTGAGATGCAGTATTCAGTATGGTACAGGTCTTCATATTTATTCAGGATTACATCAAATTTGTACACAAAAACATTTTGTAACCTCATATTCCTGGAGAAATGGCGTATGCCAAATAATATTAACTTCCACACAGAGTAACAACTCATTAACCATAATCTGAGCATTTCAAGGTTATGCTGGAAGAGAGGATGGTTGATTCCAGGATTACTCTAGTACATCAAAATTACAGGAAAAACTAAATACCTTGCTTTTAATTCTCACTACCAAGCATTCTTTCTGAACTGGGTATCTTATGAGGCAGAAAGTTATATTGCACAGGCATTTGGTAGTAGAGAACTCATTTAGGAAAAGAAAAACTTGAGTTTTGGGCTGTACTTCATCTAAGAGTAAAACCTACAGCTATGGTAGTTCACAGACATGAGCAATAAGTGTTCTTCAGACATGAGGGCAAAATTAATGGCACAGCTGACATCTATATAGTATGTATGGGTTCTCCTCCAGAACAGACTGGCTGCTTTCTTATTGGGAAAGTCTCCAGGCCATATTATTCTCTGGATAGTGCTCAGGTTTTGTCTTTGAGTTAACTGGCATGGGTGAAAACCAAGTTAAGGTGTGTTATTATTAAAAAGTTGGCATGATAACATATAAACTTCTGACTCCGTGTCTTGGTCTTGTGTAGGTTGCAAGTTTGGATGTAAACTAAGAATTCAACTACATAGTTCTCACAGCCAGGAAAGCATTACTGATATCAGAAAATGTAGTTATCCCATAAATTAGATTGTAGAATTTGCAATAAAAATAAGAGATATGCACAGAGCATGGCAGACTGTATGGATGTGGGGCAACAAAACAGCAGAAGGGAAGTAAAAATGTCATGTGATGATGACACTGAAGCTGTCAGTGTTCAATATTACAACATATCTACTCATAGCTTCTAAAGACATCTCTTAACAGGAAAACAATGGATAGCTTATACTCTTGCTGTTAGGAAAACAGAGTAAATAAAATCATAACCATCAAGATGCCTTTATCTACCAGTCACACTCATTAGCCTTGAAGTATCTAGGAAAAAAAGCAGCAGTAATATATAGCTTCCCTCTATCCTTTAAATAAGTCTTTTGAAGTGTTCCTGTTCCAGTAACGTATAACTGGACAACTGCTTGTAATGTGTCCTTTATACGCACAAATATGAGAAAGGAATTATTTAACCCTAAGCTTGCCATTGTCATTTATGGTATTGGGTAAAAATAGCTGAAATAAATTAGAAAAGCTGTACAATCTATCTCATGATCTTGCATTCTTACAACGCTAGATTAATTAATTCAGCAGTACAGTCACTCAGAAATGCTGACTTAAGGAGGTCTTTGAATTTCTTGCCTTTGATTAATATGGATTCATATCCGTAATCTTTTACTAGAATATTTCAGTATCCCATCAAAAAACCAAATCCGTGATAAAAAATTTAAGCTATAATCCATTAATGTATTATGGGACTGTTGTTAATAATGATACTTAGTACTGATACTAAATATCTGGTATTTTATCATTATAGCCTGTTATCTCACTTGGATTATCTACAGTGGTATGGCTCCTTTCTTCTATAAGTAGTTTTTCCCTATTGTTTTTACTCATGGTGAATCTTTGAGTTAATGTGTTGCAATTGCATTGTCTGCTGAGGATGAACCAGTCTTATTCATGACCAAGTTTACCTGCTTTATGTTTGCAGAAGTACTGGATACTCTAGCAAGGTCGGTACATGGCTTCCAGAGAAGAGCTGACTTTGACTTCTTGACAGTGTGCAGCAAACCTGCACAGAAAGTTCGCAAACAAGCTCCAAAATAATCACATCATGTAATTTAATTTGTCATAAGAAAAGTTAACACCTCATTCTTGACTTTCCAATCCATTACAACATTCCCGTATTTAAAGCATAAACTGAATACATAATGAAAGGCTCAAAGATATTGGCTTGATAACTGGATAAAAAACAAGGTTAGTGGGTAATTTCAAGCAGTTTTAAGTGTCTACATGGAAAACTGAACTCTGATAACAGAGACTTCTTTAGCCTATCAGATAAAGGTATTAAAAATTCAGATGGAACTGAAGCTAAACCTGAACCTGTTCAGAATAATACTAATCATAGAACATCCTGAGTTGGAAAGGACCCACAAGGATCATTGAGTCCAACTCCTGACTCCACACAGGGCAACCTAAAAGTTAAATCATGTATCTAAGAATGTTGTCCAAATGCTTCTTGAACACCTGCCAGCAGGCTTGGGGCCACGATCACTTCCATGGAAAATTTGTTCCAGTGGCTGACTACCCTGTCAGGGAAGAATGTTTTCCTAATATCCAATCTGAACTTAAGCCGTTCCCTCACATCCTATGACTGAACACCAGAAAGAAGAGATCAACACCTCACTCCCCAGCCCCCTTTATGAGGAGGCTGTAGACAGCTGTAAGGCCACCCCTCAGTCTCCACTATGCTAAACAAACCTAGTATCTTCGGTCGCTCCTTATAAGTCACATCCTCTACCCTGTTCACCATCTTTGTTGCCCTCCTTTGGACACATTCAAATATTTTAAATCATTCTTATATTGTGGAAACGAAAACTACACACAATACCCAAGATGAGGCCATGCCAATGTTGAGTATAGTGGAACAATTAGTTCTTTAGACCAGTTGGCTACAAACATTGTGCTTAATGTACCCCAGGATGTGATTGGCTGCCAGGGTATATTGCAGACTCATATTGAGCTTCTAATCAACCAAAACCTCCAGATCCCTTTCTGCAGGTCTGCATTCTAGCCTCTTGTCCCCCAGTCTATACGTACATCAAGGATTATACTGACCCAGGTACAGAATCTGGCACTTATCTCTCTTAAATCTCATACAGGTGGTAATTGTCCAGTGCTCTAACCTATCAGGATCTTTGTATAAGACCTCTCCACACTTAAGGGAATTAACAGGTCCTCCTAATTTAGTATTTATTGGTGTCCTGGTTTCAGCTGGGATAGAGTTAATTTTCTTCTTAGTAGCTGGTGCAGTGCTGTGTTTTGGATTTAGTGTGAGAACAATGTTGATAGCACACTGATGGGTTTGGTTGCTGCTGGGTGATGTTCATACTCAGTCAAGGACTTTTCAGTTTCTTGGGCCCTGCCAGCGGGAGGGCTGGAGTGGCACGGGAAACTGTGAGGGGACACAGCCAGGACAGGTGACCCCCACTAGCCAAAGAGGTATACCATACCATAGGACATCATGCTAAGTACATAAGCTGGGAGATAGGTTTGCTGGGGCCTGTGGATTGTTGCTCAGGGACTGGCTGGGCATCGGTCAGTGGGTGGTGAGGAGCTATATTGTGCATCACCTATTTTCTTTCCATCCTTCCCTTTGAACTTCATTTCTCTTCCCTGTTCCCTCCTTTTCATTATAAAAGTTATTATTAGTTTTTTTTATTTCATTTCAGTTATTAAATTGCTCTTATCTCAACCTTTGAGCTTCACATTCTTTTCCGATTCTCCTCCCCATCCCTCTGGCCATGGGAGGACTTAGAGAGCAGCTGCATGGTACTTGGTTACCAGTTGGCAAACTTTTTGTGCACTGTATCCCTTTGTCTGGTTTTGAAAAGAATGGGCCCTAAAATTGGACCAAGTCTGATTTTTTAGCCAGTTTTTCACCCATCATATTGTGGGTGAGACACTTCAGAACAATTAACCATGAAAGATGACAAAAATTTCTTCACAAATAGTTATTTTAGTTATTTTGAGATTTTTTTCAGTTCAAACAGAGCTTAATTTTCAAGGACTCATATAGTATTGTCATGGTTTAACCCAGCCAGCAGCTAAGCACCACACAGCTGTTTGCTCACTCCCTCCACAGTGGGATATGAGAGAGAATCAGAAGAGTAACAGTGAAAAAAGTCATTGGTTGAAATAAATACAGTTTAATAGGCAAAACAAATATCATGTACTGAAGCAAAGCAAAACAAGGAATTATCTCACCACTTCCCATCAGCAGGGAGGTGTTCAGCCGCCTCCAGGAAAGCAGGGCTCCATCACGTGACACAGTGACTTGGGAAGACAAACACTTTAACTCCAAACCTGTCCTCCCCACTTCATTCTTTTTCCCTAAGCTTTACATGCTATTCATGACATGATATGGCATGGAATACCCCCTTGGTCCATTGGGGTCAGCTGTCCCAGCTGTGTCCCCTCCCAACTTGTGCCCCCTCCAGCCTACTCACTAGTGGGGTTGGGTGACGAGCAGAAAAGGCCTTGGCTCTGTGTAAGCGCTGCTCAGCAACAGCTAAAACATCTCTGAGTTATCAACACTGTTTTCACCGCAAATCCAAAACATGGCCTCATAGTAGCTGCTATGAAGAACATTAACTCTATCCCAGCCAAAACCAGCACCAGTAATTATAGCTCAGTAAAAATGATTGTGTTGGTAACTTCAAACTTTATAATCTCTTCATGTATTAATGTCTTGTACTATGTGACTGTATAGAAGCATATTTTTGTAATCATTAGTATAATAGCTATATATATATAAATAATTCCTTGCAAATATCAATAGATTTACCAATTAAGAAGAGGTGGGAATTAAAATTATAACCATTGCACGAAAGTATGTGTTTTAACCACTGTTTGTAAAAATGAGCCCTCTGCACCTATGGTATTTATCTTGATACAAGAGATTCTATATGCTATGAACCAAAATTCTTATAATGGATGACTAGTAGAAGCATTAGACTGAATTGGAATATAATTAAGTGCTTAAAGCCTATTCTTTAAAAATAGCTTTATTTATTAATTTTCCAATGCTCAATAAATATACTCAATGCTATTTTCAAAGTGCTATAAACAGGCAGCACAAGGCACGGATCCCATAAGATTGTAATGATCTCACATATAGATATAGAGACATTATCAGCATTCTGAAGTTCTAACTCTCTAAATTTCCTAGGTTTATAGGCATATTTTGAAAAATGTTTCTGTTAAGGATTATATATATATATATATATATATATATAATGAAATATAAAGATCTCCTGAACAGGTTGCAATCAAAAAGCAGGGAGTGGGGGGAGTATACTTCAGTTTCAGAATTAATGAAGGATGTTAATTATGTACTGCTAAATACTTCCTGATATGTTCTTACAGGGAATAGAAGGACAGGTATTCAGGAAGCAAACGTGCTCTCTTTGGCCCTAGTGATGAGTTCAGTATTATTCTACAGAACAGAAAACATTGGAGTTATTTCTAAAAATGCTTAGGAGTAGAACATGCAGTTCCTAGAAAAAGATGAGAGCAAGAGGCTGATGCTTTTGTAGGCAGAATTGATTTATTGCCTTTCTAGATAACTTTTCTCTGACACTAAAAATATTGAAGTAAATCATAAATGTTTTATAGATATTAAACCAGAATGAGAAGTGAATTAGTCTTTTATTAGTTAACATGTAACAATTTTCTTCCACCATGAAATGAAACAATACAATAAGATAAAACTAGTTCAGGATTCTTAACACTACAGGAATAGCAAAGCCAGAAGTGTGTGAACAAAAGTTTAAGAACAATGTCCTCAAACATTTTATACATTTTTTTCCATAATCGTATTTTAAAAAACTATTTGTAGTTTGTATCTCTATCTAATATCATTAAGACATAAAACATATTTTTACAAGCTCCCTTAAATCTCTGCTGGAACATCCTATCTTACTGCCATTACTTTGTTATTATTTCAGCTATCTTTATTCTCAAGGAATCCAGCAAGAAACACTTAACCAAAAAGGAAAAGAAAAGAAAGAAGATGAAAAGGGGAAAAAAAGAAAAGAAAAGGATAATACTCTGATCTTGGTTTTTTCCTCTCTGGTTAACGAGCCACTACCGTAACTTCTCCTGGATAAGTCATGTTTTAACACCAGCCAGCAGCTCAGCGTCACACAACCTCTCATTCATTCCCTGATACAGTGCGATGGGAGAGAGAATCAGAAGAGTAAAAGTGAGAAAATTCATTGGCTGAAATGAAGATAGTTTAATTGGTAAAACAAATATCAGGTACAGAAGCAAAGCAAAACAAGGAATTAACTCACCACTTCCCATCAGCAGGCAGGTGTTCATCTCCTGAAAAACAGGGTTCCGTCACATGTAACAGTTACTTGAGAAAACAAACACTTTAAATGACCTTCCTTCTCCCCCAGCTGTTACTGCAAAGCATGATATGGTATGGAATATTCCTTTGGTCCATTGGGGTCAGCTGTCGCAGCTGTGTCCCCTCCCAACTTCTTCTGCCCCCCCCAGCCTCCTCACTGGTGGAGTGAGGTAAGAAGGAAAAAAGGCCTTGGCTCTGTATAAGCACTGCTTAGGAATAACAAAAATGTCTCTGCATTAACAACACTATTTTCATCACAAATCCAAAACATAACACCATAAAAACAACTATAAAGAAATTTAACTCTACCCCAGCCAAAATCAGTACAGCAATCCACCCATGCTGATCTGACTACAAAACTTTCTCATACATCAACTTATTCTGAAAAAAAATAATTATACAGGGTCCAATATCTACATTTACTAGACAGCATTTTCCTCCTTGTATTTCTGGCTATTTATTTTTTCCCCATTTCCCAGGCCATCCTAGCTAAGGAAGATTCCAGAAGACATGTTGATAATTATTTTGTGAGTCCATCAACAGTGCTTTAACAAGTACAGCACATCTAAGACCCTTCAGCAGCAGCTGATTTAAGTTGCTGCCATTTCCTCCTGGTGCAGCTGGGGTGGCATAACTGCTGATGCTGTTGTGAAAACAGCTGCACAAACTATTCAGCCAACTGGAGCTGGCTGGCAGCAAACTGCTGAATACAAACTGCTGCTTATTTGCTACAACAGCATCCTAGCAGGGAGCACTGTTATTTGTTGCTATAGCAGCTTGAAAGATGTGCCAGGTAGGAATTTCTGTGGGTTTAATCCTAGGTCCCATTTCCAGCTGGTATTCTGTTACATCCTGCAGATTACTAAAGGCCAAAAGACTAGCTAAGGAGTTTGGCATATGATCCCACAGTGATGAACACAAAATGAAGAAGCTTTTCTTCTTTGTATCTAGTGGTGAGAGCCAGCTGGCTTTATGGGCGTAGCCACTAAGTAATATGCAATAGTTAATGTGTTCAGGTTTTTTCAATAGCATTTTCTCTGTAGATAAATACAAAATTTTGTGAGATTCAACATCCATAAATCATAGAGGACTGAGACAGTTTTATTTTGGAGACACTTCCTAGACTGAAAATGTGCCCTCACAGTTCACTTGTTTGGCTAGTGTGACAGGATAAATCCTGAAATATTAACAGAAACTATTCACATAATCAGTAAAAATAAAGACTGGAGCCTCATATATGGGCAGGATCATAGAGGCAAATCCTTCCTGAAGCAGGGATATTTATTTTATATTAAAAATACATTTATTTGATAAGTATTTTAATTTATAGAATATGATGTGTATTCTGTCTGTGCTTTAAAATACCTCCAGGACTTGAGGGCTGATAAAATTTCCTAGCAATTTAATGAGTCTGAATTCTTTATATAAGGTTTTGTGCTTAGCATGTTGATATCCCATAGTATAGCAGATGGGAGACAACTCAATTTAGAATGGATATTTTTTGTTGTGAATTAAACTAAATTTAATACAGCTCATATATCTCTTAAACCAAATGAAACTTACCTGAACTATGAAAGCTGATCTCAAAATAATCCTTTTAGATACCTTTGTAAATTTTTTTACTTTTACCGGCTGACTCAAATGTTCTGACGGGAGTTTGACAAATGAAAATTTAAACAAGGTTTTGCCTCTCTTCTTTCCTATTTACTCTATTCTCTGGAATAATTATTGCCAGTAGACAAAGCTGAAACTTAGGTTTTGTGGTTCTTTTGCTATTTCAGAACTTGGATTTGAATATGAAATTTTAATTCAGACCAATGCTCTTCTGCACCCAAAATAACACAAAACAGAAATCCTCTGGTGCTGAAAATGTTGATATTTGTTTCTGGAATGAAATGCACTGTGTGTGTCTTGCAATGGCTGAATGAGTTCAGTTATTTATATAATTTTTAGTACTTCTGTTCACTGACACAGAACAAGAAAACTCATAACTTCACACAGTGGTTGTGGGATTTTCAAGCCTGGTTGGACTGATTTTTTTAGTGATTTCACCTCCTGAATGTACTGATTGTCATACAGTGAGGTTGTTGATCTCTTCTGAAACTGGGTTCATAATTCCCTAGCCATGCTTACGCTATGGCTTTTGAAATGGTTCACTCAAGAAACAGCAGATGTCTTATGACACCCATATACCAGGCATCTGTGTAATTGGAAGGGCTGACAGGGACAAATAAGTTACGTTTCCATTGCAGCAATGTCTGCATTGTGTAATTACAATGGTATCTCAAGAAACATTTCCTTTCAATAAATTGGCAATCTTGACAAAAACTTTTTATTAAAATTTAATCAGCTCTTTCAGTGTAATTCCTTTCCAGATGTGGAATATTTTTAGGTGGCAAGTAGAGAAAGCTGTGAGCTGTTATTTATAACTGTAATAAGTCTTTATTATAACTAAGAAAAAAATCAATATAACAGCAAAATCTAGTGGAAAGTGATATCAGATTTCATGTCAAACCATTTATCAGCAAATTTTAACAGCTAAATTCACCCTAAGTGTTCCAGAGGCAGTTAAATTTCAACCTTTCAAAGGAAAGTTTCCCTTACAAAATACATTTCAGAAGTTTGAAAGTTAATACACTAGTATATGACATTCTAGTGTGAATTTTGTCCCATTTTACCCTTTTGCTCTTTATTTTTGTAGTAGCTAAAAGAACAAGAATTTGCCTCTGCTCCAGCTTTTTTTGAAATTGGGATAAATTATTTTAAGTTCTGTTTTGTCTTACCTTCTTTATATTTTCAAGGACAAGGTTGTTAAGGGACTAGATTTCTTCTGTTTTGAAAACTTTATGTCCTGGGCTTACAGAAAGCAAAGAATGACAGTACACAACGGTCCTTTCCATAACAAAAATGAGTTCTGCATGAGGGTTGTTTTTTTATTGATATGACACCTTAATGATGAAAAATGGAGCAACATAAAATATTTATTTATATCATGTTCTATTTCACTTGAGCGAAGCAAAAATGTATTAAGAGTGGTTTAAAGGCAATGTTTAGAATGACTTCAAAATCTGTTCATGAAAATATTCAGAAGATGAGAAATAGATCCAGCATGCTGCCTTTGGGAGTCATTTTCTATAGGCAGAAAAGGGAGCTCCCGTACGACACTTGTGAGGCTACTGCAGAACACAGCCAAAACCTTACTGGAACATTTGAATTCTTTTTATAACTCCATCCACTTCTATCTCAAAACTTTAAAACCCCCAAGGGAGCTTTGTAGGACTGACAGAAAGAGGTTAAGGAGAAGGAAAGGGAAATTTCTGTAATCTAAATCTATTGAACTTCCCCCCTACCTCCCCCGCCCCCCCCACCAACACACACACGCCCTCCTTTCCTCTAGGGAAATAGGTGTGATCTTGAATAGTGGAACAGTTTTTTTAAAGCTTGCGTTAAGAAAAATTCAGCTATTGGAAGAACAGGAGATATGAGGAAGCTAGAAACTGGATACAACAGTGTGATTGCACTTTAGATTCACTTTTGTGGAATTACATGCAAAGAACCATAAATTACATTTATCACATTCTGCAAAAATTCTGATTTTTTCCCCTCTATTTTCAAGTGGTTTGCTTTGTGAGATGATTAATATTTTTTTGTTATCAAATATTAAACCATATTCTGGGTCTCTTAGGGAAAGGTGAAAGAACTCTTGCTACACAACAGATTATGTCAAGCACTCTGTCCAGACTTCATGGAGTTATATACAAGAAACATTATAGTAAGGTAGATAAAGTATGTATAAAAATGACAAATAACATAGCTTTTGAATATTGCTTTATAACTTCTGTGAAGTTATTTTCAAAATATTTTGTTTTGACACTCCTCTTTACCACTATATTTTACCACTCTATCATTCTTCTTTACTACAATATACTTAATGCAAGCATGCCAAGAAGAAATGAGAAAGCCTATTTTTGCAAGATATATCACTATCATTAGGAATACTGAGAATGTAACATGGGGTGAAGATGACATTTTTTTGGTTTAATTATTATTATTTTTTCATTGGATGTTTCTGTATTTCCAGGTGAAGGTTCCTTAAAAGCAGACACTTAGATTTAATAGCTGTCTTTGTAACTATTTCACCATCTTGACTTTATCTGTAGCTCTTCAGTTTATCTGGAGTAATTTCAATTTACATATTAATTCCTTATAAACAATGTTCTTCTTAGAACATTTTATGTAGCCAGAAAATACAGGCATTTCAGTTTCCCTTCATTTTAATTATTTGCTTTTTACACTTACAATAGCATGAGTCTGGATGTAGTCTATTAAGGTCAATATCTTTATAAAGAAAAAAGATAGAGGCTCACTGGGCTCAGTAATTTATGCTGAAGTATTTAAAGTAATAGATGAAAACTCACTTCAAAAATATCTGACAGTGTCTCACTTGTGTCATTTTTTTTCTCAGGACCAAAAGCTTTTGGTAGTTCTCAGTGTTTGTTCAAAAAGATAAAAGTTGTTTGCTAAATTGCTTTCTGGAAACAAAGACAGACTTCAAACCTATTCTTTCTCATAAAGTGGAAAAAATCTGGCAGTACTTTAAAAAAAAAGGTCACAAAATTGAAATTGAAAATTCAGTAGAACTTATTTGATATATACTCTCTGGGTAAGTTGCCACAGGATGATGGACCTCTAAAACATTATCTGCTTTGTTTTGCTTTTAAAACAGAGATTCTCTGGAAAACTAGACTACAGGTGCCATAGCAGGAATTTAGACACCTTTTCCTAAAGAAGATCATCTTTATAACTCCAAAGGGTAACTGGGAACTCCTCTATGGCACAGACACCATATTCTGTTATCACAACATTCCTATGGGAAATATGATTTCCAGCTTCTGAGAAAAACTTTTGATTGATAGAGGCTGACCTAAGCCACAATGTGCACAAAAAGGCCTCTATATCTTGCCTTGCAAATGTCCATGTAGGGCTTCATAGAGTTTTTAAAACCCATTAAAGGCCAAGACCCAGAACAACTCAAAAAGGTTTTTACAAAAGTAACTAGAATGGACATTTAGTAGCATTTGAAAGTTTCCAAAATTCTAAGTTAATTAAGAAAAGAAAGATTTTTCCCACCAATTTTTTTCCTTTTTTGTTTTCACAGTTCTAAAATTTCCATAATCACCTCTCTGACCTCTGGAAACTCTCAATGATGAATTTCAAATATATATAACTTCTGTTAATGTATGACTTAATAATTTAAAATTCATAACATCTGAGTTTTTATAAGCTTTTATCTCCATATAAACTTACATATACATCAGTCTTGCCTACATTGTCACCAATATTATAGAAAACACATACAAACTTATTTGTCTTTGTGATCTCACATCCACTGTAAGGTATCATTGAAATTGGAATTTAAAATTTATATATATATATATATATATGGGCTAGAAGGAAGAAATCAAAATGACACAATTGGAGTAAGCTTAGGAAACCAGACTGAAATTGTTGTGGTTTTGCTAGTGTTTTTATCCAACTTTAGTTCTTATAAATTGCCCTACTTTGTGTACCAATATGTGGTGCTTGTTGCTTACCTCCCACAAATTATTTTTATTTGCAGTATGTATCATACCACTAGCAAGCTATTCTTATTTAAAGTATAGTAAATAGAACTCAAAAGCATAATACAGTGAAGTGGTAGGCTGGCTTAATGCCAATTCAATCTGTCTGCTTTAAAATCAACTTCATTATTATGTGCATCTTTTCATTCAAGAATCGCAATTATAGAATGAAAACATAAAAAATTCACAGTAAACCTATAATTAGTAGAATTTGACCAGGTTTTGTCTCAAATGGTTTTATATACAACAGATTTGAGTTTTGAAACTTTACTTTGACCATCAAATAAAGTTATGTGTGTAGCCCAGTGGAAACCGTTAGGCTTGTGATAAAGTTTAAGCTTTTGTGCATAAAACTGCCTTTCACAATAGCAACGTTATTTTTATTTTCTTATCTAGCTTACATAGGATAGCTTATCTGAATGAATATTTTAAGACTACAGAATAACTGCCTATCAAGGGTAGTAAAATTTCTGTACTTTTGAACAGTTTTTCATTTTGAGATAATCTGAGGGTCTAGGTGTTTGCATTAGAAAGCTTAAAGAGAAGTGATGTATAATCTAATTGTTCAAATAAGTATATTGGTTTCTGTGGCTGGATGCCATATAATCTACTTGACTTTGAAACAAGTCACTTGGAGCTTAGTTATGTCTTTTGAAAATTTCAGCTGGGAAGAAACTGAAAAGGTGAACAGCCAGTGGATATACCTAAAGCATTGTTTCTAAGGCTAAATCTACATAATAGAAAGGTGAGATTATACCATGGATTGGTATAAAGTTCTTAAGGCAAAGATCTACCCACCTGCATGACAAACAAAGCAGATACCCATGTATCCAGGATAGTTTGAATTCCAGCTTCTAGCCTCTGAGGAAGCCTCCACTTGCACATAATCATGGAGCAGCACTTAACCACTTCCCAGCAGTAATTTAATGACTGTATTTGCAATATTGAAAGAGAAAGAATATCAATAACTGTACTGGAATCCATATGAATTTTGTGGTTGAAAAGACAGCAAATGGTTGAATAAATGTCATTCATAATGTGTCAAGTTGAACAAAAGTAACTGAGAAAAAATTGTGTATAAACATACCGATCTTTCATTTATTTTTTAATTAGACTGTAAAGGTTTTTCATTTGTTTTGCTTTCACCCTCCTCCAACTGTTTCTGTGATTTCAGATCATCTAATTCCTTCAATGCTTCATCAATGCTTTCAAATTCATCTTGAGCTGTTCTCTTACTGTATTGATTACCACTGAACTACAGGAGATCTATCAGCTTGCCTTCTTTAGTGAAACATTACCACAAAAGGCAAACAGTTCAGAAAAAACCTGCAGCACCAATTCACTGTGTTCCTTTATCAAATTCTCATTAAAGACCAATATACTCTACAAATTGTCATTCATAATGTCATGTATCCCATAAATTTCTGCCTCAGCCATCACTGTAATGACATCTGTGAAATCTGTTACAGGCTGTTTAAGGTAGACGTTAAGAATTACATCCACAATGACAGTCGTTATGCCCAACTAAAGATTAACAAGCTAGGAAAAGCAATTGCTTTCAAAGTAAATTTTCTTTGATGATAATGTCAGTGAATTAGCACAGCCACTGTTTTATCTAATGTTGGAACTGGTGACCTCAAACCCTCAAACACAATATGTAGTTAAATAACAAGTGAAAGGACCTTAAAAGTTCTTTCAGTATTAACATCCTTATAGCAAAAGATATACTAATAATGAAAAATGGAAGACTTGTTCAAAAGTAATAAAAATAACTGTATCTGACATACATAATGGTATCCTTTGAGAAACAAATGGAACCTGAAGGTCACAAGGACTTTTTCAGGTAGACTTACAATTTTCCTTTCATAATTATCAGTAATCAGACAACAGGACAGTAAAATTCATATGCAGAAAGATAATAAGGAGGAAAACCCACACAAAGCCTAAGTATAAGTGTTTCCTGTCGTGGAATTCTTGATTCTCTTTCTTTTCATTTTTTTGTTTGTTTGGTTGTTTTTTCGTTTTTTTTTTTTCTATAGGGCCAAAAGGAGAAGCCTTTTGGCATCTTCACATGTTCACCTCAGCTGCTTTAAATCAAGGATGACTGAAAAGCAAGATGTTCACATACGCTTTGCATACTTACTACTGTGAGTAGAAAAAAAAAAACCACCATAATTTATTATTGGATGATGATCCACACTTGTGCTGTAATAGATATGATCTCGATCCTGTTCCTTTATTACTGTCAGTTGCGTTCTAATTTAAAATTCAAAGGCAGCCTAGGACCTTCAGGTCTGCCATTCCCTATTACGGGATGCTATACTGGATGCTAACCAATATGCTAGACCCATAACATTTGCTGTCTTTTTTTCCCCTTGTCTATAACTCTTCATTCCTTGTAACCCAGTGCCAATAGCAGAAGGAGATATGGAGCTTCTACAACCATTGCCCAACAGTTGCTAGTGACAGAGTTCTAGTTAACATGGGCCAGCACAGGTGAGTGACCTAACTAGAAACCCGATACAGAAAATGTGGACAACAGCTGCATTGTAAACTCCCATCTCCTGATGATCAAAGTTACTACCAATCTTCAGGCCTACAGTTAGCTATTGTAGATAGTATTGACTACCTCCTACTGTACCTACTAGTACTGACTACGTATATATTGAATACAGATAGTATTGGCTATGTTAATTCACTGATATTTATCATCAAACACATAGAAAGATATTGATTAGAAACACCTTATGACAATATTACCGCCTAGGAATTTGATACATAAATCCTAAGTTTAATGAAGGTCTGATCTTACTACGATTTTCTCATTTTTCTTGTCTGTGTGCACTTCCTACTGTTCCACCTTCTTCCTCAGTTTTAATTCTGTATGGATTAATACAGCCTATATTATGTGCAATCAGACAGCATCCCAATATGTGGAAACTAATGGCACAAAGACTAAATGCAAGTAACTAAGTTTTTAAAATGGAAATACAAACTTTTAATCTTTCAATATTTTTTTTCCAGGTTCCTTATAGCAGTTTTGAGTAAATTGTTTTGCATATGACTATGGAAACATACAAGCAGGGGAAAAAAAACCACGTATATTTTATATAATTTATTTTACTAATGGGGAAAGATTACCTGATAATATATAAATAACATCTAGTGAAATATATTTATTATTTATTTTAATTAGATTGGAAAATTAAAAGGTTATATGTTACAAAAAAAAAAAAAAAAAAAGTTGGAAAAGGTTTAATATTATTGAGTCTAACCATAAACCTGACACTGCCACCACCAAGTCAACCAATAATTTATTGCTTTCAGTGTTATTATTATTATTGTCATTCTTACATTTTATTCTTCATATAATGGTACTTCTTAAATTCATGAATGAATTTTTTGTTATCTGTTCTAAAAGAACTATAAAGTTTGAACACATCAACAATGCCTTTTTATCTTTCATGCTTCCTTAAGCCTAATCTATCTTTAGAAATGTATGGTCCATTAACATAGACAGAAATTACTAGCTTCCTTTAGATAATCAAGTTGTTTATAATGGTTTATAGCAAACAACCAAAAATCTAAAACCTTGATTTAGCAGAAATCTCATAAAAGGCTGTATATTTAAGAGTAAAGTGAATTGTGTGGATGTGATGTGCTGTGTTTATCAAAATATTTATCGGTTTGGAGAACATGAACTACCATGTACATACTTTTTTGCACTTCTGAGAGTAAATTCCATATCAGAACTGATTTGGGATACAAAAAAAAAAGCAGGGGGATGACCATTCCTCTGGTTTTAGTTAAAAGTTTTAAATTATGGTATTTAGATATCTTTTAAAAAGCGAACCACAAAAAAAAGTGTTAATGATAAAATTAAGGGATAAATGGTAAAGAAGGAGCATTTTTATATGCCTACATATCAGATTATTGTTTTCTGACAGCTGAAAAGGAAAGACTAGAAAACTTCACTTAAATCTGGAATATAGCATTTTGTATTGATTTCATCATTGTAATTTCAATAAAAATGAAAGAAAAAGTGGAGCTAAAAATGTCATTTTCACTTCTTACAAAAGCTTCCCTGAATCTGAATTTCCATGCAAAAACTCTATAATTTAAATATTAATAAAAATATACATTTTCCCAGACTTTCCAGGTAGAATGAACACAAAATGTAAGATATATGTACTTGAATGTGGTGTTAGTTGATGGTGCTGAGGAAGGATAAGTCTGATGTAGCAGTACAAAATGATTTACAGTTGAATATTGCCTGAGCAACTTTGGGAGATGAGTAATGTGACATCTGCTCTTGGCAAAGGAGGCTCTGGTCTCTTCTGCCCTTCAATTCTGCTTTGAATGCAAATTAAAAAGTGGTCTTTACTGATGTCTCTTCCAAAAATACTAAATTAAATTCTGGCAGTCAAAAGCTTTATAGAAATTATTGTCAAGGATTTGTTATTGGCTTTATTTTAAGTGTTGTTTAATTTTGATATTGGAGATTTTCCAATCAAAGCAGATAAACCCAAATAAAGGATAAACCCCATAAGAGTCAATGACAAGGAGTAAAACTATGAATCTTTTTTTACCTTTTTTTTTTTTTTTTTTTTTTTAGAGTCTGGGTATACAACTGGATTTTAATATATGAAGAATTAGATTATTTGATAGCCAAAGACAAAAACCGGCCTGAAATTAAATGTTTCAAAACTTTACATTGTGAACCAAAGTTTAGATCAAGAGAAGTTCGGAATCCACTTAAAGGTTCTGACAACATGAATTCCAGACTAGAAACTGGTGGTAATGTTAGAAGTAAATTGGAGATGATAAAAAAAGAGCTGGCTAGTGCTATCCATTACTTGTAGTTTGACAATGAAATGCTAGCATGATTCAGACAAGGGCGGTGTGTGTGTGTGTAAAAAAAAAAAAGGCTATTGCAGCTCCAAGATAGGCCACATATAGGGTTGAAAAAGTAAAACATAAGAGCTAACGGTAAGCTAATCAAAAACTGAAAGCAAGAGCAAGTATGTGGGAAAATATCCTGCACTTTTTATATTATTTTCATTTCTGCTGGAATCATTTATATTCCATCTTAGAAAACTTCGGAAAAACTATAAAAATAAAACATGATAATCAAGTAAAGATGAAATTTCAATAAGTCAAAAATAGGATTTTGACTGATATTATTTAAGTAAACTTCCCCCGCCCCCGAAAATAATCTCTTATTCTACCACACTGTCTGACAAATCTTAGTTTAACATTGCCTCATGAATGGTAAAAGCAATTTGGAGCTGATATTCAAGTCTTGGTGGATATGCCACTTCCCCCACACAGACTCACTACCTGTTCAAAGAATGTGAAGAGGGGAAAGAGTAGAGGTTTCCATAGTAACCTTTAGTAGTTCAAAGTAAAATTGCATAAAATGAAATCATTATCACTCAGCAACTAAGGAAGACAACTCAGCTGATGCAGATGCCTAGTTGTAAATGATTACTTGTGAGTATCTTTCCCCCCCTCCCCCCCACCTTTAGTATTACTATGCCTTCTTGGGGGGGGGGGGGGGGGGGGGGGGGGGGAGAAGAAAAAAACAAACCAAAACCCCGAACTCTACTGTTCTATCATGTTTAACAATTTTGAAAACTGATTTTTAATGCAGACACAGTGTACATCTTGTGACTTGGTGTTAGACACAATATGTGTTGGTATCTATAGTAACCCAGGAAATCTTAAAGATCACTGTTCATTTATCAGGAATATGAGCAGATTGTTTGTCTCCTGGTAGACTGCAAAATGTCTTTTTACTATATGGCTGCAAAACAAATTCAAAATGGCTAATAGGACTTTCATTGCACTTGTACTGCAACGAACATCGTTAGATAGCTAGATCTTTATTCACACCAGATAATGGTAGTATGAAACAAATTGAACAGTCCTTCAAGTAATTAATTCCTGAAATGCTCCTAAAAGAAGAAAATGACATATTGAACAAAACTGTCTTCTCATAATCAATAGAAGAAAGCAAATCCCTGGGAAAACAAAACAAAACAAAACAAAAACAAAAAACAACCAGTCTTTTTGAGAATCCTTCTTCCTTCTTATCAACTGACTGAAAGTAGATAATCACTACAATGCTATAGATCCCTAAGGGGTTTAATTAGTTGCTCACCGTGGATGAAAAATGTATCATAACAGGCTGTAATTAAGCTATTTCTTTATACAGGTAATCTGATGCAAGGAAATATGAAGGAAACATATTTCAAGTATGTGGAAGAGGAGGGATTTGCTGGTTTTGTCTTTCTGATTTTTCCCTGAATAAATATTTGTTAAGAATGAAAGCAAAAATTTTGTGTATTTCTCTATCTTGGTATTTTACCTTTTAAATTCCCATTATTAAAATATCCTTCTGCAATTTTCTGTATTGCTGTCAAAGAAATAGAGCTCCTCGGTCATGGGAAAACCAAGAAAACATGGTCATGTACCTAGTGACTTTTTTAATCCTCTTTGGGATACTCAGCGAATAACCTGAAAACTAAGAAAACAATATGAAAAAGAAAAAATAAAACAAAACAAAACAAAAACAGCCAACCAATAATGTTGATATTGTTAGGTTGATTCTGTGCTAGCCTCTGTTAGCATAGGAACCGGTGCCCAACCTGTGTCTGAGGAAAATGTGAAGAGTTCCCAGTCCCTGTTCCACAGTCTGGATGAAAAGACGTATGCAGGAACTCTGGAAGCATATACATTTTGGTAGCCTCCAGCACCGTATGGGTAGGATTACTAAGAACCTCTGAAACTGAAATAGATAGGAGATTTTATTTTCAGTCGATTTTGCTTCTGGTACCAGATTTGACGTAATTTCCAGCCATCATACCTGAAGAAGAAAGTTCCATTTTAGACACCCTGCCTCTCAGATAGAAAGAGGTTTTGACTGGTCCTTGGGCAGTATTACCAAGATGTGTCTTCAGACAGATCCAGACTTGACCTTTGCTAAACAAATTGTCTCCCAGAAGTCATGGGATTATACAAATCTGATGTTATGTCCAAGCTAACAGAATGGTGCTCTAAGCTGCTCCAAACTTGTGCACTGTAGCATGGCATTGCATTGCAGTAGCACTGTGCCCACCCCACATCCCCTCAGGCTCAATGCCTCATCTATGCAATGACTTGACTTGCTTGGACTGAAACGGAAGCAGAAAGCTTAAAAAGAATATCTATAGTATTTTGAATAAAATCCATGTAGAATGACTTTGGTAACAGTGCATAGCTTTGGAATGACAGAGAGACGACTTCGAATGATGCATGCACATTTTGGGAGTGTCATTTTCTACATGTATAACTTAGTTTTCTAAGTAGATTAGTTCATATACAGAAATTGATTGATTCACGTATCAGTGGCTTTGGTTTGGTTGTGAACTCAACAGAGAGTAAAACAAAAAGGACCAGCAATTCAGCAGGAGGCAGGGGGGGAAGGAATTTCTTTTGTTTTTTTCCTGTCAATCCTGGATCCTTGATGGTTTCAGACCATCTTTCCTCTAAATTGCATTTTCTGTCCATACCCAGTGATTCTCCCACTATAAATGATCCTTGAGAGAATAGCACAACCCCCACTTCTGTTGATTTCTGCTACTTAAAATGTATTTCTGCTCTATACCATTCGTAAAAATGTCACAAAAAACAATCCAACTGGATCCTACATATAACAACATGAAATTCAGAAGATCAAGAGATTACTTCAAAAGGCTTTTGAAAGAAACACGATCCATTGAAATTCAATATTTTGTATTTGAGAAAAAAATTCAACTACTTCTTCATAAAAATTTCTAATTTTCTAAAGAAAGAGTGAATAAGTATAGTTGTAGTAATAGAAGCCAACTAAACATTTAACGTAGTCAATATTTTCTATAACAACTTTTATAATAAGTAATATTAAAGAAAAAAAATAAAACCAGGCAAATTCACCACAAGAACTGAAGTTATAAAAGCAATGTAAAATGAGAGGTAAAATTACATACCAGTGCAGATCATTAGAGATTGAAAGTCTCCTACTTTACAAATAAGTTGCATGAAGCCTCTATAACAAAAGAAAATCTGAAGAAATATTAAAAGCCATCCACACAGTTCATTAATACTTGTTCCTGCTACTAATCTTCAATGCCTTATCTTACATGGCTTTAGCTACTGTGATGCTCACCTCAAATACAGCTCTTAAAATTTTGACTCAGACATGCTAGTATTATGTTCCTTCTCATTCAACACTGATTGTCCTGTTTCTATGCATTTTTTATCATTTTAGAACTTCCTCCTCCACTCTTAAAATTATCAGTCACTGTAGTTCTTTCGCTGTGGTCATGACTCCTTTTTTCCTCAGAAACATCTCTGTTCCTGATGCCCTTCTGAGAATAGTTTCATTCTTTCCTTAAACTCTTCAAGGCCTGGGTTTTTTTTCACTAATGCCTTACACTGTCTTAAAGCCACTCAGATTAAAAATAAAATCACATTTCATGCAAGAACATAACAAGAACATAGCTAACGGATAGCTAGCCTTACTTCTTAATGTGTTTTATTTATGGGTAATTTGTCTCGGTAACGTTAACTTACCTTAGTGCAACTAATAACCACAGGAATGGAAACAAATCATTATCTGTAACAAGGAATCATTTCCACAAATGATGTCTAATTCACACTGAAAACAAGATTAATCTCACCCATGTTTACATGAACTTTGGCTCCCTGTAAATGAAAAGAGAAAGTGAGACTCACAAAGGCATAATTCAACTAATTTATTTGGAATATCCTTTATATGGCCACACATACTTATAGCTAATGTATAATAATTATTCAGATATAGACATCTATGACTTGATTCCTTTTTCCACACTTAAATGCCCAGTGTTCTTTGAGATGTCCTGGGCTATCCTGCATGGACTTAAGATGGTTTTCTTGAAAAGCATGGGTCTCCATGAGTCCTCTGTAGCATCTGCTGGGCCTCTGAGGACATTTCTTAGAATGTCTCAGATAATTGTAACTGATTTGAACTTTAGGATAACTAAATTGTAATGTCAATGTGTGAGATAGGAGCCAAATTTAGTTGTCCAAATATAAGCAATGAATCTTAAAAATATTAAGGCTTATGATAAACTGTCTGGCTTCCAGCTGGCAGTCCAGGAAGGTGCACATCCTCCATAGGTCCTTTGTAATAGATTTCAGCACAATCCAGATGTTTTAGCTATCGTTAAGTCTTCATAAATAAAAATAGGTGCCTCTGTATAGGAAACTGAAGAGTTGCCTAGGTGTGAAATCTGTCATTATATCTATTGGAGAACTAGGATTTAGTTCTGTTGCCTAAATGTAGATGATTTTTTGAAATTCCCCAGGTTATCCCAGCTTGTCTCCAGTTATCACCCTGGAAGAGCACACATCTCCCTTATGTCCTGTGCAGTGACAGCCTCAGGTAAGTGTCTTTGCCATTTCAGGACAACTCAATAGCTTATTTACAATTTCATTCCTGGTCAATATGTTTAGTGAAGAGAGTCAGTCAGATCAAAAAGGTGTTTCAATTACCCAGATATGGGCACACATTGCCATGTGTGACACCCTAGGTCACCCAGGAATACAACTGAATGCAGACCTGCACTGTTTTGGACTAGCTACTGGAAGCTGGGCCTTGCAGGAACAAAAATAACTCAGATACCTACATTTTGTCAACTGAAGTTTGCTCATAAGTATCTAAGGTAGGGTGCTCTATAACACACCATAGGCTCCCTTGAGTATATTGCCTAACTCTCTATTGAGTGTGACAGGAGCATAAATGCCTCGTTCACAGGAGTACACCTTCATTTAGAAGTCTTAATCTGGAGCTGATTTCTTATTTGATCAGATAAACTCATGTGTTGATTAGACCATAATAATAAAGTGCTTTTTTAAACAAGAATTATATCTATCAGTTCTGAAATTATAGTGCCATACTGTGATGAATAAACACAATCACAGAAATGGTACCAGAACTGCAGTCTTTACAGTGACAGTAGTAGGGAAAATATTCAATGTTAATTTAAGTATAGCAAATGGACTAAAGATTATCTTGCTCTTAAAGACTCATTTTTCTCTCTTAAAAAATAAAATTTTAAATTTTTCTTAGTAATTTAAATATTACCTACAATTAATTAATGAATATAATATGCCAGGTTATTCTTTTGGTATTTGAATGCTATTACAGTGATAACTGAGTGATCATTGAGAGGCATGTACTGGTTTTAATTTAAATAACAGGGTGAATTTGAGAGTCCACAAAGTAGAAGCTTTACTAGTACTTCACCTAAACATGTTTTGAATGTAAACCTTCCCTTTTATTCTTTAACATTTTCAATCAACACTTGCTTTCTTTTCCTTTTTGACATTTAAGTATAAAGAATAATTTAAATCATCAGCCAATAACATCTAAGAGAATGTGCTGCTCTTGGAATAAGCTAAATTAGGAAAATAATCTTTTACTCTGCTTTCCATAAATTAATGTTTCAGCAGTTGTCTCCATTATCACTCTATAGATTCCAGTTATAATGGGACAGCATGCTTTTTATTATTCGATGTGTATAGAGGCCCTTTGTGGTTCATAACTCTAGAAAAGAACTGTAAGTGATTCCAGATGGGGAAAAAAAAAGAAAAAAATTACTTGCTTTTTGGAATTCTTTCATGTGTGAATTCATGATAGTTTATTCAGATTCTCCAAGTGTCATAAAATATTAAAAAAAAAACCAAACCAACAAAAAAAAAAACCACAAAAAAACCCACAAAAAAAAACCCAACCCACCCCTAAACCCCTAAAATAAAATTACTTTACTGCATCTACAACATGGTACCATTTTCCAATACCTTGTATTTTTTTTTTTTTCCCTGTGTATTCAGATGTTGGGACGAAGCGTACAGCTTGGTGAATCTGTGCTTTGATTTCACTTCCCACCCATCTGACAAGAATTCGTGTCAGACAAGGATTCAAGCTGTATACAACTTCTTTACTTCTTTCATTGATGTATGAGTTGTGCATCAAGAATCTCGATGTAGGTATAAGTAAACATGTATACTCATATACCAGGAAATTATGAAAGTTTATTATTTCCTTATATAATAAAGGTGTTCTCTATATAATAAAGTGTGAACAAGGCTGTGATTATTCTATTATTGTAGTCTTAAAAATGCAATACAAATGTTGCATGGTAGCTTATTTTTAAACCTATGTTCTTTTATATACCATACATATTAGCATATTGGTTGCACAGTGTCTAGAAGTTGCAGACAGATTAATTCAGACAGATGGGAGAAAAGGAAAATTTGCTACAACTTAAAAAGTTAGTCTTGCCATCAGATGGAGCACAGGCTGGCAGGTCCCTGTGGGCACAGTGCCAGGGTGGCCAGCAGGCCATGGGGACCAGAACAGGGTGATGGGCCAGGACATGGGCCCACGGGTGGGCCTAGCTTGGTGGGCCTATGGCCAGGCAGGGCAGGGCTGTGGGGAGCTGGAGACTGACCCTGCTCTAGTGTTGCTGGTGCAGGGATTGATGGCCCTTGGGGGGTCACATTTGGTCCTGGGCCATGGTCAGGGCAAAGGGAGTCCTGGGGGCAGGCAGGCAAGCTCAGTCAGGTCTTCAGTGTCAGCAGGACCCCAAAACTTTCTGTAACTGGAATCTTTGTTGCAATATTGGATTTTCAATATCTTTTCTTTCTTTTTTAAGGACAGTTTAATTAGAATTAATCAGGATTATTAAGCTTAAAGCTGGAGTTCAAATACACTCTTTTTTATGGATTAGATACAAATGAATTACAATATTCTAGTCTGATCTTAGATCTATAAATATGTATATGGAATTTGAATTGAATTATTCTAAGAAAATATAAATAAATTGGTACATACGTTCAACTATCAACACTATAAAAGGTTGCACAGCCATCAAGCACTGGAGATTTCAGAATTGCTTTTAGTGTAGACATTGTCCCTCTATAAAGTAAATATGGGATAGATTCTCATCACAGCGACTGATGTATGTTTCAGTATAGTTCCTATCAAAGCAATCCTGAAGACTCATTCTATGCATTTAGTCTGTTAACATGTGTATTCACCAGTGTTCTTTAGCATGGATGCACTAGTTCTGGACCAGCTCTTGACAGACTTTGACAAAGCTAAGGTGACTGACACAATTCTTGCTACTCCATTAGCACCAGTCACTGTAGTTGGCATACTCCCACAAACAGCTAACCACCCTCCTTGGAAATTCCTTGTGCCCTTTTTCTTCTCCATTCACATAATAACTAAGTCTGTCCTTGTCTTTAAGCTACAGATCTTTAATACCAGCAGGGAAATTCAAGAAAATGACCATACAGCAGAAATGTGCATGATTTAAACAAAATTCTACTGTGCAACTGACTGTCATGCTCAAATCCATGCTGAACCCTTCCGAACCACCAGAAAGGAGTGATTGAACACAAAGTGTAAAAATGTTTGCTCCTGTTAAAGCGTTTTATTGAAGTCATTTGCACTAGCTACTTTGCCATTTTCCACATCCCCTACAAATCAGTTTAGGATGGTGAACCAAGACATGGAGTTGGCTTCAGCTCCTTCCTTCAAGATAAATGAATTAATTTGAATAAGGCACTAGTTATGATAACTGAGTAGTTACATTCAACACTTTTTTTGCTGAATAGTAAAGCAAACATCTTTATTATTAGTCTATTACTACTGTCATCAAAATTGTATAGAAATTACAATTAAATAGTAGGTGATATCCACTAAATACTTATCATTTAAAGTATGTGTGTATTTGTATTACTTTCCTACCTAACTTTGTCATTATTATATAACCACATATGATAATATATCATCAACAATTAATACTAAATCATTGGTTAAAACTTCAGTAAACATTAAAACCAACACTATTAGTTTATACAGAAAATTAAAATAAATCCTATGGATGGTAAAAGCAAAAAGACAAACCAACAAAAAAATGAACAGAATTCAGAAGCTTCTTTAATCCTTTGAATCAAGCTTAGCAGACAAGACCTAAACTCAGAATTGCTGCCTCTTTCTTATAACAGAAAACTGCCTCTTCCTTTCTTTGCTCAGATTCCCACCCCCCCCCACCCCCCACCCCCCCCCCGGTGAGTAAATAACCTTTATGACATACTGTAGTCACAACAAATAGATGTGTCAGTATTCATGTTCTTCCTGAAAAGGATGGTTTAGTCATTATTTATGATAAAGACAGACATCTACGTAAAATGAATGCAACTTTCCCTGGACAAACTGCACTTTAGAATTTAATTTCCTATTTTATTTCCCCATCATAAAAATATGTTAGGCTGTGAACATTCTGACTGACATTCCTGCTATCCCAGCATTTTCTTTCTTTAACTAAGGTAACTCCCTGGCTGAATTTTATATCTTTATTTTTTCAATTGTATGCATGACAACTTGCTTTTCCATGGTTAATGCCATGTTCATGTGTAAAGATGAATGAATTGGTATAAATTACCCTTTCCAAGCCTCTATAGAAGTGAACTTTTTTACTAAAAGCTTAATGCAAGATAAAGTCCTTAAAAATGTTATCCTTCCACTGTTTCATTGTGACAATAGTAATAGTTGCAGCATATAGCCTTATAGGAAATATTAAACTGTCATAACAGATACCATCATCCATGTCTTTAAAATGAGATGAGTTTTCCAGAAAACACAGAGGCACACCAGCTGAACTGAACACAAGAAATTGAGTCTTTCAGCACCTTTATGAAAAGCAATTAATTAAAGCTGATTATTCTCGAAACTGGTCTCTCATGCAAAAAGCTACAAGGAACTTCTTAAATTAGAGAAATACAAATAAAAAACTCCACTGACTTTTTTTTTCTCCTTTTGTGTAATATATGTGCCCCATTAAAACTTGTGCGAAAATAAGCAGCACATTAACTGAACAAACAGTTGTGCTTCTCTACTTTAGACATCATTAGCTTTCAAAATTTCAATAAAAGGACAAACAGTTTTTGCAAAAATAGAAGTTTGTTTCGGTATATGTAAATTGAAGCTGACCTCCCCCACCCCCCCTTATAATTTTTACCCATTGTGTTTTGTGTTGTCATGTCTTCTTTATTCAGTGGTTGGGTTTGGTTTTGCTGTTGCTTTTATTGGAAGCTCTTTACATATATGTGTTCATGCTTATAAACTTATGTAGTTTTTTTTTTTAACTGTGTATGCCTATGTACTCATGCGTGTGTACTTAAATTGAACACATACTTGATTAGATTTGGTTGAAACCTAAGTTATCAGTTTTAGAAAGCACCATTAACATTTGATGCAGTTTCAGTATTGTTCCATAAAGTACAGGCAAAATTTAACATTTATTTGTATCCATCATGCTGAGATCGAGTCCCACCACTACTGACAGTAATCTCATGCTGACATGTAATCTAGCTTTTGAAATATGCTGGAATTATATTAAGAAGCAATCTTCAGGCAACCATTGTAGCCTCTTCACTTGAATACAATTTATTTGGTACTTTCCTGCATGCCTTGCCCATCATCTAATCTCAATTTCTAAGGGAATTATTCTTGTGTCTAGTAGGATAATAGTTTCTTATATTCTAAATAGTTAAAGTAAACACAGGCAAGAGTGAAAAGAGAGAAGAAACAACAATAGGAATCTTTCTTCCTTTTTATTCTTCAGGGAAAGGTACATTCAGTGCAATGAATAAAACTCATGGAAATACTGCTTCATAGGCAATGTAGAGTATTTATGAAGACACGTAAACTAATGCTCATTAAGATGAAATATGATGAAGTGTGGGTTTTTGAAAGTCCTAGAAAGGCATCTGGGATTTGGAATATGATTAAATACAAAGCACCACAGAAAATGAGAAGAAAATTTCATTACCAGAACAACCTATAAAACCAAATGAATATTTAAGATTAGTTTATAGGTTGAGATACTGGAAGAGTAATGTTACCCTCCACTCCCACTCCCCAAATGCAAAGGTGATATTGATCAGTAGTATAGTTAAAGCTAAGGTACACTCTAGAAAATGGGTCTGAACCAAGTAGTAGTAGTAAAATAAAAAATAAAGAAAAAAGAGAAGATACACCAGATTTTCCAAGGTAACACATACCCCTTTTAAGGGTCTTTGTACAAACATTTACTAAGGGTTCTCCAAAGGTTGTCCTAAGTTTTGCAATATTATGCACAAGTGGAGGAGACCTTCATAGAATCAATCATAGAATCATAGAATGGAAGGGACCTTACTGATCATCCAGTTCCAACCACCCTGCCATGGGCAGGGACACCTTCCACTAGAACAGGTTGCTCAAAGCCACATCCAACCTGGCCTTGAATACTTCCAACGATGGGGCATCCACAACTTCTCTGAGTAACCTGTTCCAGTGTCTTGCCACCCTTACAGTAAGAATGTCTTTGTAGTATCTAATCTAAATTTAACTTCTTTCCATTTAAAGCCATTATCCCTTGTCCTATCTTTACATGCCCTTGGAAAAAGTCCCTCTCCAGCTTTTTTGTAGACCCCCTTTAGGTGCTGGAAAGCTGCTATAAGGTGTCCCCAGAACCTTCTCTCCAGGCTGAACAACCCCAGCTCTCAGCCTGTCTTCATAGGGGAGGTTCTCCAGCCCTCTGTTCATCTTCATGGTCCTCTTCTGGACTTGCTCCAACAGGTCCATGTCCTTCTTATGTTAGGGGCCCCAGAGCTGGATGCAGTACCCCAGGTGAGGTCTCATGAGAGCAGAGCAGAGGGGAAGAATCACCTTCCTCAACCTGCTGGCAACACTTCTTTTGATGTAGCCCAGGAAATGTTTGGCTTTCTGGACTGCAAGTACACATTCCTGGTCATGCTGAGCTTCTCTTAAACAAATACCCCAAGTCCTTCTCCTCAGGGCTGCTCTCAATCCATTCTCCACCCAGGATGTATCTGTACTTGTGGTTGCCCTGACTGAGGTACAGGACCTTGCACTTGGCCTTGTTAAACTTCATGAGCCTTGCACGGGCCCACCTCTTAAGCCTGTCAAGATCCCTTCCCTCCAGCGTATTGACCACACCACACAGTTTGATGGTGTTGGCAAATTTGCTGAGGGTGCACTCAATGCCAGTGTCTATATCACCAACAAAGATATTGAACATCACTGGTCCCAGTACAGACCCCTGAAGAATATAACTTCTCAGTGGTCTCCACTTGGACATCAAGACATTGACTGCAACTCTGACTGTGACCATCCAACAAATTCCTTGTCCACTGCATGACCAACCCATCAAATCCATGTCCCTCCAGTTTAGAGATAAAAATGTCATGTGGGACAGTGTCAAATGCTTTGCATGAGTCTAGGTAGATTATGTCAGTTGCTCTTCCCTCATCCACCAATGCTGTAACCCTGTTGTTGAAGGCTGCCAAATCTGTCAGGCATGATTTGCCCTTAGTGAAACCATGTTTGTTATCATTGATCACCTCCTTATTTTCCACGTGCCTTAGCATAATTTGCAGGAGGATCTGCTTCATGAACTTGGTAGGTACAGAGGTGAGGCTGACCAGCCTGTAGTTCTCCAGGTCTTCCTTATTTACCTTTGTAAAACTGGGGTTTATGTCTCTTTTTTTCCAGTCAGTGGAAATTTCACTAGACTGCCATGGTTTCACAGATATGATGGATAGTGGCTTAGCCATTTCATCAGCCAGTTCCCTCAGGACCCGTGGATGCATCCCGAGAAGTCCCATGGACTTGTGCAGATTCAGATTCCTTAGATGGTCTTGAACCTGATCTTCTTCTACAGTGGTGGGCAGTGCTTCATTCTCCCACTCCTTGCCTCTGCCTTCTGTGACTTGGGCTCTACAGCTGGAACACACCAACGAAGACCAAGGCTAAAATGTCATTGAGTACCTGAGACTTCTCCATGTCCCAGGTAACCAGGTCTTCCATTTCCTTCTGGAGAGGGTCTGCATTTTTGCTCATTTTCCTTTTATCACTGACTTAACCTATAGAAGCTTTTTTTGCTTTTGAGGTACTGGGACAGATTTAATTCTCTCAGGCTTTAGCTTTCCTAACCTGGTCCCTGGATGCTCGGACAATTTCTTTGTATTCCTCCCAGACTACCTGTTCTTGCTTCCACCCTCTGCAGGCTTCCTTTTCATGTTTGATCTTGTTCAGGAGCTCCTTGTTCATCCATGCAAGCCTCCTGGTGGTTTTGCCCAACTTCCCTTTTCCCGTGACTTCCTTCAGAGTCACTGAGCTGAGTTTCCATCAGTTGCCAGCAATGTGTTAGATAACCTCTTTCATCAGCATATACAAACAAAATGTAGTTAGGTTTTTTTGCTTTTGTTAGTGCATGGGAAATTTCTTCTAGAATCCATATACTTTGAGATTTTTAACACTGCCTTCTGTTTTCTCATCCAAACATCTGTTAGTGAATATGTGTTTGCTTTTCTGACATCACTGTTATTTAGCTTAAATGTATATTCTTCTTCATCTCTGGTAATTACTACTATTAAGTTACGTAAAGAAAAGCTCCCCTCCCCACACATGAAGGAACACAGAGACACAGGGCAAGTGGGGTGTATTAGATACAGGTGCCAAGGTGTTGGTGGTCAGCAGGCTGCAGAGATAGCTTCTGTAAGGAGAGGTCAGGGCTACCCCATGCATATGGTTCCAGCCACCTCCAAAGGACCCACCACAGGGCACAGCTGAGCCCCTTAGCCAGGATGGTAGCACATGGGGAAGTGTACTTAAGAAAGGGCAGAATGTACTGGGGGAGGGGGGGGGGCCGTGGAGCAGAATGTATGAGAAACAGCCTTGCAAACACCAAGGTGAAAGAAGGAAGGGGGGTGGGGTGGGGGTTCTTCACATGCCAGATCAGAGATTTCCCTGCAGCCCCTGCATAAGACCACAGTGGAGCAAGCATTTCTTTGCAGCCTGTGGAGAAAGCCACTCTAGAAGCAAGTGAATATTCCCTGAAGGACTGTATCCTATGGAAGGACCCCACAGCGGAACAGGGGAAAAGCGTGAGGAGGAAGGAGTGGCAGAGAGGAGTTTATACGGACTAACCACAGCTCACCATTGGCTAGGGTGCAGGGGAGGAGTATTTTGGCATTATAGAAGACTTACGATGGAACGTTTAGATAAGGAACAAAAGCCAGAAAAGGAAGGGATCAAAGTGGTTTGCATGAGGAACAAATGTAGGAAAACAGATAATGAGTAAAAGGTGTCAGCTGTGTATGAGCAGTTTGCTGGCCACTAGGTGACAATGTACTGTCTTGTCCACCATTTCCTGTTCTACCTGATTAGATTCTACTTCTCTTTTCCTGACCGACTCTGTTTGGTGTGTGCATGGGTATGTGTGCAGGTTCTGGGTGGACAATTGGACTCAGACCATGTGTTGGAGGGCTCCTGTGTCCATGATCCCAAAAAACAGAAAGACCGGACTAAGCGGGCTTAAGTTCTATCTGGAGTAGCCAGAGGTACGTGTGTGTCTCTAAGGGCAAGACCACAGGAGGAGATGGCTACCCAGGCCTCTGTGCAGGAGACAGTTGGGAAGACTGAGGATCCCGGCCCAGGTCCTGTTGGATGGTCTGTGTGTCTAGGCCCAGTTACTGGAGGGATCCACAGTGTATGTTTGGGGCTGGATGGGGAGGGCTGTACCAATAACTGAAGGAGGGATTCTATGTCCATGTGCCAGCAGCTGGGGCAGCTTCTGGCTGGATTGAATGTCTGAGCTCAGCTGCTGGAGGGATCCACTTTGCACATATGTATATGTATTCCCAGTTAGGCCCCTTCATCCTGGTTAACCAGATAGGGGAACAGAATAGGTTTGTTGGTGCTGTTTGTGTCTGTGTGAGTGCTCTGTATCTGTGTTGATCTGTGTGGCCACATACATGCACATATACACCTATCTACATGTGTCCAAAGAACAAAGAAGCTGGTGCAAGGTGCACAGCTTGTGCCTTAGAGCACAAGTCTTATGAGGAGTGATTGAGAGAACTGGGGTTGTTTAGCCTGGAGAAAAGGAAGCTCAGGGCAGAATTTATCACTCTCTATAAGTACCTGAAAGGAGGTTGTAGCAAGGTGGGTGTTTGGTATCTTTTCTAAAGTAACTAGTGATAGGATGAGAGGAAATGGCCTCAAGTTTCACCAGGGGAAGTTTAGGTTGGATATTGGGAAAAAAATTCTTCACTGAAAGGGTTGTTAAACATTGGAACAGGATGCCCAGGGAAGTGGTTGAGTCACCACCCCTGGACGTATTTAAAAGACTTGTAAATGCAGCACTTACGGACATGGTTTACTGGTAGACTTGGTAGTGTTAGCTTCACAGTTGGATTCAATGATCTTCAGGGTCTTTTCCAACCTACAATGATTCTATGTTTCCGTATGTTTGTGTATGTGTCTGTGTGTCTGAGTGTCTGAGTGTTTTCATGTATGTGCCTATTGGGGGCATGTGCTCAGCCTTACTATGGATTGGATCTGGTGACATGGATCAGCCTTGCCTCTACTGAGATTCAACAACCCCTAACAAACCTGATGCATATTTGCATTCTATTTTCTCACAATTCCTCTTGTCCTTATTTTCCTAGAATGAAAGGGGAGGGGAGTGAGGGGGGAAGGAAAAGCTCTTTTACCATGTCTTTTTTCACAGTTGTGAGCAGTAAAGCAGAACTTAAAATCAGATATTATACAGCAGGGCAGGGTGTAGGCCTGGGAAACACCACAGCTGTTGCAGAATACATGTAACCAAGTCCTATCTCATAATTCAGATGCAGTGCAAACAGTTATGTTTCAATCAAGCAGATGACTCCAAATTTATTCAGTTCCAGTTTTGATTAACCTCCACATTGTTCATAAGCAAGGAGGGAGCATGACCTAGGATGAAAGCTCAGATCAGATTACAGTATTCTACCATAAGCACTTTGATGCAGTCTTGAAGGACTGAGCATCAGTAGGCTTGTCACAGTACCCCCCACCTGCTTCCAGGTCTGATTCTTTCAAAGCAGATTAGGACCACTAAAGGATTAACTTGAGTCAAACCCAGGATAAAATGAAAACGCGTAATTACTAAGAAATTTTGTTGTCAGCCTTGAACTGGGAATATGTAACTGCACCTACGGTATTTCTGAATTTAAACTGGTTCTTGTGCAGACAGTCACCTCCCACAATGAGGCTTCATTTTACGCAGATTTTTTAAAATTAATTCCTCCTTTTCATATTTTGTAGTATTTTACTTCATGTTTATTAGTCTGTTTCTCAAGGTAAATTCACACTTTTTAGGCAGTCTTCTGATTCTCTTTGATACAGTCAATTTTCATCTTCTTTGTGTCACAAATACATTTCGTTTGCAAACTTTTTCCCCCCAAGAAATTAATTTATTAAACCATTCAACAGTATCAGTCTTGGGGCTAATCTTGCTTGAATACCTCTATTAACCTCTGTTTACAGCATATCCTCCATCTTATAAAAGGCTTGCATCACATAATTCTTTTATTAGTTCTCACCTGTAAAATAACTAGTGTGATATCAAATGTTTTACTACACAAAATGCTTTAATAAAGCCAGGTCAGCAGCTTTTATGTGTTCCCATTTTTTTTGTAAAATTTATTATCAAGAAAAACATCAAGCTTATCATTCTATACTTGCAATAAATCCAAGTGTGTTGTTATGTTTTCCCTTTGTAGTGTAGGCATTATGGAAGACTTGGCCATACATAATGACCTTGAATTGAAGAACTGGGTGTTGAAGTGTGGAGTGGAAAAAAATGAGGCTAATTTTAGAATAAGACACTAATCTTATTTTGCCTGGAAAGGCAACAAAATCTAACATATATATTTTAATTATAGCACTAGATAACTTTTTGGCTAAAACAAATAGGATAGGAGGATGATTTAATTATTAAAATTATTTCATATAGCTCTCTTCTACACAATTCATAATAAATTAATAGAAGCAGTAACATGTAAAACTAAGCAACAGTAGAGTGAAGTATAAGGAGATGGAGACTCTGAGGATGAGATATTAATTTTGCTAAATTAATTATACTCTGTGCTGAGCAATATTTCTCCTATCCAAGAAAATATTTAACATATCAAAAGCAAATCAGAAGCAGGCCATTGTCCTGTGAGTAACATAATGCATTAATGTATTCTGCTGGAAAATGTCTCAGAGAACTTACACAGGGTACTATGAAGACTGAAATAAAGGATTTTAATGATAAAACAAAAAGTTACACAGGCTCATGACCACAACTGTACCGTGTGGCTGACATAGATGTATTTTTATTTCTTGAATACAGGCACAATCTTTGTTAACCTTTGTATCCTGACAGCTCATTAATAAGAGAAACCATAACAAATATTTTGATGATTTTGTTATAGAATCATAGAAACATAGAATCATTTACATTGGAAAAGACCTCTGAGATCATCAGGTCCAACCATTAGCCCAGGACTGCCAAGTCCACCACTAAACCATGTCCCTAAGCAACATATCTACATCTTTTTTAAACACCTTCAAGGATGGTGATTCCACCACCTCCTTAGGCACCTTGTTCCAATGTTTGACCACCCTTTCCATAAAGAATTTTTTCTTAATATACAATCTAAACCTCCCCTGGTGGAACTTGAGTCCATTTCCTCTTGTACTGCCTACATACTCCTTTCAGGTAGCTGTAGAGAGCAGTAAGGTCCCTCCTGAGTTTCATCCAGACTAAACAACCCCAGTTCCCTCAGCCGCTCCTTGTATGACTTGTGCTCCAGACCCATCACCAGCTTCATTGCCCTTCTCTGGACATGCTCCAGCACCTCAACATCTCTCTTGAAGTGAGGAACCCAAAACTGAACACAGTATTTGAGGTGAAGCCTCAATAGTGCCAGGTCCAAGGGAACAATCACTTCCCTAGACCTGCTGGCCACGCTGTTTTGGGTACAAGCCAGAGTGCTGTTGGCTTTCTTGGCCACCTGGACACACTGCTGGCTCATGTTCAGCCAGCCATCAACCAGCACCCCGGGTCCTCTTCTGCCAGGCAGCTTTCCAGCCACTCTTCCCCAAGCCTCTAATGTTACATGGGGTTGTTGTGACTGAAGTGCAGGATCTACCACTTCTTGTTGAACCTCATACAATTGGCCAAAGCCCAACTTGTCCAGATCCCCAGATCCTTCTGCAATAGTCTATGAAGGAATAACAACTTTGACAAATGAAATAAAAAAGCAGTCAAGGGAAGCATTTTGAATATTTGTAACAGTGGGTAATAGCCATAAAAGCATAATAAAATTATTTGGGCCATGTATAAACATGGTGTAAAGGAATACACCCTGAATGCAAAGAATTATCTGTGGTTTTTTACTAGTTTTGAACTTAATCTAATCCCTTTTCCAATTTACTAAATACCATGGAAACACCCGTCATATAACAAATATTCTGTAATGTCTCTATATGACATAGCATGGATGTGTCTGATGATTGATTTTGATAGCCCTGGCTATCCCACTATGGGCTTTGATTATATCAGTTTAAATGGAGCAATGCTATAAAAATAACAAAGTATCTTTGAAAATCACCTTCAGATTTAGCACCCTATCAGCACTCCCTATGAGTCTCAAAAAAGTGGGTTCAATTAACAGATTGTGATGAAAAGCAAAAGTATTTTTATTAAGAATTGCTTTAAGAACCCAAGATTGATTATCCTTAAACTTTGAATAACACGTCTGCTCTCACTTCTGAAATTTGAAAACCTGGCACTTCTGATTCAATTGCCCACACATAGGCACCTAGAAATGTTTGAGATGGTATCCTGGTTTCAGCTGGGATAGAGTTAATTTTCTTCTTAGTAGCTGGTGCAGGGCTGTGTTTTGGCTCTGATGTGAGAACAATGTTGATAGCACACTGATGGGTTTGGTTGTTGCTGGGTGATGTTTATACTCAGTCAAGGACTTTCCAGTTCCTTGGGCCCTGCCAGCGAGAGGGCTGGAGGGGCACGGGAAACTGTGAGGGGACACAGCCAGGACAGGTGACCCCCACTAGCCAAAGGGATATTCCATACCATATGACATCATGCTGAGTATATAAACTGGGGGAAGCAAAAGGAAGGGGGGGAACATCTGACATCATGGTGTTTGTCTTTCTGAGTAACCGTTACATGTGATGGAGCCCTGCTTTCCTGGGGATGGCTGAACACCTGCCTGCCCATGGGAAGTGGTGAATTAATTCCTTGCTCTTCTTTGCTTGCATGCACGGCTTTTGCTTTAACTATTAAACTGTTCTTATCTCAACCCAAGTCTTACATTCCTTTCTAATTCTACTCCCCATCCCTCTGGGTGAGGGAGGAGTGAGAAAGTGGCTGTGTGGTGCTTGGTTGCTGGCCAGGGTTAAACCATGACAGATGCCTAGATATCCTATCTCACATCCAGCTTTTCTTCCAGAACAACATAAATTGTCCTTACATCTTTATTCATATACTCCCAAGAACATCTTAAACACCCTACAGTATCTCAATTGGAACTAGACCTTATGTGTTGATAGTATATAATCAGGGTTCTGAGGGCTGTACTTCTGTAGTGTTGTGCTAATCATCCTAGACTCCTTTTAGAGTCAGCAGAAGAAATAAAGACTCCATACGGCAATTGATATCGTTTTAAGCTATGGTCTAAAACTCGATTAATTTCCTCAGGAGATTACCAATCTATTTATTGAATCTAAAGCAAGTCTAGTCAATTGTAGCCAAAAATGAACCTAACACTGAAAAATCAAACATCTAGAGTAGGAGCCTTGCCTGCCTGAAGAGCCCACATTAATTCTGAAGGTAGAATTTACTTGCTAGATCCTTTAAGCCTTGCAGCACTGTGGAGGACTACATTAGTCTACCTTCATATAACAGTGATAATTTTACAATGATGAAAGAAGAGTCTATGTGCTTCTCACATCCATAGTAGGATCTTTGCCTATTAGTTCCTTTAAAGTTCATACCACTTATGTCAGATTAGTTTTATTTCTAGTACTTTAGAAAGACTTCTTTGTCTTAAAGGTCAATACCATAGAAAACAATTTTACATTGCTAGAGGGATACATTAAAAAATTACAGAAGTTCATCTGACAAACAACTGAAGAATACTCTTGAATTAAAATTTTATAGTGTATAACTATTCAGTGAACCACAGCAAACTGACACAACTAATTAATCTGAAGATTAACATATTTTCTTCAGGCTGTTTAAACTTGCACCATAACTATGTACTTGATACTCATATTGAATATGTTAATATTTTACCTTCATAGTTTTAGAGTGTATTTCTCCATTTCCATCATAAATGCTACGTCTTAATGTTGGCAGTTTGAATCTGCTTACAGCTGTGACATTTTATTAGTCTCCTTACCTACAGATGAAAAAATCAGGGAAATATCAATTTCAATTTAATTTATTCTTATGAAAGACTTGTACTTTTAAAAGTTTGTAATAGTTTGTTACTGTCCTGTAATTTTACTACTGTAAGGTAACAGGTTACTTGTGCTAAATCTGATCTGGAAAACAGAGGTATACTGTCTGAAGGTATTACTGCCACATCACTGCTGACTGCAGGTGGAGAAATAAGGAAAAAAGAGGTGTGGTGGAGGATACAAAGTAGGCAGGGAATGAGCAGGACATTCTAAGGCTCATTAATAAAGGAGATAATTAATGAAAATGCCCCTTAGTAAGACAAGCACAAGCAACACAGAAAAGATAATTAAGGCAAAGACTGAAACTTGCACTGGAGAAATTATTAAATGATTCCACCAAACTGGGATCAAATATGATCAGCGTAACCATATTTCCATGAATCTTTAGTGTAATTGTGCTGTACAATGGGACATGAAATATGTTTTTTTTTTTATTGCTGGGGATGAATCAGTAAAATTGACAACTGACTTCTGTCCACAGTAACATGGGACTGTGTAGATTATGGGCACAGAAATAGTACATTTGAGTTCATACAACATTTTGCTTGTGTAAATACTGGTTATGGACAGACCTTGGTGTAAACCTCAGTGTTCACCTGGAACTCCATCAGGACTTCAGGTTCTAGCTTATTCACATACATATAGAAAAATGTATACTATGTACAAACATGTTAACCACACAATATGTAAAGATTCAATATCATAGTGTTGGTACAGAAGAAGGATGCACAGATGAGATTTTCAGCAGTATTAACTATGAAACTTGCATGACTGACATTTTTTAAAGCAATTTATTTTCATGTTTGTTTCATACTTCTGTTGTATGGAAGAAAAACAGGTCAATATGGTTCACACTAATACTAACATTATTTGGTTTATTTGAATCAGCTTTGCTGAATGTGACCTGTTAGGATATCAGAACCAGCCCACTGCATAAAATTAGTTTGAAACATTCTGCATTATTCATGGTCTCAGTCAGACCATCAGAGTGCTTAGAAGAGCCATGAATACAGTGGGTCAGTAGCCTCCTGATGACACATGTGACAGTGGATAGACTGTTTGGATGTGCCTACTAGTTTAGAAAACTGTCTGGTATGTTTAGGCCCCCAAGACACCTTCTACATGTGCCTGAGCCTGTAACTACAAATTCATTATCTGCACAGGTCTTTAAGACAGTGAACAATGCTCGAATTTTCTACAGGGGAAGATATATAGTGGGGTTGTCCCTCTCTTTCTGAAAGTAGATTTTCAGTCTTTGTAAGTGATCTAGACAGACTGTCATTGTTATCTATCTACAGATTAAACTGGACATCCAAGACAGTAGAAGGAAGTCTTTATATCTACGCTACAAAACAGAGGGCCAAGGTCTGATTTTTGGCTCAGGATGGACAGTCCAGGGTGGTTAGGGATAACCCTCTGTAAGTAGATTTGTTTTGGAGAAAGGGGAAAAAACCCCAAACAACACAACAAAAAAGCTGTTTGTTCAAGTGGGACAAAGGAATGAGTTAGCATACAAACATTGCAGCTGGTCAGCAGTCTAATGCTGGAGCTCACTCCCTGACCTTCAGTTATTTAGCACCGGAACAATACCACCTAACACTTCTTCAAGGGAATGCTGTACCTGTATCTATCACCCATGGAAGGTGCATTCAGGGTGTAAGACCACATTTTAATTCAGTGCACAGGCCATCCCGGATCTCCGTCCAACCCTGGTTCCCCTCACTAGGCCTGATCCTCATCCCCACCTACAGACTGACAGACTGCCCTAGCCTCAGCCCATCCCCATTCCCAGGAAGATGCCTGACGTCCTGGGGTGGAAGCTGCCCCCAGCTGCCTTCTCAGCCTGCCCTGCACCCTTGCTGGAGGTGGTGGGACAGGACCTGCATGGTGAGGTTCCTGACCTGCTGGCTGCAGTGAACAGTCCTGTGACTTCCAGTACCCCAGCACTGTGCCCTAACAATATCATAAGAACTTAATAAGCAGATAATACTAAGATGATGTTGCTTAAGAGACCAACTGTGCATGTGGCTGTCTTGCTATTTTCTAATAATGAAATAATGTAAAATAGATGTTGATAGAAACAAGTGTCCTGGTTAGAAAATAAAGGATAATCCAAGGAATAAATATGTTCACAGTCTGTTGGCTCCTATGATAGTAATAAATGACTTTGAAATCCAATAACTCCTGGAGTATTCCCAGTAGTTTATACGTGTCCTGTATTGTTTAATGAAGATGAATGCACCATTCACAAATTTAGAATGATGCTAAAACTAAGGGGAGTTACTGTCATGCTAAATCATAGAGATTCAATCTGAAGGGTCATTGACATACTTGAGGACTGGGCCACCAGAAGCCCATTCACATTCAACACAGAGAACTGCAAAGTTCTTCATCTTGGATTGAGGCACCATATGTGTGAGTACCGGTTGGGAATGAAATGGATGAATAATAGCTTTTCTGAAAAGGACCTCAGTATTACTGCAGACATCAAGCTAAATGTAGGCACAAAGTATACTTTCATTGTAGATACAGAAGAGCGTATAATGGACTACATTAGAAGGAGGAGAACAACCATGTTGAGGGAAATTATTATCCCTCTCATTGTGGCACTGGGGAGGTTACATTTGAAATACTGTGTCTGGTTTAATTTTACCTGGCCCCATAACAAAAATGCCTTCAAAAAGAGTGTTGAGCATTTGGAGAGGGTCCAGTAGACAGCTACCAAGGTGGCTGAGACATAGAGCATGACCTGTGAAGAAGGTCAAGCTGAGAGAACTAAGCTTGTTTAGTCTGGTAAAGAGGAGGCTGACAATCTGTCATTACAATTACTTGAAGGGTAGTTACAAAGATAAGAGACTAACTCTTCTCAGTAGTGGTAGATGAGGTTGCAGTGTCCAAAAGCCAGAAGTTGCTTTTTTGGAGGCTGAGATTAGACATCAGGTAAACGTTTTTCACTTGGCAGAAAGTTCATCACTGTAAGAGGCTGTCCAGAAAGGCTGCAGAAAAAAACCACATCTATGTAGTTTTTCATGCTTCAGATAGACAAAGGCATGGATGATCTGATTTAGTCTTGATGATAATCCTGCTTTGAGAAGGATGTTGGACAAGTTATCTCTAAAATCCTCTTCAAGTAAACATTTCAATGATTCTGACTCGTATAGATGATAAACTCAAAGGACATAATATCCCTTCTATTTGAAGTCACTACATTTTTATTTTATTATTTTGCTATTTTAAAATTACTGTCTCAGAATAGGGAAATATTAAGGAACTTCTTTTAAAATTCTTATTTTTCAATTTACAAATAAGATTATTCTCTTGTTTATTCAGCAATAAGTAAGACTGAGGTAGAACAGTTGGGGGTTTTTTCAGTCCATTCTAGTCCCACAGATATTTTTAAGCTTAATCTTAAAATGACATAGTTAATCCAAACCAGAATGGACACAAAATGGAAATAAAATGTTTACAAGGATTCAGCCTGATCATCTCTTTTAACCCTAAATTTCATTCCAGAGTTGTTGCATATAGAAGATTCCTTTGTTCATGATTTTTTTTAGGTGAGATAAATGTTCTTCTTTGGAACATCAGTTTTTAACCAAAAATCAGATATAGTTATCTATGTAAGTGTGTGTTTGTGTAATTCTCAAGGTTAGGAAGAAAGAAATCACAGCAACATCTCCTTTGGAAGCACTTCACCTTTTGGTCATGTTTCTACATATGTATCTGAAATAGCTTAATTCTAATGGCTCTCTGTTATGTCTATCAACTCATGCTCTCTGTTACGGGCAAGAAGGGCAGTGGAGAAGAAGTTGTAAGATTTGGTGTATTTCAGTTTTGGGGACATTGCTTTTCGTAGTGTGACTTCACTCTAAAATGTTACATGTTAGCATATTCAAGTAATTCAGTAAGATAATTTTATTTTTAAAGTTTTTATTTCAACTAAAAATACTTTATAAAAAAATACAGTAAAAGCTGAACGAATGAGTGCATGGAAAATGCAGAACCTTGGATGCATACCTGAGGGTCATACAGTCCCTTCAAATAGTAATTCATCTGTGATGCACCATCTAGTTTTCTTCAATAAATAAATCAGTTAGCCAGCTACCGCTTCTGAATTCTCAATATATCAAATCAAACTACAAAGTCTGCTTGTCCAATATTTATGAACTGTACTTCAAAACAGAAGAAACTTAAGTTTGTGTTATCTACAACATAGCTAATAAATATGCAGGGAATTAAGACATATAAAATTATAACTAGAGTGACATGCTTATTTAGATTTAGGTATAAAGAGCCCAAGAAAAATGTCTAGCTTTTACATTTCTCATTTAAATTACTGAATTCAAATTCAAACCTTTCCAGAGAATGGGAAACACACACAAAAAAAAACCCCAAAACAACAAGACAACCCTAAGGCAGACTAAATCCTTAAGCAAAATCTTATTGGCACAGAAAAATGACTTGACATTTCAGACAACCCACAACAAAGGAGGGACATTAAGCTTCTGAGATTTCCAGAGGGAACATGAAGTCCTAACACCATCTTTTCCTTGGAAATTTTCATCTGTAGTTCAGTCACACGACTTTAAAGACCATCTAATCTGGATCAGAAATGCCATAGGATTCCCACATTGAGGTCATCTGTGAGTAACAGTGTAGGAGGAACCATAATTTTGACCTTGTTGTACACCTGGGACAAAGATAGAAGTCTACAGGCGGTAGGGAAAAAAGAAGAGGTTATATCTGAGGGCATGAAGACATTATTCTTTCTTGATGTAGGTCCAACCTCAGTTAAAAGAAGAGAACTGAATGAGAATTAAAAGGCTTCCTTGAAAGGAGAGGTTATGGTCACAGTGCTCTGTCTTGCAAACTCAGAGTAACTTTTAATAACTGCACACTGGCTGAGTAAAATGGCAGCAAATAAGCTTTTATACAAAGTCAGAAAAGAAAGCACCTAGGAAGACCCTGAAAGTAAAGACTGTGGAGAATGAATACATTGCTGTTTGGGTCTGCTTGCCTCTCTAGTTTTACACGGTCTTCAAACTTCACATGGTCTGTTGTAACCTTTATTCAGAATGTTCTGCTAAGTCTAAAACCACTGCAGTCTTAAATAAGAAGGTAAAGGTCATATGTTACATGTGTAGTATCTACTTTGGTAGATGACATTCTTTAAAGATCCTGTTAGCATTGTAATTTGGAGCGCCTCCTAGCTCTGATATGTACATTAATAGGAAATAAGGATGGAGACTTTTTCTTTTTCTTTTTTTTTTTTTTTATTTTGTCTTCTTTTTAATCAAATAACTGAATAGAAATCTACTGTATTTATAAATACCTTTCCTTCTACTAAGAAAAGCCAAACTGACAAAAAAGCTCTCCTCACAGTGACGTTTATTTTTATTTCTCTCACCCTATGTCAAGCAGGTATTGGCTTTAGGCTAACTTCAACTGTTCAAAAGACTCCTTTCATTGCCTTTAAGAGCAGCTCTTAAGAGTATCATGTTAATGAATATTTATTCTTCTATCTCTGTTGCTTTTCTCCAAATTATTCATAATGTTTCTATTTTTCTAGTAGATATAATAACATTTGTAATGGTTGGTAAGCAACTTCAATTTAAATATTTTAGACATTTCTTTTCTTGATACAGTTGCATATATATTCCAAAACCTATAGGTCTCTTCTGCTGTAAAGGCATAATAAAACTCATGTTTATTCTGCTACCTACTGTTACATCTACATCTTCCATAATAGTGGCTTTTTGCAAGTTTTTTAGTCTTTCAAATTAGTATCTAAATTTAGTATTATATTTTCAAATGGAAACCCATTTTTTATATTTATATTTTTTAAAAATGTAGTTGTGTTTTAAACTCTTAATATAAAGTTTTCATGGTTTACCCTACCTTCAGAAGACCTTGTAACTTCCAATCTACTTGACACTTAGACATTTAGCAATATGCTTTTTTATTCTCTCCCAAAGGTTTTTTAGTTCGCACTTTTTTTTTACATCAAAGATGACTTTAATTAAATTTGAGGACTAGATATGAAGTATGTCAAGCTATTTAAATACAAACATGTTGTAATTACAGAGAACTGTATTTTGTCTTGAAGATAGGAAAAAAAGAAGATAAAGAAAATGCTTTATGTGTTTTCTAACAATCAAAATCCTTTTCTCTGTAAGCATTAAACAGCAACATGGCAATAGCCAAGCAACCAAATCGTAAAGTTCCTTGTTCTTATTTACAATCACTGCTTTTTTAACCATAATTAAAAGGAAATGTTATAAAAGCCTGCATTAAATACATTCACTGCATACATTGACAGAGGTGTTCAAAGTTGACTATTCTTTCTTATTTAACAAAAAAAAATATCAGGAATAATTTTCTTTTTAAAATTATTTTTTTTAAAGTACTAAGTGAAGGTGATTGTTTATTGTAGCTGAATGTGAACATTCTTTTTTATAATTCAATATTATAGGTAGTATTAAAAATGTAATTAAAAGCACAGACACATAAGAACAAGCCTACACATACTAACAATAAGACTGAGTAACAATCTGTATGAAACTGTAAACAATGTTTTCTTGCACTACCCTTGACTTTTAATTAGAAATGTGTGATGGAAGAAACTCAAAGGAAAATAATATCACAGTGTTGTTCACTAATAAGTCAGAAGCTAGGGAAAATCCTCTGAGAAATTACAACATGACAAAATACCTCAAACTTGGAAAAGATGCTGAATATTTCAAGAGACTATTCACATTCTGGTTATCCATGGGACAATTACTTTGTTCCCTGGCTGATGGTTCAACCATATGGCCATTTCAGCTGTTTGTAATCAAGGAAATATGTGTTTTATACTAGGAATTCATCAAATAGACCTGATTTGAGATTTAAACATTTTTTCTTTAAATAGGACACTCCTCTTTTTTATTTCTTTTTATTATACAGAAATTAGAGTAGAATGTAGATCCTCAGACAAGACAGTACGAACCTATAGATTCACTCATTATTTGTTAAGATCAGCTCCTGAAAATACATGAGGAAATGTCTCTCTTAAAAGCTGTCATATATAAGAAGCCTAGTTGAACTGAAAAGATTGAATTCATTACTTGAAATTAATTTATTTTATTCAATATCATATTCATTCCAATCATTAAGTCATTTTTTGAAAGAGAGAGATTATTAGAAAGGTAAAATTCTAATTTCATTCAACAAACATTAAATTAATTTCAAATGCAAGAGACAGTCTTTTGCTTTCCTATTCTATGGGCTTTCATTAATTTTGAATCCAACACATTCTATGAGGGTGCATAATAATAACTCATTCTTTAATAAGAAAGTCTCAGTTTAAACAATTTTGTGTCTAAATTCGTTGGGCAATGAACCTGCTTACTGATAACAGACTAAATTGTACTTATTGGAAAAATTAAAGTCTGTTGCAGGACCTAGACTGAATTCCATTTGCTTTGACCTGTAAGTTGTACATGCTGATGAAACAAAAAAGAGTACGTTTTTTAAAATTAAGTTCAGAAGTATTAATTTTAACTAAGTCAAGGAAAAAATTACAGGTGATATTTTGAAGAGGTTTTTCTCACATATATTAATATAATGTACCAGCATGTACTACTCTCCCATTAACCGTAATTACTTTTGAAATATAATGTCTTTGAAAGCAGTACTTTATACAGGATATTTTTCCTTTGAAGGATATTATTTTTCTAAGAATAGAAATATATTGTGTGTTTGTTAGTATTGCAAGAGATGACATACTAGCTGAATTTTGACTGTTTCAAAACAAGTATATATATTTTCTTTTTTTTAAAAAAAATTATCATTAATTATTTATAGACTGTGCAGAACGCAACAGTTTACTCTTGCTTGTATTAGTGGCACAGAAGTGTTAAGAAATTCCCATGATGAAAGACTGAGGAATTCAGCTTTTTTAAGGGATTATCAGATAATCTGAACTGTGCTTTCTATAACTTCTAGAGATCTTATGACCTCAGGGATTCCAAAAGTTGATCAGCTACTCTCTGCCCTGCAAATGCATTGTACCTCTGAGAAAAGTTCTCCCTCCACACCTCACCATAAAATTATTTAGGAGAAATATTACTATTTCATTTCTGTCTCTATTTTGATCTAATTAGAAGAAAAGAGTAAAATTACAGAAATAATTAAAATATTTTTACATTATTAGAAAATTAATGTTTTGCTACTATATGTATTGGTAGGTATGGAATATAGAAATAGCAATGTGAAAAATGGAATATAAAATTCTAATGTGAGAAGCTCTTAGCTGAGTAAAGAATGTGGCAATTGATAATATTTTATTTTTAAATATGTCAGTGACTAAACTGGATTCTGTTGGGGAATTTTTATTGTATCCTTGAGATAAATTAACCACACGTTTGTGCTTAAATACAGAGATTTAATGAGCAACCATGGAATCATAGAATGGTTTGGGTTGGAATGGAACTTCAAAAACCATCCAGTCCAAAAACCCCTGCCATGGGCAGGGACATCTTTCACTAGATCAGGTTCCTCAGGACCCCATCTGGACTAACCTTGGACAATACCAATGATGGGACATCCACAGCTTATCTGAGAAAGCCCTTCTAGTGTCTCACCACCCCTATTGTAAAAAAAAAATGTCTTCCTTATATCCAATCTAAATCTACCCTCTTTCAATTTAAAACTATTACCCTTTCTGCTCTCACTACAGGCCCTAGTCTGCCTCCATCTTTCTTAAAAGCCCCCTTTAAGTACCAAAAGGACACAGGTCTCCCCAGAGCCTTCTGTTCTCCTGGCTGAACAACTCCAACTCTCCCAGCCTATCTTCATAGGAGAGGCATTCCAGACCTCCAATCATTTTTGTGGCCCTCCTCTGGACTCACTCCAACAGGTTCATGTCTTCCTGTACTAAAGACCCCAGAGCTGGATACAATACTGGTGGGGTCGACCAGAACAGAGTAGATTAAGAGAATCACCTCCCTCGACCTGCTGGCCATGCTTCTTTTGATGCAGCCTGGGATATGGTTGGTTGTCTGGGCTGTGAGCACACATTTCTGATTCATGTCCAATTCTTCATCTGCCATTTTCCCCCAAGTTCTCTGCAGGGATGCTTTCAATCCATTCATCCCCTGGTCTGTATGGATACTGGGGGTTTCTCTAACCAAGGTTTAGGGTCTTGCACTTGCCTATGTTGAACTTTGCAAGGGCATTAGGCAGAATCCTCCCTGCATAAGTAGTTCTTCAAGGAGTCCCCAAAGACGACATGAGGAAATTCCTTATATACAATTGCACCAACACTGACCCGATGAGCTTCAGCATCAAACACCTTAACTAGTGTTTATTTCATCCCCCAGCACCATTTCTGTTTACTAAAATGGGGCTTTAAACACTCATATTCCACGATTGTTAGAAGAAAACACTGCAGCAATTCTTAATTCATCAGCAAACTTCACTCTTATATGGAATCATTCTCTCCTTCTGTTATTGGACCTATTGACACTGTCTCCCATAATGTACCCATAGGTAAATTCAAGAATTGAGGGTTAGTTGAGTGGACAGGGAGGTAGAACTGGCTGAATGGCAGAGCTCAGAAAGTTGTGAATGGCACAGGGTCTGGCTGGAGGCCTGTAGCTACCAGTGTTCCCCAGGGGTCAGTACTGGGTCCAGTCCTGTTCAACTTATTCACCAGTGACCCGGATGAAGGGACAGAGTGTGCCTTCAGCAAGTTTGCTTATGATACAAACCCGGTAGGAGTGGCTGATACCCCAGGAGGCTGCGCTGCCATTCAGTGAGACCTGGACAGGCTGGAGAGTTGGACAGAGAAGAACCTAATGAACCTCAGTAATGGCAAGTGTAAGGCCCTGCACCCAGGGAGGAAAAACCTCATGCACCAGGACAGGCTGGGGCTGGCCTGCTGGAAGGCAGGTCTGCAGAGAAGGACCTGGGAGTCCTGGTGGACAGCAACTTGCCCATGAGCCAGCAGTGTGACCTGGTGGCCCAGAAGGCCAGTGGCATCAAGGGGTACCTTAGGAGGACTGTGGCCAGCAAATGGAGGCAGGTGATCCTCCCCCTCTACTCTGCCCTTGTGAGGCGACATCTGGGGGACTGTGTCCAGCTCTGGGCTCCCCAGTTCAAGAAAGACACCATCTCCTTTATGAGGAAAGGCTGAGACCTGGGCCTGTTTAGCCTGGAGAAGAAATGACTGAGAGGGGATCTTATCAATGCATACAAGTATCTTAATGGTGAGTGTCAAGAGGATGGGGCCGGGCTCTTTTCAGTGGTGCCAAGCAACAGGACAAGGGGCAACCATGGGCAAAAACCTAAACACAAGAAGTTCCAGCTGAGTATGAGGAAGAACTTCTATACCTTGAGGGTGATAGAGCACTTGGACAGGCTGTCCAGAGAGGCTGTGGAGTCTCCTTCTCTGGAGACATTAAAAACCTGCCTGGCTGGGTTGCTGTGCAACCTGCTGTAGGTGAACCTGCTTTAGCCGAAGGTTGGACTAGATGATTTCCAGAGGTCCCTTCCAACCCTGACCATTCTCTGATTCTGTGACCTTCTTTCCCTTCATGCCAGATCATTCCTCAGTCACAGATTACTGTTGCTGAGGAGCTACAAAGTGAATTTTCACTTCAGTTGCTAAGAATGCACACAGCTATCTTGAACACATATAAAAGTATTTCTTATCTAAGTTATTTCTGAATGAATTAAGAACAACATTAAAAAAAATTCACGGACATATTTAAAACAAAATTACAGTGATATTTGAAAAAAAAAAACCAAAACCAAACCAAAACCACAGGGGTGTTTGTGTTTGGGTGAAAAAGTAATCTGCATAAATACAATTGCCAGTTTTCTCTGGATTCTTCTCTAAACAGTTGAATGTTTCAAATCTGAGCCCAAAGTGAAAAAAACATTACCCTTATATTGATTTTTTTATTTTTATTTTCAGTTCCTGTTTAGAAAAACATGACACCTTTCAATATCTGTACATGAAAAATTATATAAGATAGAAAGTTGAATCTCTGTATCTAATATTTTTAATATAAAACATAATCAGGTGAGGCAGAACGCTTCAGATAACTGGTAGACCAATCTTTAGTTAGTGAGGGCTTGCACAGCCTTCAAAATGGGTACATTTGAAAAGGCCTAGTAAGAAGGAAAGATAGATCACAATGAAGAATTCATTAGAAGCATAAATTCATCCCCCTAAGACAGTTTTCTAAAATTCAGATGCCCCTAAACTCTACGGTAAATGGAGAGAAACACATTTCCAGAGTATGATTTGTCTAATATTTTTAGGTATCTGTTTCATAGTAACATAAATTACTTTTCTAAATGCAATTTTTTCTATATTGGTTACAAAGGAAGTCTTTGCTGACTAGCTCAGGCTTAGGTATCTATTATTTCAAGCCAAAACTCAGTTCTAAACCACCAGTCTTGAACAGAGGAGACCCAGTCAAGTGAGTGCCCTAACAGTTGATTATTCAGTGGTAACCTTTTTTTTTTTTTCATAAGCCATTTCACCCTAGATCTGAGAAAATTTAGTTGATGTGATCACTGTGATTAATATAATCTTATGAAAATTTCAGCACATCGATGCTTACTAAAAAATTCCTCATCAAGTCTAACAGTCCCCATTCATTAATTGCTGCATGAAGAGTGGAAGCTCAGTTCACTCAGTTAATCCTCTCAACTTCTCCTTTAGGCCTGGAGCACAGCTTAAGATATGTAGCTAAAACAAAGCATGTTTCTGTACAAATACACAAAACCATAGAGCTCTCCTTGTTCTTCTGTGTACCAGGAGACAGTTTCCAATTTTTTTGTCATCTGTGACAAGATTAAATGAGTAGGATTAGAAAATAATTGATCAATAATTAAGTTAGGAAAAAAAATAATTGTTTATTTCCTTTTCATTCTGACTTCACCTCTTTGAAATAGTTCCTGTTACAACACTTTGACTGACCAATGTGGAGCAGGATAGTTTAGTGCCTTTTGCATGAAGTACTAAGATAGTAAGGAGAGATATGTCCCTGTAACATGTTAGAGGTTTTGGAGTTGTTTTGGTTTTTTTTGGGGGGTGTGTGTGTGTGCTAGGTTTTTGTTTGTTTGTTTGCTTGTTGGTGGGGGGGGGGGTATTTATTTATTAAATGAACTTAGGAATGAGCTATAACTTTGCCTGGGTGCTTGTAACTACATGTTAGTTTTCCACACTTCCCCTCCTCTTCCTCACATTAATAACTCCCGTACTTGTGCAGTTTCTGCCAAATTTTACAAGAGTTTCTCAAGCATCTGAGAGACAGCAAGTTAGTTGCTAAATACTGCAGGAGGTATATAACTGAAATTCATATGAAGCCTAGTTTTGCTTCCACTGTTCACAGAATGACAAGTTTTAAGATTAAAATTCAAATGCTTTATTATTGCTTATTTACTCATTTTTAAATTATAATGATGGAAAGAAGCTTACAATTGTTTGGTCTTTTTAATTTTGTTCACAAAAAAAATACAATTTCTCTACAATGGCTACTAATCATCTATGTGCTTACCAATTTTTAAGGAATAGGAATGAGTTTGTTTCTTTTATATGTTTATTTGTTCCAATAAAGCTAGTTTTTATAAACCTTGCTTGTGCCTTTTTGTTCCCTGCCTCTCTACTACTGTAAAGCTTTGTACTAATTCCAAACCGAGTTAGAAATAGTAGTCTTACAGTCATAGCTCCTTGAAATTTGGTAACTTGTAAAAAAGAACAAAACAAATGAATGTCTTAAAAATAACAAATGTTGGAGATAAAACAAATTGTCCTTTATAGCTTGGTAGGAACTAAGGGTCCAGTGCAGAAGAGATTACAGCTGGTCAGCCATTGCAAGCAAAACTGAGTGACAGTAGGCTGAGCACATACTATAGGAAACATATACCTGGGAGAAAAGATTATATAGCTCGCTACTCAATGAACGATTTCCTTGGGTTTTCTTTAAGTCAGCTATTTCAAACACTGTAGCATTTGACTAAGGTCAGATAAGGTACTATAACATTGTAAGACTCATTTAAATCATATCTTGAAGCAGTTAGAATGTTACTGACACCTTTGCTTTAAGTTTATCGGTACATTTCTTAGCATATTTGAATAGGGAGATTCCTCTTCTAGCATGGCACTATTTAAACTTCAGTGAGTTTTTTTTCATAGAAATAGACATTTTATGAGCTCATGATCAATTCAATTTTTAGGTAATGACATCTTGAAGCTTACAGGTCATGTGAATAAATCCATTCTGTGACCAAATCAGAATGTATTGGATTTTTGCACTGAAGTGAACAAGGATATGGAAGTATTGCAATGGTCTCATAAGCAAATGCTGTAGTCACTATGACCAAAAGTTGCAGGATCAATTTTAAACATTTTAGTTTTCCAATTTTTATTTTAAGCAATTTGCTGTAACCCAAATATGAAACACTCATTTGCAGTTCATCAGCTAAGCATTGTTGATCTGTACATTTCTGTCTTGAACACAAAGATTTTACTCCATCGTCTATCCATATAGGACAGATGAAAATACTAGCTTTTTGTACCTATGTAGACATATCATGACTTTATTTTAATCATACTAGCCATTTCCCTAAAACTGACTATTTCAAGTGACAGGTGAGAGGGAAGATTCAGAACACTTTTAAAATAAATTTAATTGTATGTATTATACATACCTACCCTGAAATGCAAATCTTTTTAAGATGCAATTTTACATAGATTTAGAGAAGTTAAGGACAATAAGTAGTCTCCTTTTAAGAGAAACGACTTCAGCAAAGTGTTGTAGATATGAAATATTAACTGTAAGTATTAATGTAGTGGATCATTGTATTTAATCCTAATACTTGCTCAGTATAGTGCACTCAATATTTCTAAATTATACAAAACTTTAAAATTTTGAATAGAAAATTTTCTTTACTCACAAGAATATTTTTATTTGTACATGTACCTGCTTATGGTAATATATGTTCTATGTACTTCCTCTTCAGTGTTTCTTATAAGAGCTTAATACAGCATCTTTTAAAGTAATATTTATAATTCAGTCACAACACATGTCTCAAAAGCCATTTTATAATTCAGCCACGTAATTAATTTTATTCCTTGAGTTGCCATGTGGATGAGAAATGCAAGATAGTGAATCTATGAAGGTGAATAAGCTAAAATTCTGTCAATTGTTATCTCAATTTATATAAACAGATCTCATGTCACAGCTAAATCTTTTATTCTTCACTTGAATGTACATTTCCACTAGCTAAAACACACAAAACATCTGAATTGTCTGTTCAGCAGTGAAATCCCAGCAGGCCACTGTAAGCAGGGAAGTTGACCTCAACCTGTTTAATAAAATCAGTACACAGAAAACAAAGAATGCTCAGAAGACAAACCTCTCTATATATGATACTTTATTACTATCTGATTGATTTTAATTTTTATAGTGAGGATTTTAGTAGATACACACGGACCTTTGATCTGCCATGAATATAGCCTTCTTCATTCCTTATGGAAAAAATACTTTTTTCTACAATTTGTTCCTTCAGGTCATTAAAAAACTAAAACAAACTCATCACTAGGCTTTAGGTACATATCTTTGATTTTAAAAAGAACAGTTAAATGGTGAGGGCTGCTTGTATGCTTCATTTTTTTTTTTTTCCTGACTGCTGTTTTCTCTTTTAAAAAATGTATTGTAAACCACATATAAAATATTACAAATATTTCTGTACACCTAATACTTAATATTTTAATTTAAAATTTTAAATTTATATGCTAAATATTTAAAATAGTTAATAAATCGGACAAATAATTAATTTTTCAAATTGTTATGGCCTATAATTACATTTAAAATTTCATATTGTGCCCTAAGGAGTCTTGTAACAGAACTGATGGGTAAAAATGGCTTATGGTAATCAAATTTGATTTGAATCGCAAGCTGACAAATAATAAATTAAAAGCATACAGATGCATTAAAAACTTGTTTTAGAGCTGATTAATTAGTGCCATTTTCAAATAGTGAAATGTTAAAACCACTGATCTTCAAGTAAGAATTCAAATACCCTTCTTCATTGATTCATGGTCCAACATTGCAATGTCCTTCTAGAGCTGTCCAAAACAACCAGTTTGTTTTCAACAGTAAGTATATCTGAACACATAATGCCTGTAGCAGGTAACATTCTTCTCCCTTACATTGAATATTATTCCAATTAAGTACAAAAAATGTTAACCTATGTTTTAAATGTTTCTGGGGATCCATAAACCCTAGAAAATAATATAAACATACGTATGTGTGTGTGACCACAAACACACACACACACACACATGTATCTGTAAGAGAACCACATATATAATGGAGGCCTGGTATTAGATAATGTAAATACATGTCATGACTGAATGTGCTTAATGATACATGTAGCTTGATCTTATGGTAGATATCAAAGAATCAGGTCCAAATAACATCAACTCCTTTATGTTCTAAATAGTATCAGGACAGTAACTAATGTTTGTTATATCTATCACTAAACACTTAAAAACTGTCATAGGTTTCTTCCACAACAGTAGCAACTGTCCAAGATTTTGACAGTATGACTTCCCCTTGAAAAAGAAATGCTGACAAAGGACAAGAATCTGTTCACATAGAAATTAACTAATGTGCCTAAGAAACCTACTGGATTCTGTGATTATGTGATACCAGAAACCTGATCCTGTAGATATGAGATCACTGACTATTTTTCAGGGTCATGGAGATATCTTTGAAAGCAGAAGGCTTCAAATGGGCTAATGAATATTAATGAAGAATCAGATGCAACTTAATACAAATGTCTAACTCCATAGCATATACATTCTCATGGTTTCAGCAGATAACATATACTACATCAGCATTCATTCATGTACTATTCACCTAAATGTTTCTTGAGCTTTGTAGAATTATTTTTTACTTTTGAAATCATTGTCCTAGGATGACATTCAGCTCATAAATAATTACCTAAATATAGATATCTGCATTTAGTCTGGATGATTGCTATGTAACTAATTCCCCTCTGAAGTTCATGCAAACTCATATAAGTTGTTTAAACATTTGTCTCTGATACCATTTGAAATGCCCTCAGATATACACAACATCTGAACAGGTCTGAAAGTTATGACAGCACCAACAGGATACTCACATTTTGGAACAGCAGCTAGACAGCAAGGAGAGATACCTTAGGGCATTCTCAAACTACAACAAAAGCTGTGGAATTTAAATAATTAGTGTGACATAAAGGAGACATTTGAGATTTTCCTGTAGTTAACAGTTGTGGTGTACCTGGTATCACGCTTCATCATTAATTCTTTGGATGTCTGAGAAATTCCCTGCCTAGTCATTTGCATAGATGAGAAAATGCACCAACCTGAGACAAAGGGATTAACTGAAGTCCTAGCTGCCCTCACAGGGAAATATTTGACTCATTGGTACATGTGTTCTGTGTGTATCAGTTTCATATAATCCCAGTGATTCTTCCCCAGGCAGCTCCTGATCTGCCTTTTGCAAATGATAGGCAGTATTTGTATGCTTAAATGTGTTATTAGCATGGAAAATTGGGTCACCTCAAATACTATTCCACATAGTTTCTGCTGCAGAATTGACCAAACTGTGCATTGATAAAACATCTAAGTAGTGAGCATAAATTGTTTCTAAAGATGCAGGAATGGTTGCAGAGAACAGGCTTTTGCAAATAGTTATAGTGGTTCAGAGAGGTTTTGTGGTAGTTTTAAGATAATAACAATGGATCATGCAGGTGCTTAGTCACACAGGACCATGGACCAGCTGGATATAAGAATTCATTGGAATCAGTTTGAGAAGTCTCACACAACCTAACTGAAGGCACCTTCACAGAGACCTTTGCAACAAAGACTCCTGTCACCATCTGGACAGCCACGGACATTCGTTGGAATGCTGTCCAAAATTCAGGAGCTGAATTCCCCCTCAGTGACCCTGCTTCATCCCTGCAGTCTATATTTCCAGAAAGGTTCCTTAGCTGCACATCCCCAGTTAGTTTCTTTCAAGTAGGAGAGGAACCTCCTACCCCTCAGCCCTCCCACTAGAAGATTTCATCAGGACACAAAAACTAGAGCCTACTTCACTTTTGCCCAGCTACAGCTTTTTAAGAAAACCAAGAATATATAGGTACAGCTGTATGTTCATATAATTCTGTGTGTCTGCACCTGTACACCTATGCATGTGTTTATATAGATTTATTTAAAAATATATATATATTGCCATGTATATATATTGGTGTATACATATGGAAAACACACATATAATTTCTCATTTCCAATAACCTTCCAAGTTATTCCAGGTACTTATTTGTGTGTATAGTAACATGTTTAATAGTAGATTTCTTTTCAGTGAGACTCCAGAAGGCTCAGGCGTCATATCCGTACTTCTGAAGAAAGGTAGCCAAAGGAAAAGTTTGAGCACTGTTTGTGCACTACATATTTTCTATCTTCCTACTTCCCAGCTCAGATTTGAGCTATTCCAACCACATCTGTAGTATAAACGTGCTTTACCCAAAATAATGGGAATGCAAGTGAATCTGTACCAACTTAGATTACAGAGTCAGGGACTTGTCCATAGTTTGTTTTTTTATTTGTCATGACAGACAAAGCCAGACTTTCCAGTTCCCCCTGGACTTCAGGAGCATGTCAGGCTACAATCGGCTTTGGCACAGCAGCCAACTATTCAGCAACTGCCAGATCAGCTGTGACTTTGCAATAGATCTCATGGGACATGAAAAAAAAAAATAAAAATCTAAGCAAGCAAGGAAACAGATGCTCCTTGTATAGGTGAGAGACTATGTTGTTTTTTCTCTATCTGTCCAAAATTTCATACTGTTAAGGCTTCAGCACTGAAGTTCAAACTCAGATACATGTACACACATTTACACATACACCCATTTATATTTAATCTGCCTTTTGAACAGGTTTTCCTCTCCCAGTTTGCTGTGATAGTAGAAGTATTCACATATCAAAAAAATGATCTGGAGAAGTTTCAGTATTAGTCAGTTGGTGCTATTCAAAGTGGTGTTTTTTTCATTGTTGATGGGTTCTTTTTTAATTGATGTTTGGTTTTCATTTTTTGTTTGTATTCCCCCCTCTGTTTGGTCTTTCAGTTTACTGTTGAACTACACAGGTGACATGTTTTTCTTAATGTATATTCTCCTTCCCAAAACTAGCATTTCAGCTTCCTTTGCATATTTTTTTTTTCTGCTTTAGTTGGTGGTATGCATACTTCATTTCTGTCAGCATTTTCTCCTTAATTATGCCTTCTTAGATCAAACGCAGACATCTGTGCAGTCTTAAGCATTATGTGAAGAATTATTTCTGGCATGGATTCCCTTATGCATAGCTTAAAACTACAAGCTACTATACTAGTGGTGTTCTATACTAGAGTAATTTTGATCAACTCTCATTGCAGTTATAAAGTCTGTAAATGTTGGAGAGAAAATGGGTATTATAGAAAATATTTGAAAGACAACAGCTGTGGACAAGCTGTACAGCTGGCACATTTTAACTTGTAGTTGCAGAATGCAACTGACAAGTGTAGTTCATTTCCAGCTCTTGATTGCTTTCCTTAAAAACACAATTACACACTGCAAGTGAGTTTTCTGTCTCTAGGATAAGAGAAAGGAAAAGAGAAAGAAAAGATGGAGAAATGGAAAGATAGAGTGAGAAGGAAGGAAGAGAATAAGGAAGATTCTGTCTTTACATAAGAAGGAGGGAGGGAGAAGAAGTGAGACATTAAGTAAAGATTTTTCAATCATTTAATGGTTTACCTTGGAAAAAATGATTGATTTTTTGGGGAAAATCTGCTGCTTTATCAAGACAAAAAGCCATAATTGGCTCAAAGACATCTTAAGTCGTGTGTATTAGTAATGTAATGCCTCCACCCCCAAGTGAGAACAGATAACATCTAAATCTTTAAAGTTTTCATACAAAAAACTCCTGTAAAAACATTCACCTAGCACACTGAAAGCAAAGCAGATAGCTTGAAATAAAATAATTTAATAATTTAAGCAATGGTTGACTCAGCAAACTGATACAGTCAGTTTAAACATTTTTTACGTTTTACATTAGTTACGTTAATTTCTATTGTGCAGAAACATTTGGGGGAGAAAACACCATTACAATTAATAAAAAGTGTGCTGTAAATGAAGTGAACTTCATTACAGAAAGACATACTACTTAAGAGTCAGAAATATGCTTCAACACTAGATTACATATACATACAATTCAATTTCTGCAGCTGGGCATCTGCCTGCAGGCCAGATGTCAAAAGTTCTCGCTGTAGTTACTGAAAACTAGAAGATTATTCAGTTTACCCTAAAAATGTTCATCTGTGTTTGGTCAGCTGAAAAATTTCCCAAACTCCACCAAAAGTACTGACAAAATCTTCACTGGCTATAGTGGGACTTAGACATGTAGCACACCTCTAAATAACTGTGGTGGAAGCTAGTTACCTACATATGGTATAGTTTAACACAGAGATTTATGATCCTTCTTGTACCCTTCTTAGGTTCCAGCTGCCATTCCAGGATGGTGAAGGTCTCCCACAAACTCTGTGTCACCTTTGCGAGTTCTGCAAAGAAGTCTCAGACACCCTCGGATATCTAAAGGAGTCAACTGGAAGGTAGTCAGCAGTCTTAAGGAGCCTAAAATAGAACCAATCAACCTCATCCCTGTACCCACTAAGATCACAGAACGAATCCTCCTGGAAGCTATGTCAAGGCATATGGATGACAGGGAGATGATTAGAGACAGCCAGTATGGCTTTGCCAGGGGCAAATCGTACCTGACTAATCTGGTGGCCTTCTACAATGGGGTGGCTGCATCAACGGAGAAGGAAAAAGCAACTCATGTTATGGACCTTGATATCTGTAAGACCTTTAACATGTCCCCACACAGTATCCTTGTCTGTACATTGAACAGATGTGGATTTGATGGGTAGACTCTTTGATAGATAAGAAATCAGATGGATAGCAGCATCCAAAGAGTTGCAATCATGGTTCAATGTCCAAATGGAGATCAGTAATAAGTGGTTCCTCAGGGGTCCATAATGGGACAAGTATTGTTCAATATCTATGTTGATGACCTAGAGAGTGGGGTTGAGTGCACCCTCAGACAGTTTGTGGATGGCATCAAGCTCAGTGGTGCACCGCATTCACTTGAGGAAGGGATGACATTCAAAGGGACCTTGACAGGCTTGAGGAGAGGCCTCATGTGAAACTCATGAAGTTCAACAAGGCTGACTGCAAAGTCCTGCACCTTGCTTGGGGCAATCCCCAGTATCATGGGGATGAATGGATTGTGAAAAGCTCCCCAAGAGAAGGACTTGGGGATACTGGTAGATTAAAAGTTTGTTACAGGATAGCAATGTGCACTTGCAGCCCAAAAAGCCAATCATATTCTGGGCTGCATAAAAAGCAGTGTGGCAAGCAGGTTGAGAGATATGAATCTCCCCCTTTGCTCTCATGGGACTCCACCTAGAATACTGCATCCAGCTCTGGAGCCCCCAGTAAAAGAAGGATATGGACCTATTGAAGCAGGTCTGGAGGAGGGCCACAAAAATGGTCTGAGGGCTGGAAAATCTCTCCTACCAGGAAAGGCTGAGAGAGAAGAGTAGGTTCCAGGGATACCTTGTTGAAGCATTTCTATATATGAAGTGGGCTTATAAGAATGATGGGGAAAGTTTTTTTGCCAGGGTCTTTAGTAACAGGACGAGGGACAATGGTTTTAAATTGAAAAAGGATAGATTTAGATTGGTCATAAGGAATTTATTTTTTTTAATGATGGGATTAATGAGGCACTGGAACAGGTTGCCCAGAGAGGTGAAAGATGCCCCATCCTGGAAACATTCAGGGTCAGGTTGGATGAATGTCTGAGCAGACTGACCTAGTTGAAGTCGGCATTGCCCATTCTAACCCAGATCATTCTGTAATTTTATGATTCTAATGCAAGATCAAAATGTGTAGAATTTTTTGTTTTGTTTTGGCATGTTTTTTTCCTTCTCCCTTTGGCATCTTTAATATATTTGTTGTGTGTTAGCCCTGCTGGTCAGATAAGTATCACAGTCACTTGCTTACTCTCCCCAATCCCACCCCTCCCCCAGGTAGGACGATGGAAGAAGAAAGGAATAACAAAACCAAGAAATCTTGGGGTTTAATATGAAACAGACAAAACATAATAATTATTTAATAAGTGATGGATCAGTGGAAGGGGAAGGGAAGAAAACAATACAAAAAAAGAAATAGAAAAGCAAACATTCACTGCTTCCCGTGGGTAGACTGATGCCCAGCTAATTCCTGACCAAAATATGGCTAAGCCCCCTAAAATCCCCTCTTTTTCCTTTTATTGCTGAGCATGATGTTATATGGTATGGAATACCTTTCTGGTCAGTTCAGGTCATCTGCCCAGTTGTGCCCATTCCCAGCCTATTCTGCACCTCCTAATCTGTACACTAGGGGAGGAAAAGTGAGGAACAAAGAAGGTCTTGATGCTGTACAAACGCTTCAGCAAATGCTAGAACATTAGTGTGTTATCAGTACTGTTTTCGCCAAAAATCTGAAACACAGCACCATATGAGCTGTTCTGAAGAAAATTAACTCTATCCTAGTCAGGGCCAACACAGTATTTTACAATTTACTTTGCACTTCCAGTATTTGACATATAATACTGTAAACCAGTACAAAATACTAAATTAATAACTATTCCAGTAATAAACTCTTGTACTATATTTCTCTTTATCTTTCTTGTTTTACTATTTTATCCCTATAAATAAGGATTAACAATTCAGGGTCATAAAAACCAAAGTATGAACTCTGTTGAAATTGCCTGTGGTTACTTTAGTCTTAATGCTCATTTTATTGGTAGCTTATATTCCTACCTTTAATAAATTAGTAAGCTAAATAATTTTTTGAAAAAGACTATACATTGGAACATAAAATCACATATTTTATTAGGAGTATTGGACCATATACTATAATACAGTATTGAATCAAATCCATGTGCTAACACCAGAAACCAGGAAATTACTAACAGATTCGGTAAATTATGAGCATGAACCTTCTAATTTTTTATTATGCATTGTTATTTCAGAAAGATTGTTTTGTTGGAATGGTGACTTCTGGTAAAGAAAGAAATAATGCTACAGGAACTAATAAACCTTAAAAATGTAAGTCTTTACAAACAGTTTAAAAACAAGCCAAAATGTTCACTTCATCAAACCAATGACATTTGTAGAAAAGGCAGTTACTGAGAATAAAAAACTTTCAGTAGAGAAAATAAACGGATGAGTAAACTCCTAAATATTGCAGATGTTCCTAGAATGACAACAATATGGGTAGCACTGAGGAAGGATCTGAAATTTTAGGATATCAGATAAAAATGTACATTTGTATACACATGACTCTTAAGAAGGCTGTTACCTCGAAGTTTCATAGGAAATACCAAACAAATAAGTATCAAATAAACTGCAAGTTCTGGGTGAAGATGAAAGACAAAACCCAAGAGCAATATGGAGATCTTCTTATCTCAGAAAGCTGTGATATTATAATTGTATATGGAATAATGCAAATAGCCAGAAAATATAGTAGGAAGTTGACCACATATTAAATCCTTGAAAAAATGTTGATGTTTCTGCTAGATGGACACAAATAAAACTGATTATGACCACTTGAAATTACTGACTAGAAACAGTTTTGGTGAAAAGGTTCATTACATAACAGAAGTTGTGGTTACATGAAAAGGAGTTATTGCAGCAGCAAAATACTACACATATACACACACACAGATGCCATCCAACTAAAACAACTGGCAGGAAATCTTCTGACATAAGATGTATAGAAAGTAAAGCAACTGAGGGCAGATAGGAGTCTCTTTTTAAAAGGGACAATACTAAAATCCTTAATAGAAACCACACAGATTTGTATATAAAAGAATAAAGCGTAGTAAGGACTAAAGGTTCTCTTTGATGACCTAAACAAATTAATACATTTGGTCAAACATCAATGAAGGTTATTTCTAGGCCGGTAAGAAACATCACAATGTATCTACTTTAAAAAAACCTGGCAGACTGATGCACAGAAATCAGAGAAACATAAGAGGTTAATTCTTGTGGAAGGCACTTCAGTGCTGAATTCATGACTTTTCTGAGGACCATAGTTAATGTTAATAGAAACATAATAATATTACTATTAACTTGGGAAGCTAAAACAAGGAGTCAATTAAAGAATAAATGAGTGTTCTATATGTATGCAAATAAACAGGGTTCGATGAAATCTACTTTCAAGCATTTTTTAAGTGTTTCTGTCTGAAATGCTGGTAGTTATTAATAAATTCTACTAAAACAATAATGTCTCTTCTCTTTGATAGCCAACTTGACTTTATTAAACCCTTTGATGAATTCACACATCCTATTGTAATTTTCAGAACTGGGCTTTTTTCAATTAATAACAGTTATAATGAATATGGTGTCTGAAAATAATTCATGAGAGTTGATTCTAACTAACATGTCTCTCCCTCTCCCCAAAGTATGGGCATTGTAAAATATGAAGTTTCTGATGAAATTTCTCATTTCAGAAACATAAAATTATGTTTTTAAATTTTATTAAGATATCATGTTTTGTTTTATACATTGACCAGAAATATTTTTACCATTTAAAAATATTTTATAAAGAATACAATTGCAATGCTTTTTTGTACCAATGTTTTAATTCCTCTCAAAAGAGACAGGAAAAATACTTGCTGCTTTAACTGAGGCAATTCTTTTTTAGAAAAAGGCACAGTTGCTGTGGCTGCAGGGGACCTAAATAAATGCCAAATACTGGGGAGATGTTATTTCACTTAGAGTTATACCGTTGTTTCCCTACTGAGGAGCTGGTAACAAAAGGAAGAGTCTGTTCAAAATTGTTGATCGTGATAGCTGCCAAACCATAATACTAATTTCTCACTCAGTTTGATATCTAAATTAAATGGTATATGATGAAAAGAAAATCCATGCAGGGTAAATGCACAATTGGTTGGAAAAAGCATCCTACCTATAGTTATCAGTAACTATTGGAATGCAATATACATATATATATATATATGTGCATGCTATATATATACACTATAATCCTTCCAAACTTGAAAGTTATTCACTGTTACACCTCACAGGGATCTCTTGTTCCGGTGTTGTTCACTAATTTTCATTTTTGTAAATTATGAAAAGGAAAATTTTAGATGCTTTGAGTGGCTAGACTACAATTCAAAATTTTCTAACTGAATAAATTTATCAGATGGTCAATAATTTTAATATCTAAATTAGAAAGAATTTGTTGGAAAAAAGAAGAAACTCCTTCATACTATTTTTTGACAAGCTATATTCTATCAATAGAACGCCACAAGGAGCAAGCCATGTAGCTGTAGGCCTATACACGTCAAGAGATGCCTAAGAGAAGTGATATTGCTTCCTAAAGCTAAATAATTGCATCAGCGAGATGATGCATCCAGCCTACCTAGAATAAGGTAAGAATTATACCATTCAGTTAGATGAAGGAGAATAAGAAGTAAAAAGTAATGAACTTTGAGAAAAATTAAGAAATAATAAAAAGGCAAAACTATTTAGCTTCAAAATTAGTTACACAAATGTTTACATAGTAAGAGGTCAGACAGTAATCTGAAAGCTTCTCAAACATTTCAGCACACTCAACATTGTGCTGTTGTTGCAAAAAAGAGAAAAGTAATTCTAGGGATATTAATGAAAGTCACTTATTGCCTGAAAGACACAGGAGGTGTTATGGCTCTTTTCTGCAATGGTGTGGCCAGTTTCTGGCATTCCCCTTTCAAAGATGAAAGTACACTGACGAGTGATATCTTTATTTAATTGTGCCTGTATGGCTTTCACAGGCAGCCCTAATCACACAGTGCGCATGTTCCAAAATGACATGGTGCAATCCAGCTCTAGTTCAAAACCTGTGTTACTACATTGGACCTCGGTATGATTGAGTTAATTAGCACAGTTTCTCAAGTGTATCACTGTGCTGGCATCAAAAGACGTTCTGAATCAAAGCTGGATCATTTTCAGCCAGCTTGGACAGGCAGACCACACTTGTCTATTTTCATGAGACAATACAGATATATTTCCAGAAAGACTGGAAGTAAAAGATAGTAAACATACTAAAAATGAAATATGAAAGTTTTAAAAGGAAATAGAAGAAAAGAAAACATTGCAGTAAATTTCCCCTGAAAATGTCAATAACCTTGTCTTTCAAAATGGTTTCATTAGATGAAGAAAAGCAAAAACTTGCTAGTAAAGCAATTGTACAAATATTATTTTAAGGTTCATTTTGTTATTTTATTAAAGTGTAGTGCAAAGTGTACTGAAAGCTTGTGACAAAGTGCTTCTTTTCTACCTGTTATTCCTCTGAGGGGATTAAAATGTGGTTCACAGACTTGTCCCAAGCCGCAATTTTTAATGTTTGTTAAAAAAAATCCATGTAAAAGACATCAGCTAAGTACAGCAGGCTAGCAGCTACTACACTTGCAAACAGTCAGTTTAAAATCAAAGGAGAAAGTTCATAGCTTCCTTTACTTCCTGAAAACATCAGGTGAAAACCTTTTCAACTTCTTGACTTTTCCCTTGAATTCAGCCACAGTTATGTTATGATGTCAAGATTTGTTCTTTTACAAATATTGACTTAGTTCTATGTTCCTTCTAGCTACATCAGTCAATAAAGAATGGTTAGATTACCTCAAAAGACTTGTCTATACACAATCTGTTACTTCATCTGGCTCACAGTACAAACCTGTTAATCACAAAGCATTACCTCCTATTATTGCTCAGGATTATTATTTTTTTTCTGTGTGATTCAAGCTAGCAATATGAGGCCAGTTTCACTCACACGTACTCTAAGAATTAGCTCAGTAAAGAGTAATTTTTTAGGCCTCTCAATTACCTAAAATTATAATTTTTCATGGGAATGTACCACTTTTTTTAAGACCTATTTGAAAAAAAACCCTTGAAACTCTGTAATCACTTCTGGGCTGAATCAAGAGTGCAACCCAGAACAGTTAGTATCTCAATGGTTAGAGCATTGATTCTGTACATATCCATTGACCTGAAGATGTTCTGAATAATTGGATAAATGACTTAAATATATGGGTGTGATTTTGTTCCCACTTATAGACAGATAAGTTTAAAATTCATCCATTAATATTTTTGTCCAGGAGAATTTAAATATGTTCTCCAAAAGTTTCTCCAGAACATGCCTGGGTATCTCTAACACCCAGAGTCAAGAAGAGATTAGAAAATATATTTTTGACTCCTAAAATGTATTAGTGAATGTAGTACTTCTTTACTCTAGTAATTTTGAAAGTTTGACCCATGTGAATTTTAATTAGGATAACAATTTAGGGAAAAAAAAATGGACATCTCCATAAAACACTTTGTAAAGTGCATCTATTTAAAAGGAAATATTTTGAAATTCACTTTATTTTCATTCCCTTTTGACTTACTGTGTACGCTGCTAATTTAGGTTTCATGTAATGTCAGCATGGCCACAGAAAACTACTGCTTTTATCCTTTCACCTTGTCTAACAGTGATACTTTAATCTTTTAATCAGTTCCTTTAAAGGTCCTGTCACTTCAAGGACTGAAGCCTAGTGTTTATAGTTTAATTCCAGACTTCTGCAAAGGCATATTTTCATTCATCTATCATGTTGGTCTCAGCTGTTTAGGACAGAGCAGGATATATGGAAACTGACATGTCATTTTCTTCTTGTGTTAAACATGACTTGGGAGAAAAGTCACTTTATATACATGTAAGTTCATCTTCAACATAATGACTTTTTCCAAAAACTGGTTTTCTACAAGAGACAAATGCTCTGAACCAGATTGCTATTCAAAGGAAATGATGTTGTTATAATTTCAAAGATAGTATGATAAAACTGAAGCCAATTTGCTTATGCTAATATAAAATCTGAGTAAGCAAAGAGGTACCTAAGGAGAAATAGTGTAACTGATCTTATAATCATAGAGGACTCATATGGAAATAACAAAAATATCAGAAATTCCTCATGTAGTTTATTTAGAAAATATCGAAAAATTAGAGAAATAATGGACTCAAAATTGGAGACTTTTATTGGTATTAGGGCAAGAGGTATTAAAAATGGACTCCAGATTGTAAAGAGGCAAACTTGCCTGTAAAATTAGAAGCCTAATGCAGCAGTTGTATTCTGTACTTGGAAATCAGTTCCATGTCCTAAACAGAGTGATCTGGTGTTGCTTTAGATGATTTGAAGTATCCCAGATGTTCTTCAGCTACTGTTTCAGAAAGGTGTTCTTCTGTAGGTAATGCCATATATGCCACCTTCATGGAGACATCCCAATCTACTTAAGGCTTCTTAAGTGCTATTAAACTCCTCTATCTAGACAACTAAAACAAGCCCTACATATTTTAAAGCAAGTATGTACATGTAAACTAATAAAAAGATTCAGCTATCTATCTATCCTTAGTGCCTTCTGTCATTTTATGTGCTCTGGAATAGCCTACCACTGCTGTTCCACCAGGATGAAGGTTTATTACAGTCCCAGGGCCACATCAGCCGGCTTCATGCAGGAGATAGTGTTATTAACCAGTCTAAGATTATTCAGTAAAGCCCATTTCAAGGTGTCTCAGTTACATTTTTAGTAGAAGGTAATTTTTAGTTGTCTAAGAATGATCATTGAGTCTTATTTGACATGTCCTGGTATATCCCATTTAATTTCCAGAAACCAGGAAAGCATAGATTTCTGATGTCAGAATTATCAGCATTTTACAGATGTCTTGCCTACTCAAGAGCATATCACACAATAGTACATGCCTATGTTCCAGCACTGAATCACATCACCTGATTCACACCTAGACAATTACATTTAAACAATAAATAGATAAATATATAAAAATTATTTTAAGAAAATAAATAAATACATAAATAAATTAATGCAATAAAAATTAAACTTAAATTTAGATCTAAATCTAGATTTAAAACCTGGTCATGAGACCACCTTAAGCCTCAGTTCAGTTGCCAGATCTTAGGCATCCAGGTTACTCAGACTGGATGCATGGGTTTTTGTTAGCTAAAATTATCTGTAATAAATTTCACCACCAGAACCAAACAATTAATAGACTATCTACCAGATATAAAATTATGTATCTAATAGTTTAAATATTTTTTTCATTCTTACATTTCTTATGAAAGATTTTGTTTTATTCTTTGTATTTAAAATCAGTTAAATGATAACAGCAGACACTTATTAAAATGAGACCTACAGGATTTTAATAAATTAGTAAGTTGGCTTTTATTTCCCAATATTTGTACTGTCTATGGATGTTATCCAGAGAGGAAGTACTTTCAAAGAAATAGGTAAATTTTAATGAAATTCTTAAAGGTGAAGTATTAAGATGAAGATTTCTTGGCTCCTATTTCTATATACTTCCTAGCTCAGTACCCACTTTCTTAAGGGAGTAGGTATTGCTTAGTGAGATTTTTACACAGTGGAAACAAAGCTGAATTTGTTAATGAAGTTGATTTACTATGAAACAATTTTTTATTGTGTATTAAGCAAATGAACAAAAGGGATTAAAATGTACTTTACAGTATTTTTCAGATCTATTTTAGCGCACAGCACCAGTAATTACTTGATTAAAATCAAGTCTGACATGTTGATAATATTTTAATTAGTAATACTTCAATGACTTGCTGGGAGGTGACATGCTAATTTTGGCTTGCAGCTTGAGAAACTAGCTGGGAAGCAGATGGAGCTAACTTGTAGAGTGGTCTCCCTCCTGCCTTACATTTTTATGGTCTGTAGTAAAATTAAGCTTCTTGGTAGGTCTGAGAGAGGTGGCATGAATTCTCTTTTCATTCTCAAAAAAAACATGATGAGATTGGAATTTTGGCTTGATAGTTTACCTTAGCATTTACTAGCATAGCACATGTCTATTGAACAGCTGTTTTATTTAACAGATACATTGCTAAAAATAATAATAGAATAATAGAATCACAGAATCTTAAAATAGTTTGGGTTGGAAGGGACCTATAAAGGTCATATAGTCCAACTACCCCTGCAATAAGCAGGGACATCTTCAACTAGATCAGGTTGCTCAGAGCCCTGTCCAACCAGACCTTGAATGTTACCAAGAATAGGGCATCTATCATTGCTCTGGAAAACCTGTTCCAGTGTTTCACCACCCTCCTTTAAAAAAAAAAAAAAAAAAAAAAAAAAAATTCTTCCTTATAACTAGTCTAAACTACCCTCTTTTAGTCTAAAACCTTTACTCCTTGTCCTATTGCAACAGGCCCTGCTACAACTTTTCTCCCCACCTTTCTTAACAGCTTCCTTTAAGTGCTGATAGGCTGCAACAAGGTCTCCCTGGAGCCTTTTGTTCTCCAGGCTGAACAACCCCAACTCTCTCAGCCTTTCCTGGTAGGAGAGGTTTTCCAGCCCACTGATCATTTTTGTGGACCTCCTCTGGACCTGCTCCAACAGGTCTTCCCTTTGCTGAAGGCTCCAGAGCTGGATGCAGTACTCAAGGTGGGATGTCACCAGAGCAGAGCAGAGGGGCAGGATCATCTCCCTCAGCTTTCTGGCCACACTTCTTTTGAAGCAGCCCAGGATACAGTTTGCTTTCTTGGCTGCAAGTACCCAAACTCATGCCCAGCTTTTCATCCACCAGTACCCCTAAGTGCTTTTCAGCCGGGTTGCTCTCAATCCCTTCATCCCACAGTCTGTATTGATACTGGGGGCTTCTATGCCCCAGGTGCAAGACCCTGACCTTGGCCTTGTTGAACCTCATGAGGTTCACATAAACCCACTTCTTGAGCTTTTCAAGGTCCTTCTGAATTACATCCAATCCCTTAGGCATGTCAACCAACACCATGGTGTGGTCTTCAAACTTGCTGAGGGTGCACTCAATCCCACTGTCTATGTCATTGACGAAGATACTAAATAGTTCTGGTCCCAGTATAGACCCTTGATGGACACCACTGATCTCCATCTGGACATGGAGCTGTTGACCACTACCTTCTGGATGTGACCATCCAACCAATTCCTCATCCACCAAACAGTTCACCCACCAAATCCATATCTCTCAAATTTAGAGAGAAGGATGTGGGGGACCATGTCAAAGGCCTTGCAGAAGTCTATATAGACATAATCTGTCATTCTTTCCTTATCTGCTGATGTAGCCACTCCATCATAGAAGGATACTAGGTTGGTCAGGCAGGACTTCCCAGGCACCAGACACAGAGGTGAGGCTGACAGGTTGGTAGCTCCCGGGGTCCTCCTTTCTTCCCTTTTTGAAAATGGGTGAGATGTTTCCCTTTTTCCAGTTACCAGGGACTTCATCTGATTGCCATAACTTTTCAGTTATGATGGAGAGTGGCTTGGCACTTACATTAGCTAATTCCCTCAGGACTCTAGGATGTATCTTTTCAGATCCCATAGATCTATGTACATTCAGGCTCCTCAAGTGGTCACAAACCTGATCTTCTCTAACAGTAGGAGGAACTTTGCTTCCCTATTCCCTGTCTTGTGGTCCATCCACTTGAGAGGTATGGAAAGAAAGGCCACCAGTGAAGTCTGAGGTAAAAATTGTGGAGTACCTCAGGCTTCTCCTTGTCCATTGTTACCATTTTGCCAATATTGCTCTTCAGGGAGTTTTCTTTGACTTTCTTTTTCTGGCTGACATATCTGAGCCCTTCCCATTGTTCTTTGCACCCATTGCCAAATTCAGCTCCATCTGATTCTTGGCCTTCCTGACTCCATCCCTACATAACTAGGCAATGTCCCTATTATACTCTTCCCAGGATACTTGTCCCTGCTTCCACTGCCTGTGCATTTTCCTCTTGCTCTTTAGTTTGACCAGCAAGTGTTGACTCAGCCATGCTGGTCTCTTGCCTTCCTTTCCTGATTTCTTAAACCTGGGGATCAAGAACTCTTGCACTGTATGGAAAGCATCCTTCAAGATCTGCCAGCTCTGTGCTGCTCCCATGTCCCTGAGGGCAGTTTCCCAAGGGATCTGATGGACTAACTCCTTGAAGAGCCAAAATTTTCCTTTCCTAAAATTCAGGGTCCTGACTTTACTCTTCACCTGACCCATATCCCTCAGGACTGTGAACTCCACCAGTGCATGATCACTGCAGCCCAGGCTGCTTCCAATCTTGATGTCACCAGTTTGCTCACTTGTGTTGGTGACCAACAGGTCCAGTATCACTTGGCCTCTGGTAGAGCTGTCCACTCCTTGGCTTAAAAAGTTATCCTCAGTGCACTCTAGGAGTCTCCTGGATTCCTTCGGCTTGCTGTGCCACTTTCCTAGCAGGTGCTGAGGTGGCTGAATTCTCTCCAGCAGGATGAGAGCCTGCAAGCATGATGCCTCCTTTAGCTGGAGTAAGAAGGCTTCATCAATAGGCTCCCCCTGCTCAGGTAGCCTGAAGTAGACACCAGCCATAAGGTTCCCCTTTGTTACCTTGTTCTCTAACTCTTACCCATAAGCTTTCAGCCTGCTCAGGACTGTTCTGCAGGAACAGATCTTCACACTCCATCCATTTCTTGATGTAGCAGGCAACGCCTCTGTCCCTCCTTCCTTTGCCTTTCCCTTCTGAATAGCCTGTAGCCATCGATAGCCACACTTCTGCCGTGGGATTCATCTCACCAAGTTTCAGTGGGACTTCCAGTTCTGCTCTAGACAAACTTTCCATCAGCACAGAACTTCCTTCTGTTTGATCCAACATGACTCTGGAGTCTCTGTCTGTCACTGGAAAACACACCTATCTTTTCTTTTTCTAGCAAAGCAAAAAAGAGTTTAAAACATAGCATTACTGCTTTTCCACTCTGACCTACTGTAGACTACTGACAATGACACCTCCTCTATTTGTAAAAAACCAGCATAATTCAGACTAATGAGTGTTATCCCTCTTTCTGCCCCAAACATACATTTTTCTAGGCTTGAATGTTGAATTTTGTGTTCATTGTAAATACCATTCCAGGTTTAAAATTCATGCAGGACTGCCGTTCATACACGTCCTATCATGCTCCTATAGTAGGAAACTTATTTTTTCAATCTCAGCATTTAAGCCAAGAAAGGTCACTTCTGTCCTTGATTTAGAGATCACTTAATGGGTATGTTTACAAAGCCCTTTGCAGATGTCATAGTTTTTTTCGGCCTCTGCTGAAGTATTAGACTCATTCATCTTGGTTCAGGGGTAAGATCTTTTCACAAAAAGCTTACTTTCAGCTTGGAAGCTTCAAGCACATTGCAGCAAGCTCATGTCTCTGTTATGAAATAACCCTATTATGTCATGACAAATTTTTTTTTTTTTTTTTTTTTTTGGGGGGGGGGGGTCAATTAGAACTATTTCCCACGTACTTTATGCATGTAAATTATTTTCCTTTAAATCATTTGTTTTAATTCATTTTGCATAGTCTGTTATTATCTCTCCCATGTCCTCACAATCCCCTCTACATTTACAGCCCTCTTTGTAATAGATGGTGCATGAGCTGGGTCTTGGCTGTATTTCTGTTAGAGATAAATGACACAGTAGACATACCTTTAATAAGATAAACTACTCTGTTTCCAAAAAATGCTATTAGAAAATGACAGTTATCTGAATGAAAGCCAGTCTGGCTGAAAGTAGCTGGATAGGGAGGCCAAACTAAAACCAACATTGTATGGAGCTAAAACAAAATCTAAGATTTTAATTAATTAAAGGAAACGGTTACATTTTTTGAGACACAAAATAATTGGTAACTCTGGAGGCAAGAATAATGAAGAAATTTAGGTAAGTCGGTGATTCTTATTAGACTTTTCTTAAATTACAGCCCCACAGCAGTATAAGTTTTCAGGAACAGACCTTAAATCATTGTTTTGCTATATTCAGCTTACACATTAAAAGCAGGTACTGCAGAGTCTTCACAGTGGCCTTTATCATGGGCCACATCGAGAAGAGCATTTCACTGAAGCTAGCACTCTGATGCCAACACAGCAAAACTGTAGGGGTAAGAAAAAGTGCTGATGGAAGATGTCATTCTAATACCAGAAACATTTTCAACTGGGTTTTTTGTTTTTCTTTTTTGGACTGTATGTTGGGTCCTGTAAATTTGAGTGAACAGACATGATATGATCTAATAAAAGCAACTGAACAGATAGAAAATGGAGTCTTCTCTGGTTAATTTCAGTAGAAAATATTTGAAGATAACAGAATAAGATAATTTTCTTCTATTTCAAAACTGGTGCAGCAAAAAGAGATGTACTACAGCAGAACTATTTTCTGTTAGAGGTATTATATGTAAACACACAAGAAAACCTGAATGTTTATTTAATAACTATTAATTTAAAAATAAATGTTTATTTAGTTATTAAGGTCTAAAAATATACAACCAGATCAATTATGCCAAATGTATTCTTAAAATTATGACTATGACAACAGAATTAAAACCTGAAGATGTAATAAAACTTGATTTGAAATTCAGTGCATCTGGGAGATAGAATATTTCCTGACATCCTTGAAAAAGAGAAGAGTTTGCTCATAATGCCGAGATTTCATTAAAAAAACACAACCAACAACAAAGTGTTATGTAGCAAAAAAAAGTTCAGCATTCTATTAACAGTCTTTGCATTGGCTGACCTCTTGAAATTAGTCAAGTCCTAGTCAATAAATAAATTTTAAAATCACATAATATGAACATTAATATACGATAATTTTGACTATTTACTATATGACACAGTGGAGATAAGTTTGCAGCTGATCAGCTTGCCTCCTTTATTGTATCAGATGCCTCCTTTATTACAACCAATTACAACAAATATTACAACAACTTAAATGGGGAATAATGAATCAAATAAAAATTACAACTACTTTAATATCAAGGGAGTTATAGAAAAAATAGGGAAGGAAACTTTCAGTAAATGCACTAATACTAAACATTCCAGAAAATTATTGATATTATTATGTCTTGAATACAGCTACAAATTTTTGCTCTTTGATATATATACACACCTGTTAAATACATATTAAATATACTTAATAAAAATATTTTATAGTAAATATATTTTATTGAATATTAATATGTTTGGTATTTAATGTTCAAATATATTTAATTAAAGTGTATTCATAAATGTATACATATATGTATATGTATGCACATACAAGCATGTATCCATATATGTATGACAAATATACATATATATATATATATACACACACACACACATATGTATATGTATCATACCCATATATCAGAATATGAGAAACCAATTTGCAAATTTCTGATGGAAACAAACTTAATGGAAGGCAAAAATCTTGATCACTACATTATCTTGTCCATTGATGTCTAACACTACTGAAAGCATGCATTTGATTCTGGAGGAACCAAGCCACTCTGAATGCCCATAAGAGGTCTATTAGCATTTCCAATAAAGACCAGATTCCTGGAAAGAATATTTAAGATTGTTTGATTACAGAGTAGTGTGCACTTTCTAAATATCTTGGGGACAGTATAGTATAGTTTTTATATTAGTTGAATCTAAAACATTATAAAAGAAACGAAAAAAAAAGAGCAAAATATGCTAAACACTTCAAGCAAGTAGAGACAGAGCCACTGGTTGGAATTTGTGCAAAAGGTTCTTAAGGATCCTGATGTAAGGTCTTATCAGTTATTGGTTACAACTCAGTAAAGACATCAACTAAGTCTTTTATTAAATTGTTAAAACAGTAAGACTTCTTACACAAATTTTGAAAAAGATAGATTTAGAAAATACAACTTAAATAGCACTTGAAGTTTCTGGACACACCCCCTGCCAAAGGACAGATAAACTACAGCTTAAATCTTTCTGATTCAGGAGACCACCTGCATCATAACTACTGGGGTGTGGGGGAAGCCAAACAAGAATCCAGCAAAGACATTGTTTCATGGCAGAATAACATATGCCTGAATAGAAGATGCATGGCTATCATTCTCTAAAAATGAGCATTGTGGAACAGGGCAAGGAAAGAGTAATATAGTGCTGGGAGAGACTGACAATCTTCAGATCAGACTGCCAGTGGTAGACATTCTCATCAGAGTTTTCAGATATTTTTCCATGTTGATGCTTCCTTTTACAGTCTGTTCCAGAGTTCATAATAAATATTTCTTTGTAATATAGAAAAATTACAGTACATGCAATTTTGGTTTGTCTTATTAATATTAAAATCTAGTAAATAATGTTTTAAAACAGGATGGTAGAGTTCTCTGAAATTACATAAATGGCATTAGAAATTGGAAATAATTGATGTCTGACATCTGCCACAGAGAACAGAGTGAAGAGCAACAGGCTTTTCAAAATATAGACCTTCCTATTGTCTTATTCAGCTGTAAGGGGGAAATCGGAGATTTAAAAGAGCAGCCAAAAGGAATTGTTCCTGGAACAAAACTCTCATCTCTACCCCTTGTGCAGCTTGAGAAAGTCAGTAATGAACTTTATTGTAGACAAGCTTCTGGCAGTCAGGTAGTGAGATGTGACTTCAGTAATTATGAAGAAAGGGACGTGTGCATTTAGGACTTTTCACATTTTCCTTGTGTTGGAGTGTTCAACAAAACCTAAATTTCATCTTAAAACAGCAAGGTAGATGTTATGTGCAGAATGAAGAAAATAAAAGTAATACTATGCTAACAATCTTGTATTTTATATAAACAAATAAATGATAGTGTTATATTCTAAAGCATACTGAATTAACAGAGATCCAAGAATCAGTGTACAAAATAGTAATATTTGCCACTTGTTTTTTTTAGAATAGGTTTTTTAAAAAAAAAATATATATATATACAGTACAACCCTAAATGAAGCTCCAAAGAGACACATGCTGGACATACTACTTTATATAGAGATTCTGAAGATAAAACTATTCTGCATGAACCTAAGAAATTAAACCATTAAATTTTGATTGCAATTTTCCAACCTTAATGATTGGGTTTTCCGCATTTTTTTAATAATTTGGTAGATGAGATTTTATTTCTGCATGTAACTTCAGTCATTCACGCTTCAGTATGTTGCTTGTTCCTTGTCCCTGCCCTCATAATTTAAATGTTTTCTCATTAACAACTGAAGATTATTTTTTTATTTGCTGTTATGTCTGTATACTAAGTGATCCCAAGGTTAGTAAATACTACTGATATCATATTCTAAAAACTTAATGCAAATAAGTCAATAAAGGAATATCTGAATGAAATAATGATAGGTGTGGGAGCTTTACAATTAGGCTGGTAAAACTGATCTAGAAAGAGCCTCTTTAGTCTCAACCAGATAAAACACTGACATACTAGGGAATCCAACAGAAGATGAATCCAGAAAAACAGTGGGTATTGAACAGATTAGACTGTAGAAACTAAATGGGAATGAGTATGAAATCACTGGTGTCTAAACTACCACTGCAGGCACAGGAACTAGGCTGTATAACTTACTATTGTGATTTACAAAATGAGAGTCTGAGGGCAACCAATAGAAGAGGGACAAAGATGGCAAAGTAGCCTACAGAATCAGTTATTTTCTGTGTAGATATCTACTTGGATATCAGGATTGTGCTTGACATAGATCTTTTTCCAGCAATGATGAGAATCTGGTGCTTGGGAATGTCTCACTCTTAGCAGGAGCTCATAATAGGCTCACCCTATTACATTGCCATGTTGCTATGACAATGCATCTAAAATAGCGTTGGCTCAGATAAGTGGACAGTGAAGTGCACTGAAAACTTATTGAATTGCTGGACTCAAACAGTTGTGATCAATCTCACAAAGTCTAGTTGGGGAACCAGTCACCAGAGTATGTACCAGGGTTGATACTGGTGTCAATATTTAACTTCTTCATTAATGACCTGGATGTTAGCACAGAGTGTGCTCTCAGAACGTTTCCAGTGATACAAATCTGGTAGAAGTGGCTGATAAAACAGATGGTTGTTCCACTGTTCAGAGGAACCTGGTTAGGCTGGAGAAATGAGCTAACAGTAATATCAAAGAGTTCAGCAAAAGGAAATGCAAAGTTCTGCACCTGGGAAGGAGTAAGTCCATGCATGAGTACCTGCTGGGGCTGAACTGCTGGAAAGCAGCTTTGCAGAGAAGAACCTGGGGGTCCTGATGGACAGAGAATGTAACGTAATCCAGCAGTGCTCCATTGCAGCAAAAGCAGCCAACAACTTCCCAGGCTCTAGTAGGAAGAACGTTGCCAGGAGTTTGTGGGATGTGGTTCTTCCCCTTAACTCATGTTAATCTTAACTCAGTATTGGTGAGGCCACATCTGGAGTGCTGCATCCATGTCTGAGCTCCTCAGTAGAAAAGAGACATGGACATTCTGGAGTAAGTCCTGCAAACGGCCATGAAGATCATTAAGGACTTCAAGCATTTGACATGAGTAGAGGCTGAGAGAGCAGTGGATGTTCAGTCTGGGAAAAGAGAGTTTGGGGAAATCTTATTGATGTGTATAAATACCTTGGGTGGGAGTAAGAAGACAGATCCAGACTTCTCTCAGTGACATGTAATGAATGTAAGAAGACACAAATTTATATACAATAAACTCCATCTAAGTAAAAGAAAAAGCTTTTCTGCTGTTAAGGTGGTTGAACACTGGACCAGGTTTCCCAGAGAGGCTGTGGAACTCCCTCTTTGGAGATATTGATAACTCACGTTGGACACGGGCCTTAGTAACCTGCTCTGACTGATACTGTTCTTAGCAGGACCACTGAGCTGGAAGATCTCCAGAGGTTCCTAGTGACCTGAACAATTCTGTGATACTGTAACATACCACATTATCCTACAAGGAGAGCTAATTTGCATCAATTTTATCAGCTTCTCTAGCTGTTCCTTTGTTATTGTTCAATCAGGTTTAGATGAGATTTGATGATCTATAGAGATTCCTTTTGGCTTTTATTTCCTTAATTTTAGAGTTTACTAGTGTGTGGAGAGCAGCAAAATGAAAATAGTGTAATTTATTTTGTTTGCGTCCTTTGAAAAACTGAGAATCTTAATGCCTTTTCTTTTTTTTGCAAAAGGGCTTAGTACCTAATGCCAAGTCACACTGTGATTTTGTACTTAAATGCTATTCATGCTGAGCATTCCCAGTTTGCCAAGACACTCAAGAGCTTTCACAACAAATGCAATGTATGCCCTAACTGAAAGAGCTGTGACTGTGTTGTCAGTTTGATGAAATAAAGACAAGAACAGTGGTAATGCCCAGTGTTTCTAACTGCCCATTCTGTCTTTCTTGTGGAACATTTGTGAAAACTGCAGTACAGTCTTTCTCTTTCTTATGCATTAATTTAAGGCTATGTGACTTTGCTGTCACAGCAACACAAAGGAAACAAAATTGCTGATATGGCCTTCTCTGCTTCAACTAGACATTAAATAAGTTTCTACTTATTAATCTTTCTTTTCTACATATGAAATAAAAAATATCATTTATTTATTTATTTCACATTTTTTAGTCTAAGAAAACTGACTGTTGTGCATTGTTGGAATAGTATGATGTATAAGAAAAAAATAGCTTTTTTAATCAGCTACATCAAACAAAATTAAAAAAGACCCTCAAGCACTTCTTCAGAAAAAAACAAAAATCCACGTTTGCTATAGTTATAGGTTTGAGAATATTTTTTGTTTAAAACATTTCAACAGAAAGCTAGTATTTATACTCAAAGCGAGAACCTCTGGAAATTGAGTTACTGGGTATTAAACAATTTGAATAAAAATCAAGATTATCAATGTGAAAATGTGTTTATGTTTAATTTGGATCAAACACCTGGCTGAATTGCCCCCTCCCCCCCAAAAAATCAGAAAATCCCAAATATTGAAAAATAGTCAAAGAATAGGTATTGACACAATGTTTCTGAAATATCACCTATTCCATAGATGCTAGAGCTGTGCAGTGCAGTTGACATTCTTATCAATTCCACTGCTGCTATAAAGCCAGAATATCAGCTGTGCTGAGTAACCATCCAGCATCTGCTTGTTCCATTACAGTCAAAGAAATAGAATCTTGGGCACAGAAATGTGAAAACTTCTGTCCCTGAGTTCCTGGTATACTCCAGTCTCAGGGGTTTCCAAAAGTCTTGGAGTATAGTTTATTTATCCAGGTATCTATAGTGTTCATTTTATATTTGACCTAACCATTCAGATTAACTTTGTGGAAAAGTACTTCTAGAGCTGATTAGACTTGTCATACATTGTCTAGAATTGATCATCCTTTTGAGTTCTGACACTGACTATGTGCTGCCTCTCTGAGGAGTCTCATATAACTGGCTCATGAAGCTGCTATGCTGAACATGCCTAAAACTAAATGAGAAGCCCCAGGTTGCTTGGTAGGAACTAAAAGCTGTGGAAGCACTGGATCCCCAGCCATTCGGTGACCCCAATGTTTTTTTACAGTGTCAGTGACAATGGCACTTCCAAATACGTGAAAAGCAAAGAAAATTGAATTGTTGCTAAAACTGAACTGCTTGGAAGAAAAAGAGCTTCAGACCAGAAGGCAGAAGCATGGTTATATCTAATGTTTTTGACAAAGCCTTTTATGCTTCCATGATTACTATTTTATGTGAAATGTGTCTGGAAATAACTAGTTGCATAAGTTGTGAAATTTTATCATCTGTTCTTTGCACTTATTAATATTTGCTTGGCAGGTAATTTAAAGCTAACGTAGATATCAAACTATGCTGTGAAATATACATCACAAATCCTAAGGTTAAATAATTTAGACAAAATTATTATCTATGTACATAAGCCTCAGTAAAGAAACCAAGGATAAACACAAGCATGCATAATTTATGTAAGGACCAGCCCAGAAGGGATACTATAGAAAAAAGAAACATAGCAAGAGGAAAGGCATACTGGAAGGATGAGTCACGCTGCCTGTGCTTGCAGACCTTGACAAAAGCTGCAAATTCCACAAAACTGAAGGACATTGGAAGTGTGGCAGAGGAACTGAACACCAATCAGGGGAAATAGTGTGATATTGTGAAAAGGAAGATATTTCATTCTACTAATAGGTGGATCTGGTTTGTGAAATGTTAGGGCTTTCTTGCAAATTGGTGTCCATGAATAGAGAAAAACAAAGGATTTACATGTCCTATTACAAAGTAGCAGAAACAAAAATAAAATGTAGCTGTGAAGAATGCACAGAAAGATGTGCAGTGCCATTTAAGATGCCACAGGTGATCCTGGGTGATCCTTGGTTACACCAAGAGAAGAGGTATTCCATAGGTCCTGCGCGGTATCCATCAGCCCTCTGATGATATCTTATTAAAGCACATCTCTAACAGCTGTGGACATCTGTATGCCAGGAAGGAATCAAGAGCTGCAGGTCAACACTATTCAGCAATTGATTCAAGCCCCTTCTTAGAGAAAAATAAAGGAAGAAAGGTGAGAGACTAACAAAGTTCAGAAAGACCTCCACTTATGCTTGTGAACAGGGAACCCTGAGAAGTTCAACAGCTTCAATGTGTTTTGGCCCTACTGAAGAGGAAGGAAACTCTTCACAGTTTTATTTAAAGTAGCCCCATCTGGTGGCTGGACAGCAAAAGTTTGGGTCTTGAGCTTTTTAGGCAAAATCAAAAATACCGATAGCTTCAACTGGCAAACTAGGGAGCATAAAGGTATCACGTGATGTCAAAATAATATGTCTGCTTATATGCACCTGCTGTGTTCTTTAATAGCTTCAGTTACGAGGCTGATTTAAGTTTAACCCCATGAGGAGCTCATTACCATAGTCTACTTTGGAGTATGTAAATTAACATCATGTAATTGTATGTTAAGAAAAATAAACACATATTATCAAATTATAGCAAACACAAGAATTTCAGAGTTCCCTAAGAACTGCCTTATCAATAAGTCCATTGAAGCATCATGCCGGGGGGTGGGGGGTGGAGGTGGGGGAGGAGGGGGGGGGGGGGGGTTGGGAAGTAGGTCACATGATGAATACGACTCTTAGTACTTCAAAGACAAGCTCTAAAGCTTTCCAGATTGCTTGGTTGACACTTCAAATACTAGGCACAATGCCTCAATATGTTATCAGTTTTGTCAGCTAGGTATTATTCAAAGTGTCCTTATTAAAAGTTTTGAGGTGTTTTTTTGGTCACCTGAAAGAACTGTCTCCTGTCTTCTCTCTGCTCCTCCCAGAAGTCTCTCAGTCTTTGTGTGATTTCACAATTTCTCAACCCCATCTGACTTTCCAGACTTCTCCAAACTACTTATGATCATTTGGCTTCAGAACAATAGCAATCTCTTGTTCCTGTTATGCAGTTTTACTTAATTCAAAAACTACTATCCTATCCAAGAGTAAGGTAAACAGGTGGTTGCCTTTTTTGCTGCTCAGCCACATGCTTTGAACAGAACCCAACATAAAAAGCATAAGCAGTAAATAGTGAAGAAATTTGTTACCTCATCTAACTCAGTTAGAAAATTCACAGACCATGTGAGGGAATATGAATTAAATTTTTCATTAAAATTGAAATAGCTGCAGTATCACCACCCCCCCAAAAAAAAAACAAAAAACCACAAAAAAACCCAAAAAACCCCAACAAAACAAACACACACTAAAAACAAACAAACAAAAACAAAACCAAAAAAAAAAAAAAAAAACACGAAAAACCCCCACAAACCAACCCACCAAACAACTTCCCAGAAAAAAAAAAAAAAAAAAGAATAGTCATTTGGTCTCAGCATTTCACATCCTAAAGCCTTTCCCAAACCCTCCAGCAAAATCTCTGATTAAAAAAAAAAAAAAAGTATTCAACCCCCCACCCCTCGCACCCCCAACCCTCCCAAGAAAAAAAAAAAAAAAAAAAGTAAAAGAAATAAGTGAAGTGTGACAGATGAAGTTTTAATCCATTTAAATATTTATACTTTCTTTTGAGGATTTTGACTTATTTGAAACCTGATCATGCCATTAATTAGTTCACCATGGTGTAAATCACTCCACCGTTCCCACAAAAAATCTTTAAGCCTAACAAATGTGCTGATGGTAAGGTGAATTCCCTCTGTCTGCAGACGTACTATTTGGCATTGTAATGCCATGTTGACACCAAGATGACAGGCTGGTGCTGATCGCAGTTTCTTGTATTATTTTTAAGATGTTTGATGCACTTTTACTCTATGTTGGTATCAGATATCACATATAATGGATTGTAGTATCTTTCATCAGAAAATTTTATTTGTTTCAACCACCACAAAACTGCCTTTGAAATGTTTCCTGCCATTCAGTTAGTGCAGCTGCAAAGAAAGATGTTACATGAGAATTTTGGCTGGATCTCCTGGCTGATGCAGTTAATGAATCAGTTCAGTAGTGAATGAATTTATAAAAAATGAAGTAGGAAGAGCAATTATTTTATTAATTATTTTTCTTGTTTGTTTAGGTTAAAGCCTGGGTGTGTGTATGGATTTAAGCACCTCGATAAAATATTTATGTAGTGATGAACTTTTCAAAAACTTGCTCAGCTCTTTCTAAACCTGAAAGACTCCTGTGTAGAAATATGCTTCTGTAAATGTTCCAGAAATTCAAACTTGCTTGCGGTGCAAGGTGAAACCAAGCTTATTCTCAGACCAGTGACCTCTGCAGATAACCTATCTCGTGGACTTAATTGGAAATTATAGGCATTTTCAGAGCCTATTTAGGAAACAACGTTCAGGTTTCTTCTTCAAGACTACAGGAAACAGCCAGATGAAAAATGCATGTGTCCTTATATAAAGAATTAATCAGTAGCTTAATACTGCTACAGGTGAGGATAAAATTCTGGTCAAATTCCCCACTCCATCTGGTTTAGCAGGAACTTGTATTCAGGGTTGGTGGGCTTCACAAAGCCAAAAAATAGAATGATCAAGAGACCATTCTCTGCTCCTGAAACCAGCTTAACATTTTTATGTTCTGTGTATCAACACTTCTATGTAAAATGTAAAGGGAAATAGTTTTTTCCTTCCTCCCAGAAGTCTATTAAAAGGTAAGATGCTTATTGGGGAAAGACACTTTCCCATGTGTCACAGGTGGGGGGAAAAGAAAAAAAATGAAAAAGAAAAAAAAAAAGGAAAGAAAAAAAACACTTTAATTTTGAATGTTAACATGTGGCATCTAACTGTATGTTTGTATGTTTCTGAGTAAATGTGTAAAACTGAATTTTTGAATTCTCAGGTGGAAGTTTGATACCTACTCACTGCCCCTGGTATAGGCTAACTGTAAATTTTGAAAAGACCTGGATTAAACAGAAGTAACGTTCCTGAATCATCCATTTAATAAAAAGACAGGAGACAAACACAGAAATTACAAAGCTGATCACACATTTGTTTCTGCACACGTTCTGTTTTGATTAGGAAAACCAGGAACTTGACATTCCAGAAAGAAGAAAGTGTTGCAAAAAATAAGGGTTTCTGAAATCAACAAGTGGTCATGGAAGGAAGAAAGGATAGAAGCATGGAGACAAGTGCCTGACCTTGGCTGGTGATACCCAAGACAGGTAACTGCTAGCAGCTGCACAGTGGGAAGCGATGCAACTTTCTGCCTGACCTTCCCAGAGCAGCAATGATGTCCCTGCAGGGAAGAAAAGTCAACGTCTAGTGAACTACTCAATGATCTTTAAGGTCTTTTCCAACCAAAGTGATTCTAGGATTCTGTGCTTCTATGAATTTAACACTGCAGGGAAGGGCAGGAGAAAACCACACAGAGTAAAAGCTCTAATCTCATTGGCGTATTCTATAATAAAATAAATATGCTTGACTGAATAAAGATTTGTTAGCTCAGGTACTCAACCCAACCCTTCTGCCATCTATATTGGTCTCCAAATAACAATCTTGTTATTTAATGTCTCCTTTGTTCTCATGAATATTTTTACAAATATATCCAAGTATACAAATATTAAACTGGAAAGGTGTAAGAACCAGTATTAGTGTATCTACAGTCTTGATAACTAAGGCTTTCTCTGAATAATTTAGAAGAATTTTGTCTATCTTCTTCAAATTAGACTGACAACAGGTTTCACTTTCGGGAGGGGTTGGTAGATGAGATATTTGTGCTCTCTGTCCCACTCCACAACAAGCAGCTGAGAAAGGATTCACTTCTCATTGCTACTTAAGGGGAAGATTTTTGTGAAATTCCTGAACAGGAACAGGTCTCTACTCCTGACTTCAAATTACCCGTTTCTATCTGTTTCGCAGAATATCACAACTGGAATGACAGCAACTCACAGGGACTCGATGCACAAGTAATCTCAGAACTGGCTACCCTACCATTATTTTTCCCAGACAGTTGAAAAGCCTCAGGTCTGACTTATTGCTTGCCATTTAGGGACTATAAATTATTTTTGTTCCTTTCAGCACAGTCGATGATATGGAAAAATTACTTGACTAAACAGCAGATATCACCTGAATTGTAGCAATGGAGTGGAATGAAATACTATCAGGATCTTTCCTCACTCATCAACATCTTTCTTCATAGAAAAAAATCTGAAGCATATTTGAGGATAAAGTCTTTGGGAATTTTTTTTTTATTATTTCTTTGTTGCTGCAGATGACTGTCTCACAATCAGATAGTCAAATGTTCAGCTGGGAAAAGAATAAGTAATATGCACACCAAACAGCTTCACTGCTCATCTGACATAGTCACATGTTGGGAGCAATACTAATCTCATCTTGATCATGATGGTCATTAAAATAACACAAAAAACTGTATCTTTTTCGTCATAAATATTTCTAGGATTAAAACAGGTAGCTTTTATTGTTATTATTATTAAGGATTTAATTTGACCCATGGAGAAAAGGCAGTAATGGTAGTAATACAGCTACCCTACAACTCCAGCAATGTCATTCCAGAATTTTTTGAAGGTACTACATTTTCTTGACACTTCTCACAAAAGTGCTGAGGACTGCTCATTTGCTAATGTGACTGAAAAGCACTGTCACTCCTAATCAACATAGCCATTTAATGAAAATGGGCTCTTCAGTAATACAATAGATGCTGTCAAAGCAGTGATCAGAAAGAGAAGAAAAGGAGTGAACTAGATAGCATGAGCTGTTAGAAACTTCAGCTGTATTTTGCTAAGCTGTCTGACACAAGATGAGATCTGCTTTGCTGAATAACTTCCTTCACCAGTTTCAGCTACCTGAAAATGTCTTTACTTTTTTTCATGGGCCACATACTGGCTGATAAGGTGAAAGGTTTCATTCTTGTCATGTTAAACTGAGTCATTAATACAGAAGTATTTTTAGAGCTGCTGCCACTGCAACTGGTGTTCAGATGATGTCCAAAGTGTAGCTTTTTGCTTTTGTATCTTAACTGTTCTGTTCTGAAACCAATGCTCCACCTTCCAAGTTCTCTGAAAATTACTGTGATGTTTACCTTTATATTTATATCATGAATAACTAGTTCCAAATCCAAATATCTTCCACATTGTTCGCTATAAGGTCCAATATTTCAAAATTGTCTTTCATCTTTATCAAGAATGAAAATCTGAAATATAGATTTATGTGATGAAACAGAAGATAATGAACCAAAACATACAGATTTATCAGTTGGGACTGTTCATCTTTTTTCGTTTTTGCTGCATCAGTCAATTGTCCTTTTACAGTTATCAAATATTAGTTCAGTGGTACTCTGCATGTCTCCTGATACAGAAACAGGCGATGCAGGTTTCCCACAGATGGTATCTGCCAACCCATACCTTGGCTATCCTAGGGTGCCTTAAATGGCATTAGATGCCTATGCAAACCAAATATATCAAGCTGCTGTATGTAGATGAGTTAAATTCCATGTAGAGACATACTGACATGTGAAGGATGGACATAGTTGGGCACACATTCTATTCAGCTGCATCCTAATTCCATGTCCTATAATACAATAGATCTAGGACAAATCACTGTCAACCTTTGAGATATGGCCAGAGCTAGTTTTGGAGATTCCATGCAAGGAAATAAAATGTTCTTTATGGTTTTCTTACTGATGTTATTTTATTAGAATTTCAACTGTTTAATAATCTAAATAAACCTTAATCTTGGCATGGCTCCTTAATCATTTTCCCCAAAAATTCTTTAGTGTTTTTTGAAATTTCCAGATCATAAAAAATTACTAACTGTATTTAAAAGAGAAGAACAAAAACAGAAGATACCTAGTGTACAAATAGCATTAGACAGCACTGAAAACACAAATTAATAAACCTCCATTATTTCATTCTAAGACATGCACAGGGCTTCCATAAAGCAAGTACAACTAATCCATAAAGGTGCTACCTTATTTCTGTATACTTTTGTATTCTCATTTTTATTAAACACATGCCTAATATTTGATAAATTTATATATATAGTTTGTAGTCCTATATACAGAGTGAGAGAGGGGCAAAAAGAGAAAGAAAGTATATGCATATGACTGTGTAAAGTTTTCAAGTTGGATGTTTGAAGAAAAGGTACTCAAGACTGTTGTATCTCTTTGACTGGTTTCACAGGATGCATCAGCTTTGTATTTTCTATATGTATGCAGACAGGAACAGAACTTGTTTCTTTCCGTTAAATCAAGAGGGATGAAAAAGAAAAAAATAAGGTAAGTAATTTATGCTCCTAAAGACTTGATTACCTGCTAACATGGAGCTGTGAAGTGACTAATAGTTTAGCTAATGTTGTAAGTTTCACCCATGTTTGTTTCTACTACAATGCTTCAGGTACCACTGAAAACATATTAAAAGTAAATAATGTCTTTGAAAGTAATGCTTACACTATTTAAAGACTGACCATTAGATCAGAAGTTCTAGCCTTCATGTGAAATACTGCTGAAGCAATCCTCGCGCATAGTCTTTGCGTAACAGCTGTTGGATAGCTCTATGAAATACTGTCTTTATTCAAGCAAATCAGAATTGTGAAAAAATATGTATGTTTTAGGGAGACAATTTTGTCTCTCACTACACAGTAAAAATTCTACTCTGAGATTCCACTTCCTGAAGATGTAGACTCTTATTCTGAAAATTCTGTATAAATTTATAGTTTCCCTTTCAGTGGATAAATTCACTGTGTAAGCATAACCATGCCCTTAAAGTTTTACAGACAAATATTTATGCCACTACTGCTGCATATTCGATGTTGTATACAAAGTCCACAGATCAGAAAGTTTAATTGTAGAAATATTTCTTGTTTTACAAATAAAAAATCTAGATATTCTTGAAAAATCTGACACTGTATGAAGCATCCATTTATTCTATTCCTTAATAACTTATGAGTTTGACCATAGACCATGAAAATATAATTGCTATTTTACATCATTGCTATAGAAGAAAGAATAGCCTTACCTTATGAAACCTGGGGTTCTGAGTTTGTCTACTGTCTGGGTTTAACGTCACTATTTTTTAGCAGTTGAATTAAAGAATAAACTAAAACATTTTCAGATGTCTGTACTGCCTCTTTTCATAAGATTTTCTCCCATAATAAGGTATATTATATAATACATTAATAATATATCTTAATTTGATTTTAATGTGATCTGCTATAGTGATGGGGCAGCTTTCTTTAACTTACATAAAAGGTTCATTGAGTAAAATTAAAAAAGCACAGGAAAACAATTTTTTCAGCAAAAGAACACTTTTAGATGATGGAACTTCCTATCTGAAACTAGAACATGGGGGAATGTTTAATGCTATGACAAAAATATCCAGAATTAAAATGATGGTAACAATTAGGGCTTGGTCAATCACCTAAAAAGAAAGTGTCTTTTGGGAGTTAATCAAAATGTTTTGCTATTTTGAAATAAAATACTTCATTAATTTAGCTAATTATCTAATGAAAATTGGTTTACATAAGAATAAAAATGCTTCTCTTCCTTTTTTTTCTTTTAAGCTTTCATTTCTGTGAGTTACTGTTTCCTGCTCTTTCACTTGAGTACAGTCCAAATCCAGAACACTTCTGGCTGACCAGCACTGGATGTTTCAGTGAATAGTTCACCCACCAAAAGTTCGTTGGGCTTATATAGTTAATGCTAGTATACTTCTAAAAGAACTGGTGCATTGTAGGGCTGAAGAATTTTCTCTTCAAAACTATGAGGCCTAACACAGAAACAAAGTACCCCAAATCTGTTGACTAAAACATTATTTCATATTTCTTTTGAAAAAAAATCTAGTTCAGAACTCTGGGCAGTTAGACATCATCAGCAAATTTGTTTTCACTCAAATTGCCATAATTAGTTCTGTGACTTTATTTTTATCACAGTAATAGAGTGAGCTGATTTTCCCTCTGATAAACAGCAACTATCTTAAGGAGAAGAGGCTTCAAAAAAGGTCCTGGTTTTCACTATATTTTTCTCCAGTTACACACAATTAATTTATTTAGCTTCAAAAGTTATGTTATTGTGAAACCTAAGTAAAATAATAGCTTTTATTCATTCTGCTTAGAATTCAAGCAATCTACTTAGAAGAGTAAAATAATAAAAGAATTGAGATTTTGGCAGGTTATATATATATATAACAATATAGAAGCCCTTCATTTGTATTAGTGTTCAAAATCAACTATATTAGTGATCAAAAGCAATGATCAATTTATATCTGCCAGAAAATACTCAGAGTAAAGGATGAAGAAAAGGTTTGAACACAGTATTTTCCATCACGTTCCGCTGTTCTAATTTCCTAGAAAATCTGGCTCAAATATACATAATTGATGCCTATCTTTGCAGGTGATAAAATGTCTTCTAACCTCTCCAAGGTTGTATGCATAATTGAAACTGAAGAGTCTGCTTAGCCAGCTTCATGGCAATCTTGTTAGGAGCAAGAAAAAGAGGCAACAATGAACTGTAAGGAGAAAAAAAGGTGAAGAAGAAAAAAAAAAGGCAAAAAAATGGCATGGTTCTCAAGTTCTTAAAGCATGTATTTTCCCTCTGTGTCAGAAAATGTAAATACTTCAAGCAGCATTAGTATTCTTACTCAGAATTTTTCTGGGTTTCCTGGATGGAATTCTTTCCCCTGTCCCAAAATATTTGCATTCATGTTAACATCTTCAAAAATCTCAGTATAAATTGATGCAGAATATAGCAGATCTTTTATAAGTGCAGTTCAGCAGTTTAATCCACAGATTCTGACATCTCAAATGTCTTATATCATCTGTTTGCATTCCTGGCCCTTTTTAACTATTTTCCAGCCATGACTTGTAATGATATTATTTCTTCATGTAAATCCCTACTTCCTCATCTCATTCACTTCTGCTCTAACATCTACAAGTTTTAAATCTTTAAAAAACGTTAAAAGTAATAAAACTGAAATGACTTCTCAATATATATTAGCTTTTTATCTGTCTTATGACTTGTAATCTTCAGTGTGTTTGGACGAAAATCATTCTCTTTCATTATTTTCACAGCAGGATGTTCAGACTAAGTAGGTTTGATTTTTGGCTGATTGTCTTTAATATGTCTCCAGTTGCCCCTCATATCTTCCATCCTGTGATATACTGTATATTGATAATCCTTAATAGTCAGCGTATTCCTTTTACATTCCATAATACCGAGACTGATTTTATTTATTATTCACCAGTGTAAGAAGACACACAGAGAATTCATTTCTGCCAAAAAAGTGCCTTTTTTTAATGTGATACTGTAGAAAAGAGATGTTAGTAAAGTCCTTGAAATTAGTTGCCTGCTATTTAGTAGGTGATGATTTACCTCAGAAAAATTCCACTTCCAAGTCGTTAAAAATCAGAGTTATTGGAAATAGGAAACAAGTCAGGGAATATAATTTTTTCTAAACCTCCCCAAATCATTAATGAAAAAGATGATGGATTTTGAAAAGTCACTTTAAAAGGAAAGGTGCTGGCAGTGTCTTAGATGGCTAGTGTAGCTAGAGGTATTTGACAGGAAAGGCCTGTCAAAGAGCCTTCAAATCAGACTGCAAGAGTAAGCGCTTAATATGCACTGAATTTTCTCTTCCCATTGCTCTTCAGAGCTGAGCCCAATGTCAGTTTTATGCTGGAATAATCTTATGATATCTCACTGGACAAAGATTTTCCCATGTCTGATCTGGAATGTGATAAAATCAGGTTATCCATTTCTTTCTATACCACTAATGCAGGGCATTAGTCAAATACATAAGGTCCAACTGCACATTTTACTACTACTTGGAATGGTAAGTATGATCCCTTAAAAACACTCTCTGAATATCTGGTGTATTGGCTTGTCACGCATAAACTGAAATCCATTTTTCTCACGAAGAAAAAATTTTGTCTTCAAGGCAAGCTAATTTGAGCTGATGTAGCATGAAGACAAAAAAATATACACTCTTCCATAAATACTTCTTTTAAAAAAATCATAAATACTCTGATTCATTATTTCTGCTTGCCACCTCAATTAGCACTTCATATTCTATTCTTCACCTTTTGGTAAATATTTCTGGCTTTGGAGTTTATGCCTACTCTCTGCAGACTCTCAGTTTGCAATGAATTTCAGTGGACTTGGCTTCATTGTCAGTTGCTGACTCTCACTTGCTAGAATGGAGCTTTCTCCTCGTGGCAGGTCTTTCCATGTTAGAGCATTACAGCTGGGGCTATGCAACTAAGGTTGGAGTGCGCTACAGCAAAACCAAAAGTAAAGTATCTGTGTCCTGGGAGTGTGCATTCTCTTGAATTAGGTGTATGTGAATAAAATGAGAGGGAATTAGAATCCTAGGTGAGGATATATCATAGCCAGAATGACAAGCACTGGGATACGTAACCATGAAAAACCAAAATACTGGAGGCTTATGTCAGAGAATCTATAAATGAAATGAACTAAGATATCTAAGTCATAATTATAAGCAAAGCGTGACATGAGGATAGAATTTGAACCGTGCTACAACAAACAGGAGCATATCAAAATCAGTAGTATCTACTAGCAGTATCATGAGTTTTCTTTAAGTAGTTTCACTTAGATTTTTCAGAGTCTAATTTAGATGAAAATTTTAGAGTATTATTTCTGTTAGTTTATAGACTGCAGATTTCACATTCAAATATGTATATAACATCACAAAGGTTAAATTTGTCTTCAGAGAACTGTTCTAAGACTCACTTTTAATAAGTATTGAAAATAAAAACCATAATAAAAAATCTGGGATGAAAATAATTTTCCAGACTTCAAGTTTTCCAGATTTACTGTTCTGGGGGAGGTTTCATAAGAAAAGAGAGTTGATGTCTATTTCTTACTTTGTTTTGTTGTTTTTTACAGTGCACTCACTATGCATTAAAGCTTTCTTCAGCAGTAAATATTAAAAAAAAATTAAAAAACAATTACTTTGACAACCTCAGTCCTAATTCCCTAAAACTCCTACAAACATATTTAAAGAAATATAAATTCTGATATTTGTTTTTCCTCATTAGAAAACCACACCATTTTCTCCAGTTTTAAGATCATCGACTTGAAAAACAAAAAACTGAGCTGTCTTCAAGAAAGCCAAACTACTTCCCATCTGGAATCAAGCCAGTTCGAAATGTATACATTCCTATAAGCTGATCATCTTTGGAATGATAAAGATATCATTCCCCTTTTCCTCTTGCAAGCTTGTATTACATTTATTTTTCAAGATAAGCCACACTGTTGCAGTTGAGAATACAACAGCATGCAAAGAAAATTGTATATAAACTAAAAGTGCATATTTAAATTTGAATTTCTAGAAATTTTGTTATTAAATATCTTCCATACATTCCATAAATTATCTAGTAATGATATTGCCTAGTATAAGGCAGTAAGTTTAAGTTAGTTTAGTTTAGTTTAGTTTGTGGACATAGGTGAAGAATAACAAACCTTTCAAATGTCTTCAGCTACATATAAATTCCTATGTTATGCAGTTAAAATATAGCATCTTATTTTCACCATGTTTAAAAATTATTACTATACTAGCAAATAAAAAAATTATGGTCCATGACTGAAAAGGAATATTTTTCCTGGAGTTAACCAATCTTTGAATACATCTCCAAATGTAAAGAAATAAATAAACAAGTAAATAAAAGATCAATCTTGCTTGTGTGTATACGAATAGGTTATTGCCTTTTTTGATTAACTATATCTAACTACTCAATGCCACAACCTAAATTTGACAAGTCACCTATAACATTTAGAAGAATCAAGTAAATACTCATACTGTTACCAGGCTCCTGAAAAAAACAGATTTTCCATTGAATAGACCAAATCCTTCTAAAGTGGGCTAAAAACACCAGTGAATACATTAGTCCATTTAAACATTAAGTAGGGCTTGTAGAGGATTTTTAATTAAAATATTATGTAAATATGTATCTATGACTTGCTTCATTTTTGCTTACTTTTCCAAATATGTCAACACTGAAACTTTGGTATCTCTTTTTTAAGTCCTATACAAACAACAGCGGAAGGAAGGTGACAGTTTCCTAGCATCTCCAGGTGCTGGTAGGGAGGGTTCATTGTCAAGAGTTTTCTATTTGTGTGGGAGGTTTAGTGAATCAAGGAAGAATGAACTGGGAGTCTCTGTGCGTTCCTTTTATATTGCATTTTGAAATTAATAGCACCTACAGATATTAAGGAGGAGGCTTAAGGAAATTCATCAAATCAGAACAACAATTGTGTGTGTGTATGTATGAATATGTATATAAACACGGGCATATTTAAAAATGCATATATAAATATAGTTGCAGACACACACACACAGAGGTTCCTAGATTAAGTAAACACGCTCCTCTGTTGCCTGAGCTTGCTTGGCAGGCATCAATCAATTTAAAATGAGTTTCATCAGAGTTAAAAGTAAAAGTGTCACTGGTCTGGTAGATAGATAGTCTTACGTAATTGTACACATAAAGAAGCACTGAGAACTTTATGTGACCTTTAATGAAGTCTATACCTAGACAGGTAGATACACATTAGACACATCATTTCTCTGTGTGTTATGCACCTGGTTTTGGAATAGTGTGTTCCTCTTCAAAGAAAAATCATACTGTTAGCAAAAGAATTGTGAACCTTCAGAGAAATGCCAATACTAGTCCTACAGTGACAGAAGGGATAATTGTCACCTGTCATACAGGATAAATATTTCCATAATTTCTCCATCTTTTTTTTTTCTATTTATTATTTCAATTTTTCCAGTTTATTTTAAATGAGAAAAAAAGATTGTATTCTGAGCATATAATATGCTCAGGATTTCTCAGCACTCTCAATACCATTAAATTCTGGCAAAGTAATTTTGTTCTGTGTTTTTGCTTTTAAGAACATGAAAGTCTTTTTAGATCAGATTTAATGCCACCTGCTTTTTAAATGTTCTCTGGTTGCTGATTTTGGTTGGGGTTTTTTTCCCTTTCTCTTCTACTCAGGAAATTGCATTTCACTCAAATTGTGGGCTTCAGTCCATAAGCACTAACTTCCCTCATATCACTTTATAGTCATTTGCAAGATACAGGCAACTCCAGAAGGTAATTCAGAACAAGAGTCTAGCTTTAGGTTTTTTGTATTACCTCTCAAACAGTCTCTTTCCAAATACTATGGAGACAGTTCTATGAAATCAGCTTCTACCGGATAAAATTAGCTTTAGTGAATCCACCTTTCATCTCTGCTCCCCTGGTTTCACCTGTGGTTTTGTATTCTCTCAGCTCCTTTTTCCTGTGACTCCTCTTCTTTGGTAGGTCAGGTCAAATTCCACCTGTCCTTTAAAAGCCATCTGAAACTTTCAGTATCCTTCTCTGCTACACATAAAACTTTCAATCAGGGAAACCCAAAAAAGTACTTCAAACAGCCCTCCTCTTTCTGTCTCTACTTGAAGAGTTGAGGGAGAACTGAAGTTGCCTCCTCCTCCTCTGATATCTGATGACCAGAAGAGGGAACATAGGCAAAGTCTTTTTTTTTTTTTTTTTTTCTTCCCTTTAAAAAGAAAAATAAAATATCTTTCTTTGGGAACATAGAAGGTCATTGTCTGCCAGCCTTATTTTTACTGATGTGGTGGGAAATACTGGATTTCTAGTTTACTTAGACATAATTTATTTTCTTAGCAGGTAACATGGTTTGAAACTCTCCTTTGATTCTGGGTCTCCTAAATCATTAACCTTTGCTAATTGTCCTCTGGGGTTCTCTACAGAGTCCTTGACCCTATTCATTGTTCCCTGTATTTTTTCACTTGTGTTGCAAATGAGTGATTTAGATTGTTTAAGAATCACTATCAGAGGTATTAGCAAAAGTGGGTTTAATGTGATGTAAAGGTGTGACAATGAACTTTGATGGCAAGGTTCACTCTGCCACTTACTACATGGATGAAACATACAAAGGAAAATAGAGGTAGGACAGAGCTAGAATGATTGACACAGAGACTGGAGATGCAAAAGGGTAAGGCAGAAGCTCCTGCTGAGTCATAAGGTTCAGAGTGGATACCCTTGCTTTCTAAACTCCTGAGAGAGCTTAGCTGTGGCCAGATCCAATCTTAGCCTCAGACTTGGACAACAGTTTATGTCTAATGGAATTGTCTATATAAACTTTATAATAATTGAGTATCAATTTCATTACTATTAATTCAGCATGGTATCAGTCACTTAGCAAGTATTTGTTGTGGATAAGGTGTCCCTCTGCATGGATAAGGAAGGATCTCTCAGTCTCAGATAATGAAACTCAAAATTGGAGCAGCATCCCAGCTCAAGTGGAGAGTCATCTCGCATGTAGTCCAGGTGCAATTTAGGGAGAATTCAAACTGGACTCATCCAAAGATCTGCCACTGGTAAAAGATCTCTGCCTTGAGGAGCAACCTTGATAGGCACCCCAACTCAAGGGGAGATCACAGCCAGGCTGCCTAGCAGGGAGAACTCAAAGAAGGCTCAGTCAGGCTGTCACATTTATGGAATAAAGTGGTTTGTCCACAGTGAAATTGTACACAATATGAAAGGTACGCATGACACTGCTTTTACCTACAACTTTGTTCCTTGACAAGTAAGTCTCAGAAAAGCCACCCGCTCTTCATGTGTTAATTGCATGATCAATGTTTCAAGCTCTTATGCACCGATGCTCGTCGGGTCACTCTGCTCCATTGTGAGTTTCCTAAAAGGGTTCTTGGCCCAGCTATGGCTCAGACCTTTACCTCCTTGTCAGCCTGTACCAAACGACTGCTAGTTTGGTTAAGGGGTCAAGTGCATCTGCCACAATTTCCCTGATTTCAAAAAGTATCATAGAAAAATATTTCATGTTTGGGTGTGTGGGGGGGAAGGCGAACCGAACACACTAGTGTTTTTTTTGGGATACTTTGGATATTTTGCTAACTTCGAGTTTATATTCCACTGGAAGAAGATGACTGAGCTGGAGGCCAGTCTGTGCAGACTGACTGGCCTGGCAATCAGGCTGCTCACACTTAACCCCTTCTTAAGCAGCCTGCCTGTCCAAACCTTGAACTTGATTCAGTTGCCCAGTGATACCTGTTGTATGATCAGACACAAAAAATATCTGTATGGAACTGTCATATATGACAAAAGATCTTGGAAACACTCATGTTTCCTGTAATGAAAATGAAGATGAAGGACAAAGGATATATGTATGCCAGGGCATCTCAAATGCCACTGGGCATTTATGTTCAGGCTTGTCCTTAGGCATTACAAGTAGTTTAAACACCTAAGTGTAGGTATCTACTTCTGTACCCGATCCCACTCCATATTTTCTGTTGAATTTAAAGTCCGTTCTTATCACTGATTTCTATATATTATGTAGATCCTGCTCTTATCACTGATTTCTTTATATACCTGTAGATCCAAGTGTTAGTTAAAAGGCTGAGGCAAAAAAAGGACACACATTGCCTTCTCAGTCTTAGAAGCCTAATCAAGATACAACAAATAGCTGTTGCTAATTCAGTTACAATACGCAAGGGTATGTGGAAGGAGGAGCAGCTGGAGGAGGCAGTCACACTCTTAACAGACTTTAAAAAACAATGCTAACACAAACTCCCCACAGTAATAGAAGGAAGACTCACCAATACATTTACAACTGTCGTAAGCAAAATCCTTTTGATTTCTAACCCTTTTCTTTGGTGTTAACACTTATCTAATCTCCCTCTGGGTCCAAAGGGCAATAGTTCCCAAGGTCAAGAAAAATAAGGCTGTGTGTGATTACAGTCACACCAGCACCCCACAGTCATTGCCAGGAGAAGTATGGTGCCCATGGCCCCGTCAGGCCAGGAGATCACCTGGGGCTTCCTGTGTGGGTTCAAAGAAAGAGAAAAATTCTGTATTGCCCCAAGTTAATATTGAAAAAATTACTGAAATGGCAAAAGCAACAAATTAAGTGACACTCAAAACTCCTATTTCTTAGTCTAGGAGTCCATTCTAATCTTTGTGAGATGAGACATAAAAAAGACCGACAATCCAATAAAGCAATGTAACAGAAATAAATCATGATTCAGGATAATTGTCTCTCCAGAGTAAAAAATGCCCTATCTGCAATACAAAGTGCTAGAAATTAATACCCAGTTAATAAAAAACAAAAAAAAAAACAAAAAAACCCAAACCCACGTTATTTAAATTTAGGGAACCACTTAAGGTGAGAATCCTGCAACACAACAGACAGAATATATATTTAATTAATCACACTAATTCACTCAGGTTCTTAATCCAAATGCAGTGTTTTTAATAACATTAATGTTTTTTATTTTATTTTAATTTTATTTCTCCAGTATTGGTTTTCTTCAGACTAGTTCTTCCCTTATGTTCAAGTTACTCTGTATTTATGTGTTAAAATCCTTGAGGATCACATAGAAAAGATAGACTAGCAGTTTTAATACTGTCTTTCTATAAAGGACATTTTCCTGGTTTCAAAAAAGCTGTAGAGAATATCACTTTCAACATGAACTTTACCACCTGAATAAGTCATAATGAGGTTTCCCATGCTACTTGCGGGAAGTGTTACGAACCTGATGCATGATATACCCCTGAAATTTACTGACTTCATGCCATTTGGGATTCTGAGATGTCATCTTAAGACAAATCTTTTCTCATGATCTGCTTATTTACTAAAAGTTTAATTCTGTTTTCATTTCTATATATAATTTAAAGTGCACTGAGTGATACTTGGTAATTAAGAACCAATTTGACCCAAACTGTCTTCTAGATTGGGTGTCACATCCTAAAAAGTGTTTTGAATTTCTTTCTTTGCTTGAACTGTCCTTTTCCACAGATTGGACTGAGTTGTTATACTCCAGAATTCTGGTCAAGACAGGGAAAATGAAGTTTTACGTAAGAGTTATGGCCTTAACAATGTTTAAAAGAGTCTGTTTTGCTACTGCAGGGAGTGAAAGCCCTTAACACATTTTGACTCCCCAGGGGACTGTCACATTATGATCTGTTATGCTGTCTCCCTGCCAACTGAAGAATCATATCTGGAAGTCATGACAGGTTCCTCTAACTGGCACTCACAGAAAGTGTCCTTTGACGTAGGAAGATATTGCAGTATTTTTTATGACTGTATAATCACTCCTGCTGTGCTGCCTGTGCAATGCAACTCTTTGAAAGATGTGTCCCATTATACTTTTTCTCACAGAAACATCAATCAGCTATGAATGAATCAGCACAGAAAAATAATGAAGCATAGTGAAATAAATCCTCAAGAAAAGTTTCCTGTTTTAATTGGTCATCTTGTTATAAAGTTCTCTGTGATCTATTTCAAGTCTGTGAACTCCCACTGATAGATATGCAGCCCTTACAGAGATTCATTGGTGGATTGTTCTAAAAATGAATAAATAAGGCCTATAAAGTATATAATTTTTAATTGTCAATTTTATTTTGAACATGAATTTTTTAAAATACCTGAGCAAAAGACCAATGCATAGAGGAACTAATATATTTTATCTGTACTATTTAGGCATCCCAGTAGTGAATATTCAATATGGTATTGATATGGATGTAATTTCTTGGTTCAGTCAGCAAAGTCTCGCATGAAAACTAATCACAACAGAAACAAGAATGGTCCTTTGATTTTGCAGAAAAATAAGGATTCTGCTTCAGTACGATAAACTATTGTGAATTTTGTTTAGAAACTTCTCCTTTGGAACGATTTCAAAGCTAGATTAGTAAAGGGAAAAAAAAAAAACCAAACTCAGACACTGAGGACTATGTAACAGGGGTAGCTTTTATGCATGACCCACTGCTGGTTACCTGTGCACAAGTAGTGCATGACTGTCAAGTCACACAGCCATTTCAGAAAAAGGCATGTGCATACAAGAGTGAATAAGTGTTATATTTTAATCAGAAAAAAAGAGAAAATAAGACTTAAGAATTTTTTCCAAATCATGTAAAGTTGATTAACTAACAAAAATGTTCTGTTGCAGATTTTGATACTTTCGTAAATAGAAAGAGATGCAATATTTAAAATAATGGATATAAAATATTCTTTCCTTAAAATATTATTCAATGTTAAACTAATGTCACTAGTAGATCTATTGATTAAACATTAATGTATTTTACTGGGCAGTGGTATTCAATATCATTTTTCTTACATTATATGTTTTCTTAATCTTTTCATAGAAGCTTCATGTCAGTAACTGATTCATTCTAATATAAAAACCAATATTACTTTTGCTTTTTTTAAGAAAAAAAAATGTTTTAATCTTCTGTTTTATTAAATCTTCTGTTTTATTAAGAAGGTACTGTTACTTATAAAGAACCCCTAATTTAGTGAGAGAATGTAATAATTCATCTTTCACTTTTGGAGTTTTGGAATGAAGTCAGTTGAAGAATATTCAAATGAACTGAGCTGTTTGGACTGACTCTAATTTCTTCCAAATAGCAGTGCTCCAATAGAAAACACTGTACAATTCAGCATAACTGATGTCTTTCATTTAAGTAAGACCTGGAATAGAGAAAGAAGTCTTTTGCAGTGGAAGAGCAAGATAATTTGACAGAACATGGTGAAAAATCTTTCACAATGGCTTCCTGAACAAGTGGGTTTTAGCCTGCTTATCTTACCTGTGGACCCAAGCTTGCGGGGAGAAAATGGAAATAAAAAACACCATATCATGTTATTTATGTGCAAACTAATTTTAGGATTAAATCTTTTGTTAAAAAAATCTACCAGGGGTATGTTTGTATGAGAGAAAGTACCATAAATAACTGGATAAAGAGCAGTGATTAAGAGACTGAAAGACTTGATGGACAGTGGTATAAAAAAGTCTTATTACTATGAGTCGCTGTCTTTCATAACTGCTCCTTCCACTCCTAATTATTAGCTTAAGGAAAAATCATCTTATCTACCTGCTCTCCTTCTAGGCTGCTGGCTGTTGTATTCTGGCTCAGTGTCCCACTTTCTATTTATAGGCTTGGCTTTTCTCCTTTCTCGTTCATTCTCTTCCAATTTTACCCGCTGTTCTTCTCCGTGAGAGTACAGTGCCGTGCATGTGCTCAGAAGGACATATATGTACATTATTATATGGGCTGGAGCTTAGATTTGTGCAGATCTGTGGATCAAACAAAGAAAGAAACCTGAACTGGAGTATTTGCAGCTGAATAATGAAATGACTGATGTTTATGCAGAAACAAGGATCTTTCTTGTTCTTGTCTGTATTCTTTGATTCATTACCTTTACTGTATATTAGGGGTTTCCATAGGAAATAATAACCAAACACATCTAATCTTTGCATTTTTTACCAAGTTAGGTGCAAATCTCATCACATTCCTCAGGTCTGTGCAAAAAAAGCCTGAGAGTGAGTAGATGATCTACTGATCTGATACTGAAGGCTGTTCCTCTTCCCTTCACATCCAGCCACACAATCCCTTTCCCCTGGTGATTTTCCTCCCTGAAATGATTCCTTGTGTAATCAGCTGTACCAGTGCAATACATGGGGAGTAGAGTAGCTGAAAATTTCGGAAAGGAAGACCAGGACAATCCCTGTGATCGGCAGCTAGCCGTAGGACTCCTTACCTTGTACTGTCAACCTTGAGCCATATTTTAGGGACAGGTAACACTGTGATCTCAACAGATGTCCCACCTTACATAAAATAATAAAATTCATTGGCCCACTCTACAGTTAGTGTGATTCCTTACCCCTAAATGAGGAAGAGCATCCTGCTTGGGTCCTGCTTCCAGGATTATTTAAAATTTTACTAACTTAGATTTCTATGGACACCTGATCCACTAGTGAAGGGGTGATTTTATTTTATTTTTCCTCCACAGATTTTATACTAATACACATGTCCTACCAAGTATATTGGAGTTTTTATAGCATATTTAAGATATATTTTGACCCAGTATATGCATCAATAATTTAGCTCAGTTTTCTCTGTGTTGTCACTTTCAAAGCTCTACACTTACTTGTTACCTTTACAGAAATTGGAGATAATTATGGGAATAACAGTGAAACTTTAGTTCTTTAGAATAGGTAATAGCAACAAGCAGATTTATGATAGACAATAAAGCTCTACAGTTAAAGGAAATTACAGTGTTGCTGTTGATTTTGGTATGAAACAGCTCAAGATATTAGATTCTCACTAATTAATGAGTATTTCCAAGGACTAGGTTAGCCAAGCCTGGAGGGTGTTTCTTCTGCTTCTCTTGGGATTGTCTCTGAGTTTGGTAATATTTACAGCAGACTTGCACATTTGGCTTAGCAGATGTTCATTCTTGATTGAGGTGCAAAACACTGTGCACAGGTAGCACCTGCTGGTGTCCTTGTATCCATTGTCTGGTGGCATGATTAGGATTAATCAACACAAATAAATGTTTTAGAGGGAATTAGAAAATTCAGAGAAGCCACTGGGAGTTATTTCTGCATGTTTTACATATGTATTATATTGCCAGTGCACTTGAACTTTAAATACCTTTGTTATACAAAAGAAATATTATTGGCAATATTTTTGACAAGGAAATACAGTTTTCCACCTCCAAAAAAGGATGATGGTAAGCAGGTCCCTTTTATGTAAGCATATTTCAGAAAAATCATGAAGGAAATTTATAGCTGAAAACTCTCTTGGATCCACTGATTTCCCCCCTCAAATCACTATTTCTTTCATTAAAATTCCAGCCAAGTACTGTTTGCATGCATTTAGATATATATAACTCTTTGTTTACTGCTGGGTTAAAAACCCAAACCAAACCAAACCAAGCCAAACCAAACCAATTTCTTCTATGAGAAATAAGAAAACATATGACATTTTGCTAAATTATTATTCCTATGTAACTTTTGTTCACATAATTTCACAGTTAAAAAAATTTGTGGTTATTCTCCTAGTTCCTACAAAATCAGATATAGGAATAAAGATTAATACCATATAGTCAATATATATTTATAGAGGACACAGAAACCCACAGTCATTCAAAAGGTAGCAACATTTTGTTACGGATCACTGTGGAGATTTTGAAATCTAGCTCTGAGGGGAAAAAAAACGCAAAACCAGTGTCACTAAGATGTAGTTTTTAAAAATGCTGATGTTTAAAAGTATTTACAGTTCTTTGGTGTGTGTGTAGCATTTTAAGCAGGATTAGCAAATGAGTACCATTTGTACAATTCCTTCTTTCTCAATAGACAGAAAAGTCAGCATTACTTTGGACGTGAGTTAGGATTTATGTAACTCTAGATACTTAAATCATATCGCTATATTTAAAATATAGAGAAATCTAGGTCTGAGGTAGTAACTCAATAACCTATTATTGATAGAAAAGGAGCTGGTATTTAGCCATGACTCGCCTGACCTATTTAGACACCTCCATCTTTAAAATGAGTGGAATCATATCCTAGAGGATAGCTATTCACCTGCTCCTGTGTATCTAGAGTTCCCAGAAACTTTACTCGTCTGTGCATGCACAGCTAACTAAATCATGAGTCTACATCTGAGCAGGAGAAAGTATCCAAGATAATTTGATCTTGATTGTTTTCAAACCTGAGTAAAACTAATGACATGCCTAAAGCTTAATTTATCCTAATCCTCCGTCTCCAAAAGTAGAATCAAATGGGCATCTACTAATCCTTTCTTACATCTACTAATCCTTTCTAATTTATCATTAGTGTAGAGAATTTTCTAGTTTCTCTCAGGAGCAACAGAGCTTGGAGAAAAAGTCAAAAGGACTACAGGAAAAGTAAAGAAGACATAGTTAAGCTTACCTGCACCTCTGAAATGGTTCCTACAGACTGCTTTAGCAGTAGTAAAAGTTCAGCCAGCATTTACACATCTTTTTGAAGCACCGTGCACAAGGTACTCTGTCCCACTCCTCAAGCCTTGGTATAGATTAACTATGTTCCTTTTGAAAAAAAATCACAAATAAGTAGGTTTGTTTACAAAACATTTCTCCTCACATACTCTACCCTTCCCCCATACTTATCATGTTCTAATAATTATTATTAATGAGACTTATCAGTTAACACCATTATTACCCATCTATTTTCAATTGCTAGATTATTTTTTTTTTTTCAACTATAATGGACTGAAAGGAAACTGAAATAGAGTGATTTTAATTTTCAAGGTATTAGGCAAAAAAATCTGGTATTGTGGAAGCTGTACCAAATCCCTCACTTTGTGTGACTTACGCACAACTTAAGTGTAAAAATGTACAGGCTTTGAAAACTGTGAACAGCAGACTCTGTGGGTAGCCACAGAAGTCAAAGCAAGTCAGAAATTAAGAAAAAAAAACCAAAAACCAAACCAAACCAAACCAAACCAAACCAACCAAAAAAAAAACCCAAACCCCCTAACTGACAAGCTTGTATTAATCATCCTCATTTATGACACCCAAAAAGACTTACCACTTAAAAGATAGCAAGTGGGACAAATAATTTATTTACCTAGAAGAAGATTCCTGCCTTTGTGGAAGTGGATGGCAATTCATTATTTCTTTGGGGACCTACTGATCTTTTTGCTTTAGGACAATTTCCAGAGATTTCTCTTCAGTCCCTCCCTAAAGAAACAAATGAGAAAAATTCCTTCTCCAAATGCTAGTGTGATTTCTATAAGGATTTCTCTGCTTTCAGGAAATTTGCAGCCTTTCCTTTTTCCAGCTTTTGTCTCCAAAAGAATACCTGAGAAAAGATAGAAAAGCACAAGCAGATGATGCAGTCAGAAAGCAATCTTTAAAAAAACAGAAGAGGCTGAACATTTCTCATGGATGACTGGACATTTTTGGCAGTTGTATGTGCCCCTTTCACCCTTATTTAGATCTAGTCCTACCTTACTACTGAAAGCTTCAGAAAGGAAGTAAAATGTATTTGCCAGAAGCATACAATGAGCTAGACAATAACAACCCGCTTGATGGGCACTGTGGTTTTATTTTCAAGAACTTGGAAGAAAGGAAATAAATTCATTAGGAGGGTCTGTCACATGTTACCAAAATCTTTCCTGTGCTCTGGATATTGCCAGAGAACTGAGTATTGCATTCACAAATGAAACACGACAGAATCTTGTTTTGCATGGGCTTGCCTTCTGTAATGAAAGTTTTACACAGCTTGGGTTCATGAAGTAAAATGTTGATTGAAAATATCTGTGACAGTTGTGGGCAGTTAACAAAGCTGCTATTACAGTACTTCAATAAAATGTTGCTACTTTAAATCCTAGATACTAAATTGGTTGGAGTATACAACAGCATTTGCTGACAGTATAGTGTCTATGTGTGAGCTCACATTCCAATAAATGAATCACTTCTCCTGACTGATACCACATGTACTCAGTGGAAAGAGTCAACTGAGTTACTGGATGAAAAAATAAAGCCAAAAGTGTACTTATATTCCGATATGCCATCATGGCCAGAAATCTGTTTTACCTGTCAGAATTTGCAGAGTACAAAAAAGCCATTCAGAATCTCTTAACCCTTGTGAAAATTAGTAATTAATAAGAGAAAGTATCTTCTGTGTGAAGAAAAATATTGTTACAATATTTTTGTGCAGTTTACAGGTGTGTCAATGAGTGTTAAAACTGTAGAGTATGAGAGACACTAGACCTTACACCACAGCCATGTGAGGTGTTTTTTTTTTTTGTTTTATTTGTTAGTTTATTGCTTTCTCACAGTATTTGAGACTGTGCTTACAATGGGGCAAGTCAAATAAAAATAAGAAATGGCTATTTCAATACGATAAATTCACATATAAAAAACTATTTTCACAGGCTTTACTATAGATTTCTCCTGCATTAAATAAACATCTTTGCAGATTTTCTTGTCTTTAGACATAACAGAGCTTTCATCTCCTCAAGCTAAATATACTTTTATTGAATTACTGTTGTATGTTTCCTAAGCTCTTCTACACTAAGTATGCATTAAGAAAGTGTCACACACATTGTGTAGGAGCAACAAAGTTAAATAAGAGAGTTTGATCTTTTACACAAACACTGCATCTCCTACCAGAATTCTATAGGAAAGAAAACTTGTTTCCATCACTCCGTCTTCCTCCATTTCCTTTTCTCCTTTTAGGCTGAAAGAACTATGGAAGTTCTTAAAGGAAATTAAAGAATAAAGAATACAGCTATGTACTGGACAAGGTTAAAAATCTGACCTGCTGGCCACACTGTTTCAGATATAGGCCAGGATACTGTTGGCCTTCTTGGCCACCTGGGCACACTGCTGGCTCATGTTCAGCTGGCTGTCAGCCAACACCCCCAGGTCCTTTTCTGCCAGGCAGCTTTCCAGCCACTCTTCCCCAAGCCTGTAGCATTGTATGAGGTTGTTG